>NW_003852490.1:1503357-1555552 GCF_000181295.1 Otolemur garnettii
GGCACCGAGCCACTTCCTCTTGCCTTTATTCACTCACCTGGGAGTAGCGGAGAGCAGGCCTGTTGGCCCCCAAAGACATCCCCTCTCTGCTCTTCCCCCTTCCCACAAATGCCCCCCCAGTCTGTCCTTCTGAAACATCTTTTCCCATTCCAAGGTGCTCTTAAAGTTGTTCTTAGTAAGAGGAAAGAACAAGAAGAGCATATCTAAGAGCCCCGCCTTTGCAGACTCCCATATCACTAAGAAAGTTCACAAATGGACAGCTCCCATGCCCAGCTGGTGTCTGTGGGATGGGCAGGAGTGTGTGTGATGACTCTGTAACCATCACAAACTGTGATGAAATGTACTGACAGGAGACAAAGCATCTTCCCTAACTTTTCCAACTAGCTTTTGTGAAAGAAGCCTAACCTATTCAAGAAATTTGAAAAAGAGAAACATCCTTCTAAATTGGAATACATCAGGAAAAGGTGTTGCTTGAATGATGAAGCATGCTCAACTGTAGCTGGATCAATCGTGTGGGGTCAGTTGTAAGACTGTGGCATTCTATTTTAGGTTCTGCAGGCACATCGTACTGTGTATGAGTTTGCTAGGGCTGCCAAAACAAAGCATCACAGACTGGGTGGCTGCAACCACAGAAAGTTATTTTCTCACAATTCTGGGGGCTATAATCTGAGATCAAAGTGTCAGCAGGCTTGTGTCTTCTGAGGTCCCTCTCCTTGGCTTATACATGTCCAGATAGATGCCCATCTTCTCCCTGTATCTTCATGCGATCTTTCTTCTATAACTGCGTCCACATTTCCTCTTGTTATGAGGACGCTTGTCATGTTAGGTTCAGGCCCTCCATAATCACTTCATTTTAATTTAATTTCCTTTTTGAAGATCCTACTTCCAAATATGGTCACATTCTGAAGTAATAGAGGGGGTTAAGACTTCAAGAAATGAATCTAGATGGAGATACAACTCACTCCATAGCATCGTGTGTGTGTGTGTGTGTGGTGTCATAAAAAAGTGTATTTCTATCTCTTTTTTGGATAATTCTTATATTATATGATTGTTGTGTTAAGTGAGATAATATATGGGGAAATCCCAGGTATGCAGTAATCACCCTAAATTTTGGCTATCACCATTATTATTCTGTAGTTTTTACAGTTCTTTGACATACATTTCTTTCTTTACATCTTCCCAATATCCCGTTAGGTGACTACAATAGATTGCTTTATCCTTGTTCTGTGTTTGAGAAACCTGGGCTTAGGGGGACTTGTCCATAGCCTCAAACCTTACTCTTTCTTCTGTGGAGTGCAGCTTGTCACTTATGATATCATCAATTCGGGGGTGGGGAGGATAAGAAACAGGGCTTGCAACGAAATTCTCTTTTTATCGGTCTTAGCATGACGGTACTATTTTAAGTGTTATTTAATCAGTTAAATTATTCAACAATTATTCACTAAGTATGTCCCAGACCTAGGTCTGAGTGTATTAGGGGCAGTTTCATGAGTTCTTATGGGTCACAGACACAATCAGTTGGACATTACTGTCATCAGGAAGCTGATGTGTTGTTTCCACTCCACTGTCCATTCTGTCTCAGGGAAAGGCTGCAAGGACCCCGTTGACTTCCTGTTACTCTGCACAGAGTCTAACAGAGCTGAGCACATGGAGTCAAGAAGACCTGCTGACTAAAGCTGAGTCCTACGATCCACCGAGTTCTTCCACCTTAAGAGCCAGCTCATCCCAAAGGACCCCACTGGAGCTTACTACTTACCTACAAGCCTAGCAAGTTATTTCAGATAATGCTACATTTTCATCAGTCGCAATCTAATTAATTCAAGGTATATTAATGGAGTATAAAAAGATTAACAACACCATCCCTGCATTCGAAATCTAATGGTGCTTCCTGGGATCCTTCTCTGAGGGTTTCCAGTCCCTTCTGCTTCTCTCCTGATAGTCTCCAGCCCAGCTGGTGGCCCCAGAAGACACAGAGGTTCCCAAGTTCCAAGCTTGGTCCTGGCTACTGCTGGTAGCATCTTTAAATGAGTGAATAATTACTGGCTCCCTGAAAAGCCCTGTATATAACTACTTTTCTTTATAAAATATTAAAAGGTTTTCTGCCAATATTCTTAATTAGGAGATACCATGATAGCATAGAATTACAGGGCTGGAAGGGATATTTCTGGATCAGGACAGAAGCAAATTTATGCCACCACCCCACATCCGGTGGCCAGAGGCTGAGATGTAATTAAGGTAACTGGGCCCATTCTTTTGACCACTCTTTTTTTGATATACTTAAAAGGCTGAAAGGAGTAAGAAGCTGCTTCACCCTAGTTAGCCTGCTTGATAAATAACATGACTACATCACCCAAAGGCATAAGCATTGATTTTTTTCCCCACTCCTTCAAAAGATGACCTGCCCATCATTCTTCTCTCTCTGCTCTCCCATCAAAGATGCCTCACACCACTTTTCACACATATTACTCAAAAATCCATGCCTATGCTGTCTTCAGAGGAGTGGCAGGACAAATAGAGACAGAGAAAACCTCGAACATACACACAAATAGATCTACAATGTGCAATTCCTAAGTCCAAAAAAATACCTAATCTTTTTCTGAAAGATGGCAATGATCTCATTTAGTGACAAAGTCTAGCCTGATCTGACATAGGCGATTATAGTCTTTACTGATACTGCTTAGTGTGAATATTCATACATTTAACTGCAAAAATGTTAATGTATTTGATTTCAAGATGCTACCCCACGCCTTGCTGAGGGTGTTAAATAATGTAGGATATATGCACCGTTTTACTTTTCCAGATTAAAATGTTTTAAATCCTGAATTCCAAAATAGATCTGGCCCCAAGGGTTTTAGTTGAGGTTACTATAGACCTGTGTTGTTAGGTCACAGTCAGCGGGTAGCATAGATAATTCAATACACCTACCATAGTGGAGTCTTTTTTTATTTGGCTACATTGCAATAAAGGAATGAATAACCCAGGATGGGGGTTAACCATCCCTGAAGCTTTGATGGGGCTGCCTGGGCTCTGTTTCCTCCTTCTTGGCTGTCAAGACAGGAGTGTTAAGTGCTGTATGTGACCTTCCAAAATAGAAATAGCAGCTCAGGGCACAGCCTGTGAAGGAGAAGGAATCCAGGAGGCAGTGAGAATCCACCAAGAGAGGCCCAAACTTTATCCAATTTTTGAGAATCCTGGTGTACTAAAATATAAAAGAAATCCTACAACTGAAACCTAAAAATTGTATTTAAGGATGTTTGCGTTGACTAAATTAACCCTTTAAAATGTTTATATCATATTAATTATTTAAATTATAGGAATCACAATTATATCGCTCTAGCAATCTGATAGAACGCATCACTTAACATTGGTGGAAACATTCATTCACAGTGCACTGAGAACAGCAGAGTTGAGTAAGGGGCAGAAGCTGACAACTGGAAGAGGAGAGTCTTATTCCCTCAATGCTCTGTGTGTGCCTTTGTGCCTGTGTGTGTCACCTCAGAGGACAGGACATCAACAGACTAAATGGGAGGCCCCTGGGGGACCTGCAGCCTGCCCCCGGCCCTCAGGACCCCTTGCTTGGCTCCAGGGAAGAGGAAAGGGGGTGAAACCTGGCTCCCAGATGTGCACTGACACACATGGAGTCTTAAGACCTGTCTCTATGCAATAGGCAGGAGGAGAAAGACTGTTCCAAAGTTTCCATTTTAACAAACTGTCACATCACTGATGGTTTTCACTGAAGGTATGGCTAGGAGGGTTTCAGCAGAGAAGGAAGATGGCAGCGCATTAGAGCAGGCTAAGTTTAGCATCCAAATCTGCGGGAAGGATGCTGCCTTGAGCTGCTAACGACATTCTGCTTAATTAAAATCAATTCTTTTAACCCTTCTTTGCTCTCATTTCCTGCTACTGCCTGTCAGTGTTCTACAGAGGATTTGTCTCATGCAGGGGATCTTGCAGGTTATCTTGTGTGTTTACAAAGGAAATTTCAAAGCATTATTTGTAAGAACAAAAATAAAACAGACCTTCCTAAATCTCATAGCAAGAGAACAGATGAACCCAGAACAGCATTCCATGGAAGAACATGCACCTATTTGAAAGCAGTGAGCACAAGAATAATGTAACAACACGGGCAATTTTTTTTTGGTTTTGTTTTTATTTTTATTTTTTTTATTGCTTGGGATTCATTGAGGGTACAAAGAATTAGGTTATATTGATTACACTTGTTAGGCAAATTCCCTCTTATAATTGTGTCCCGCCCCCAAGAGGTGTGCCATACACCGTGACCAAGACCCCTCCAACTGCTACCCCCACTGCCAGCTCCCACAACCCCCTACCCCCACCTTGTATTAGCTCATCTACTGCCTTCATATTAGGAGTGAGTACGATGGATTCTTGCTCCACCATTCTTGTGGTACTCTTATTAAGAATAATGCGTTCCACCTCAATCCGGGTTAATACAAAAGATGTAAAGTTTCCATCTTTTTTAATGGCTCAATAGTGTTCCATGGTATACGCATACCACAGCTTACTAATCAATTTTGTTTGTCGCAGCTCAATTTATAATCACCAAAATGTAGACACAACCCAAATGCCCACCAACATAGAGAATGTCAATGATATAACTTTAAGTGGAAGCACCGAAGATTAAATAGTTCCCACGTGATCAGCAATCCCAAACATATTTTTTCCTTTTTCTCTTCTTTCTTTAATTTTTCTTGTTGAGGCAAATACATGGCAAGAGTTGGTCCAGACTGAGGGAGATATCTCAGAAAAGGTCATTTTATTTTCAGGTGTTGCAATCTGTATGTAGATTTCCCTTTTATCCCAGTACTTGCTGTTTGGGCAACCAGAATGATCCAACATAAACAGGACAGGTTGCGTCTGTCTGTCCTTCAGGACTGGTCATCAAACGTCCAGTTCGTAAGTTCGGGGATTTTCTTTTGTCTTTTTTTCTTTAATGTAGTGGTTGTGGGTTTGTTGTGGCTTTGGGTTGTTATGGCTATTGTTTTGCTTGTTTGTTTGTTTGTTTTGTTTTGTTTGTTTGTTTTTTAATAATTATATAAAGGCTTTCGATGATCAATCCTGAGGACCCCTGAGCCAGTCGGTCCCAGAGGCACAGTTCACTGAGGGATCAGAAATAAGGGCTGAGAAGAGGAGAGGTAAAACTGCCCAGGAAGACCCTGGCTGTCCTCTGTGCCCACGCAGCGCTGAACTTCCACCTTACTTTCATTGAAAACCAGACCAGACCCTGGGCCCCCGAGGAGCACTCACTGGACTTTCATGCTCTTGTGATTTATTTTAACACTAACTATTGTTTTAGATGCTGAGAGTATCCTAAATTATTCATGCACTACCTATATTAAAAGTGTCCTTCAAGAACTATTCCTACTGAGGCTTTTGTGCAGTGCACAGCTTCTTTCGTCTTCCTGAGAAGGGCGGGTGAGATGACGCCTTTCCCAGTCTGCACTTCTTTGATGTATATGGGGACGAGGGTCAGGGAAATGGGGGCTTAACTAATGCAAGCAGGGAAGAAAATGGGGACGGTTTTTAATGACCATTAGCCCCAAAACAGGCTTAAAGGAATTTTCTGGGCAGCACAGTCCTCTCCAAGTCTCTGCTGCCCTGGCCTGTTCACTCTATAACACATCCCTTAGAAGAAATCCAGGGGCTGATGTGAAGTCTAAATCTTCATCCCAAACCTCAGAAACTCAACTTTCAGCCTCCATGAGCTACACTCCTGGTAGCCACTGCGTATTTACCAAAGTCTAGAAAACCTAAATTGCTTCTCTGCTTAGAGCTATGCAGGATCCACGTGCCATCTGGATATCTGTCAGGATGTCTGGGATGAGGGCCCATATTCCACATTGCTGCCTGTTTCAGGGCCAGTTCTCAGAGTGGGAAAGGGGCCCCTGCCTATGAGGTGGGTCCCTTAAGCCCACAGAGCGGATGATCACGCCAGCCAGTAAAGCATCCCCTACCTGCCAGTCCTGAGAGACAGCCAGATAGAAAATAGCCCAGCCCTCGAAGGATGTTGCCACCTCCTGATCCAGCTAGCACAGACATGACTAAGTGACCCAGTGCAGTGAGAAGTCTGGAGGGTCCACCCATGGGCCCTTGGGTGACAGAACTCCAGGCAAGTGGAAATGAGCTTATTAAAAATGGCTCTCTATCTAGGGTAGTATTAGTTCTGATGCTGGATATGCCTTGTGAAACTGTTCATTTGGCTTTTACTAGCCATTAATACAATGATATGTGTGTGTGTGTGTGTGTGTGAGAAGGGGAAGAAGGAAGGAAAGATTTCTTCCAAGGACCACCTGCAGTGAACATCACCCATTGACTCAGTTCCTGACTTCTTTTTAGACAAAAATAGCCTTCACCTGCTAACCCAAAAAGTCCTAACCATGTCTCGATGAGCCCACTTCCCCTGCAATCTCTTTCTTCAAGATCAAGTCACTCATCTGCTTAAAACCTTCTTGAGGCTTCTGACATCCTCTGCTTCAAGTCTAAGGTTTCGACCATGACCAAGAGAGCCCCAAGAATTAGCCATGCCTGCTTCTCCCCCCTTAGATAAAGCCGTCCTTTCTTTCACTCCCCTGGTCTCCTTTCTGTGGCTCTAAATCAGCCACAACCTGATTCTCAACCTGTGGGTTGTGACCCACAGGAACTGTATTAAAGGGCCGCGGCATTAGGAAGGTCGAGAACCACTGCTTTCAAAGGTATGGACCCTGCCCTAGGGTTTGGCATGGGTGGCTCCCCGCTGGCTGCTTTTCATGAAACAGCATAGCTCGGAAGTCACTGCCTCAGCAAGGCCTTTCCTGCGTCTCTATGTCACCCTGTTTAGTTTCTTCACAGTTTTGATCACTGTCATAAATCACTGTTTATGTCTGCACACAAGAAAAATGGACAAAGATTTTGCCTGCCTTATCCACTGTGTGTCTCTAGTACCTGCAGCCGTGCATGGAACATGGTAAGTCTTCACAAAATATCTGCAGAGTGAAATAAATGAGTGTTTTGTATGTGAAAATGACACCAAAGACACCATCACGAAGGCAGAGTTCACTTTCAGCCGGGGAGATGGGTAGTGCTGGTCTCCTCACCCTCTCTCTCCTTCAGGGCTCCTGATAAGCAAATGGCCTGAGTCTGCCAAGCGTCCAGGCCAGAAGTGGGGCATGGCAGAAAAGAGTAAGACAGAAAAAACAGACCTGTCTCCTATGGAGATTAAACCCAAGACACTTCCATCCAGCCTGCAAACAAACCCCAGGGGGACATCGGGCTGCATTTATAACGCTGTCCTTTTCCTTAAATCCTGTATTTCCCGAGAACAAATGACCTTCTGGTTGCTTTTCTCACATAAAAACAAAATTAACAGGGAGATAAAGTGAAGCTACGCACTGAGGAGCTGGGTTCGCAGACGGGGAGCTCAGCGTACCTGTCATGAGGAACAGGAGCCCCGCGACGTGCTGGGTCAGGCTTTCCTCCCAGAAGAAACTGACGGTGGCCACAATGCAGCCACACAGAAGGACGGCCACGGCCATGCCCAGGAAGCCGGCAGTGATCCTTCTTAAATCTAATCTCAAAACAGAAACCAACATCCCAAATCAGAAGAAGACGCAGGAGAGTTATTGAAAATTAGAGAATGAAGAGCTTTGAACATATTATGAAACTTGATAAGCTGAAATTCCTTTCCCAGGTATTTCATAAGGGGGATGTGAGCAGGGAGGGGTCAGAGGCAAAGAAGGCCATGCCAAGTGGGGAACAGACTACAGGGACCCCAGGGTCACCCTGAGCAATAGATGGCAAGTTTCTTGGTAAACTGAGAATGAGGAGGGCTTGAGAAACAACTTTTTTAGCCTTAAGAGCAATGAAAATGTAGGTGACAGCCACCACAGTGGCTATATTAAACTGGCTTTGGGAAAGAGCCTAAAAAGTGAGCTACAGTGAAAGAGGCTTTATCAAAAGCACCCTGGGTGCCAATTATATTATTTTTTTCATTTACATCTACTCCTGCCTGTTTTCAAAAAGGATTTGAGGACGTGAAGGCAACTGTGGTGACTGAACTAGTGGCCCAAAGTACATACATGAGACATTTGCTCACAAACTCCTCTCCTCTAAGATATCAATGCCCTCTCGCTAAAGCACAGGTCCCACAGCCCAAGCACCCACTGACCAGGTTAAGGAGGGACTGCTCTCATGGCACAAGTATCCGCTATATGCCCAACTGTCAAGTTTCATCGATTGCAAAAACACAATCATGATCACTGAGACAGGAATCTAGCTCTTTACCCCCCTCCTTGGCAAAACCAAGAGTTGGAAGGACTATATGTACCGTACACACTTGGCTTCCATGTGCTAACGCAGCACTTTTATTGCCTACCTTCTGGATATTTTATGCTTTCTTTCTATTTCCTTCCTTCCTTTTATTTATGTATTTATTTATTTTTGTACCAAATCTAACTTTAAAAGTTGATAACTAAGGCTGGGCATGGTGGCTCAGCACTTTGGGAAGCCAAGGCAAGAAAATTGCTTGAGGCCAAGAGTTCAAGATCACCCTAGGCCATATAGCAAGACCCCACCTCTACAAAAATAAAACAGTTAGCCAGGTGTGGTACGTACTTGGAGTGCCAGCTTGGGAAGCTGAGGCAGGTGTATCACCTGAGCTCAGGAGTTTGAGGTTACAGTGAGCTCTGATGATGCCACTGCACTCTAGCCTGGGCAACACAGCAAAACCCTGTCTCAAAAAATTATTGTTAGCTAAATTTCTTTGATCCTTTCTTAAAAATAACAGATCCCAGACACATATGCTTCCCCTGATGCCAGGAAACACGTTTGGGCAAATGCATGTGGATCACACACACCCATGTACATGTGGAGCCAAGCAAGGTACACACTGCACTATTTAGAGTGTGGGCTGCTCTGCTACGGTGGAAGTACCAGGCAGCTGCCACCTCGGTGTATGTTTGTGTGGCCCCTGGGCACCTCGGGGATGCTGCGTGGAGAGTGGATTACGGTAGCTTCTGATCTTGCTGTTAGCATCTGAGCCACACCCAGACCACCACCTTTCCTAAAAGAGGATTTCTCATTTCCAGCTCAGAGCATCCCAATTTAAACAGCATTTCACCTAGAAAAGTAAGTTTAAACAGCTCAAAGCAAAGGGGGAGAGGTAGCAATAATTTTAAAACGCTGAGTTTAAAGTTAAGGGTATAAATAGTTTGGAGACATACACATCTGAGCCAGGGGAAATATAATAATAGTTCAGCCACTATTATCTTAACAACCTCTCAATGACCACCTTCCTTGAGGTTTGAGTGACAGTCTGTTTTCTATGACTACAAAAATATACAAGGTTCAGACAGGATGTATACTAGTACCATATATGTTAAGCTTATCCAGTAAATGTACAGATCACCAAGTGTCACTTTCTTAGAAAGAGCCATGCATGAAACTGCTAAAAAAACTTTCCATGAGAGTCCCAAAAAAGGATTAAGAGGAGAGTCCTCAAATATTGCCTTGCTTGGCAATAACAGGGTACAAACTCG
Source organism: Otolemur garnettii (assembly GCF_000181295.1). Lineage (NCBI taxonomy): Eukaryota > Metazoa > Chordata > Mammalia > Primates > Galagidae > Otolemur > Otolemur garnettii. The sequence continues at coordinate 1,512,891 of NW_003852490.1, forward strand.
TAGAGTAAAAAGCTAAGCTTCTTTTTCAGGATCCTATGATGATCTTTTCTCACCTGACCAAACTGCAGTAACTAGGTGGTAACTCTGAGCAGATGACTAAGGCAAAGAACTGCAAACATGCTCATAAAGAATTAAGACATAAGGGCTGGGAGCAGGGGCTCACGTCTGTAATCCTAGTACTCTGGGAGACCATGGTGGGTGGACTGCTTGAGCTCAGGAATTCAAAACCAACCTGAGTAAGAGTGAGATCCCTGTCTCTACTAAAAATAGAAAAATTAGCTGGGCATTGTTGTGGGCACCTGTAGTCCTAGCTACTCAGGAGGCTGAGGCAGGAAGATCTCTTGATCCCAAGAGTTTGAGGTTTCTGTGAGCTATGATGCCACAGCACTTTACCCATGATAACAGAGTGAGACTCTGTCTCAAAAAATAATAATAATAATTAAGACATAAGGACACTTAGCTAAGACTCTAATTTGGATCTACCAAGAAATAACGGTCAGCAAGAAAGAACTTTCAGGAAGTCATACTATTAAGAAATAAACCACATGTTATCCAATTGCTGTCCAAGTCCTAAAGTTGCCAATCATATGCATTTATAATATTAGACCACTGCTGTGGCAATATCATAACAGCTTCCATTTATGTGTTTGAGATTCAAAACAGAGCCTTTTAATATGCAGAGGAATTTGCTTAGAGAATGAGGCTCTGGTTAGTTTTCTGCAGTGACTTTGGTCACTGAACAAGATCCTGAAGTCCTTGCTGCTTATTCCATTAGCAAATAAGAATGTCAACCTCTAATGATGGTAAACTCCGAAAGAATTCACTGTAGTTTTTTGCTTTTGTGAACTGTCACCAGACAGCTTGAACCAACAGTTTTCAGGTAAATATTGGTCCTCTTTGGATTCATACTGCATGCTCCTTTGGAGAGTTTCACATTTTCCTGACAGAGAAAAAGAGTAGTTTCTTCCAATGAGATGTAGACACCCTCTGAGAAAATTATGACATGCACTCATAAAGATATTTTAGCAAAAATACTAAGGTCTGAGGTAAACAGTCAAAATAAACAAAACCAAATGCAGCACCTAAGGGGTAATCTCCTGGTTTACTAAGAGAAGGGGGAGAGCAAGTCCTTGTACCCAACAAATCAAAGATTCCATACGCTGCTGTGTACAGATGTCACCAGGGCACATCTACCTCACACAGACTCACACCTGGCTTTCACTCATTTTATTGGCAATCTAGCTATGTCCACAGCACAGTGAATGATCTTCTGAGTCTCTGACGAAGCCAGAGGATCACAGAGGATAAGGACAACATCTTTTGGTCCAAATCTGAGAAGGGTGGTGGGAATACTTTTTGTTCAGGAAGATACCATTTCTTCTCTGAATCTTTCCCAGAAATACTTACGAAGCAGATGCCATTCATCTTGCTGTATCGTCTTGGTTAAATTGAAAGGAATGTTTCGTAAGCGGATTGGCTGAGAGAAGTGGTACTTGATAGCTGTGCATCGCTGCGCGATACCTTGAAGGAAATAAGAAATGAGATTTATGAGTCTGCTCATTGGTAATAGAATTCTGGAGACCTAAGGCAGAATAATGTGTCCTACACTGGATTGAATGGTAGAGAGGATAGGACTCTCTTGATTACTTTCATTAACAGATCAGAGTAGGAAAATCCTACAATGTGAAATCATTTTTAAAATCATGTTAATTTATGAATACATTAAATTTTATAAAGATCTGTACTCCCCTAAAACAAACTGAGTTTGTTTTACCTAAACACAAAACTCCTTAAAGAGAAATACCCTAAAAGTATACAGATGGTTCAGAGAATTTTGAATTAATGCAAATAAATTACACATCTGAATTTGATCCAGTCTCAAATTTTCAAATGGGTAGCATCAAAAGGTTCATTAAGAAGTGTGTTATTTGGAAACTAGAAGACATTTTTTTCCATAAACAGAACCTTCCAAGTGATGTAGGTGGTGATTATGTTTCTAGACAACCCACAAAAGCCTATTTAACCCTAGAACATAATAATGTCATTCATTAACATGATTTTATTGATCTGAATTGTGGATCTTGAGAAAAAAGGGTAATATTGAAAGGAGAAAGGAAGAAAATTTCCTCTGCTTCTCTGGTTGTATTGCGGGTCTAAGCACATTATTTTGATATGAGCAAGTGTACTCACTGGTTTATCTAATACATTCTGCTCCTCACACACCCCCAACCCATGCTTTTATTGTGTAAATTAACACAGACCTATTCTTCTCTTCTCCTAGATACTTCTGAACCTGATGAAAAGTATCTACCCTCTCGTAAAATTAAAAAACCTACAAAACTGTCTTCTGTCAGTATAAATCATCTTGGCCAATTGTTTGGATAAATATAACCTAATTAAAACAATTTTTAAAAAAGTGCTAAGTAAAGGTTAGTCCTTTAACCACAGCAGCTGTTCAAAAAAAATCCTCATAGATGAAAATAAATTTCTAATTAGTAGAATCTGAGTAAATGTAAAAGTGAATTTTTTTAAAAAATCAGAAAGTGAATGGAGAAGATATTTGAGCATAATTTGCATCATAAGTCAGTGAGTCCCTCCTGTGAATATACACACAGGATCATCTTCCCGAAAGAGTTTCTCAAATATTAGTGTACACAACAATCACCTGGCAGAGACTTGCTAAAAATGTGACCTCTGGGACCCTACATGAGATATTCTGAATCCAAAATTTGGAGATAGAACCAAGAACCTGAATTTTAACAAACATCCCAAGTAATTCTGATGCAGATAGTCTTGGAATCTCATTTTGAGAAATACTAACCAAACTGTCTCCAATTTTTGGAAGGTTTTTAAAAAGTAAAACCACAAATTCTTTCAACCCTCAAACTTATTTTTCTCCTCGTTTTTTTCCCCATGGCAGTGATTGTGAAGTCTAAGGTATATAAGTTAGCTGCTTACATATAAATTAGGCTGTTCATAAATCAGAAAATGGCTGTTTTTGCAAAGGCCAAACAATCTGGAATGAGAACATTGACAGATAAAGGAGCTACATGTAATAATACAATGTAAATAGCTTACGTTTGTATTTTTTTGAAACTATCTTTCCATTTGATATGCATCCTCAGACTGACCTTGAAACTCTGTGTAAGAAGGTAGAGGCTACAACAGAAGTGAAGCATGTTCCAACACACACACAGAGCCTACTGGCAAAGATTGGAACACTTACTGGTTCCAAGAGGTAAAGGACATTTCTGTGAAATCATTAGTTTACCATTAAGCTGACCAAGCAGGGATTTAGGGGCCCCATATGGCAAAAAATACAGATTTTAGAAAATTAGTTCGGGAACATCATCAAATAAACAAACAGCAACAACAAAAATACCAACAAACTATGGAGAAGGAGAAGAATCTCATTTCAGAGTTGCCACACTATTGTATTTAAAATGCCTGCCCAAAAAAGTACAAGACAAGCAAAGAAATAAGAAAAATAAAAAGTCACTAGAAACTATCACTGTGGAATCCCAGATGCTGAACCTGCCAGACAAAAACTTTAAATCAGCAGTTTCAAATACGAATAAAGAAAAGAAAATCATATCCAAAGAACTAAAGGAAAGTATGAGTGATGTCTCACCAAATACAGAATATCAGTAAAGTGACTGAACTATTAAAAAAAAAAGAAAGATTAAAAAAAGAAAAACCAAACAGGAATTCTGGAGTTGAAAAGTATAACACAGAAAAGAAAAATTCACTAAAGAGTCTCAAAAGAACTTTTGAATAGGTAAGACAAAAGCATAGAAATGAAGATAGGTCAACTAAGATTATCTTGTCTAAGAAAAATAAAGAAAAAAAGTGACAAGAAATGAGCAAAGTTTCAGTCACCTGTGAGGCAGCATCAGTCATACCAGTACTGGCATAATGAAAGTTCCAGAAAAGAAAAGAGAAAGAATAAAAAAAATTTTTTGAAGGCATACTTGTTCAGAATTTCTCATATCTTAGAAATGTGCATATCTAAGAAGTTCAAGGGACTAAAAATAGGATAAATTCAAAGATACCCACATCCAGACACATCAGAATCAAACGTCTTGAAAGCAGCAAGAAAAAGCAATTTATCACATAAGAGAAATCTTTAAAAAATTAGCAGCTGATTTCTTATCACAAACAAGGAGGCCAGAAGGGAGTGGGATGACATACTGAAAGCACAGAAAGAAAAAGATGTCAACCAAAAAATTTATATGTATCTAAGTTATGCTTTATAAATAATGGAAAAATTAAGATATTTCTGGTTAAACAAAAACTGAAAGAATGTGTCATCACTAGCAGACCTGCCCTATAAGAAATACTAAAGGGAGTCCTGCAGGCTGAAACAAAGCAATAATAACTAAGTCCACGTGAGGAATTAAGGAATACATGGAAAGGTCACAACACAGTAAACATAAAAGATGGTATAAATGTATTTTTGTGTTTGTAATTCTTTTTTTCTCCTATCTCATATAAAAGACATAAAGCAATAATTACAAATCTCTGCTGACGGACATACAATGTATAAAGATGTAATTTGTATGACAATAACAGTACAAAGGAGGAGGAAGAGGATACGCTATAAGGGAGCAAAGTTTTTATCTACTATTGAAATCCAGTTGGTATTAATCTGAACTAGACTGTTAATAATTAAATTGTCAGTTGTAATCCACAGAATGATCACTAAGAAAATAATAAAATTCATATAGTAAATGAAACAAAAAGAGAATTAAAAAGCTATATTAGAAAACATCTATTTAACACCAAAAAAGACATTAATGAAGGAACAGATAAACAAAAAGGCGTATGACTTATAGAAAAAAAAGCAGGAGGGAGGGTGACTGGAGGGATCACCTCTACGGTTTATCTTACAAGGGTACAAGTGAATCTTTCTAAAAGTAGAATATAGATGTCTTGACATAACAACTAAGAAAATGACATGAAGGCTATGTTAATCAGTTTGATGAAAATATCTCAAATTGTACATCAAAACACCACACTACCCCATGATTGCACTGTTGCACACAGCTATGATTTACTTAAAAAGAAAAAGAAATAAAAAGCAAGATGGCAGCTATATATCCTACCACCTTGTCAGGAATTATATTAACTATAAACTGGAGTATACAGCACTCCAATAAAAAGACTGAGATTGACATTGTAAGTAAAATAACATTTTCCAATTATATAATGTTCAAAAGAGAACATTTAGATTCAAAAATAATAAAACAGACTTTAAGACAAAAATTGTTACCAGAGATAAAGATATTTTATAATAGTAAAAAGGTCTATCCATTAAGAAGATATAACAGTTATAAACATCTATGCATCTACCAACAAAGCCCCCAAATATATCAAAACACAGCAAAAACAGAGGGAATTAAAGTGAGAAAGAGACAACTCAATAGTTGAAGATATCAATACCCAACTTTCTTCAATTCAATAGTTGGAGATAGCAATACCAACTTCCAAAAGTGGTAAAATAACTGGACAGAAGATCAACAAGGAAACAGAGAACATGAACATTATAAACCAATTTAACACAAGACATCTAAAGAACACTACACTCAACAACAGCAGAATACACATCCTTCTCAGTGCCCATAGAATATTCTCCAGAATAGGCCATAGTCAATCAAACATAGGTCAATAAAGTGTCAATGAAAGTAATACAATGAAAGTAAGTTTTCTCATACAATGAAATCAGAGAAGAAATTTATAAAATTGTGGAAATTAAGCAATACACTCCTAAATAACCAATGAGTCAAAGGATAAATCACAAAAATAAATTAGAAAACATTTTGAGATTAATGAAAACAAAATCACAACATACCAAAATTTATGCAATGCAGCTAAAGCAATGCTTAGAGGGAAATTTGTACCTGAAAATACCTACATTGAATAAAAAGATCTCAAATTGGTAACTTAACTTTCCACCCTAAGAAACTAGGAGAAAAATTAAAAGAGCACGCTAAACTCAGAGGAGAGAGAAGAAAATTATAAAATTAGAGTAGAAATAAATGAAATAGAGAATAGGAAAAAAACAAGTAAAATCAAAAATTGGTTATTTGACAAGACTGATAAAACTGGCAAATCTTTAACTAGACTTTCCAAGATAAAATGACAGAAGATCCAAGTTACTAAAATCAGGAATGAAACAGAGCCTATTACTAATGATCTTAGAGAAATTAAAAAAAAAGAAAAACATGTCAAAAAATTGGATAATACATATAAAATGGCAAATTCCTAGAAATATACAAGCTCCAAGACTGATTTAAGAAGACACAGAAAATCTGAATACATCTATAACAAGTACAGAGATTGAGTTATTAATTAACTTAGTAAAAAAACCTCCCACAAAGAAAAGTCCAGGACCAGATGGCTTCACTGGTAAATTTTTACCAAATGTTTAAAGACGAATTAACAATCCTTCATAGGCTCTTCCAGAAAAAAAAGAGAAAACAGAAGAGGAGGAAACATTTTCTAACTCACTGTATAAGGCCAGTGTTACCCTGATATGAAGATGCCACAAGAAAAGGAAATTATATAATATTCCTTATGCATGTATATGCAAAAATCCTCAACAAAATATTAGCAAACTGAATTCAACAACATTTGAAAAGGTTATATCACATACAGGTTACATAAGGTTTTGAGAGTGAGAGGCACCAAGTGTGAGCTGCTCTTGCCCTGGTCAGCCTGATGCCCAAGGTACTGCCTGTCTGAAAGAAAAAGGTGAAAGTCATGGAGATGGATGCAGAGCAGAGGTACGTTTGTAGGGAAGCCTGAAACGTTAAATGACCTGGAGGCAGAAGCCAGCTTCACAGAAAAGAAAGGAAATGCCCCGTTTCCTATTTTGGAACCTTGTTGACTATGTCCACTGCATGGTGGAAAACAAGGGGGAGAGCTATAAGACCACATACCAGGATGAGAAGCATTATTATCAAGGTACCCCAAAACTGATTCATAGTAAGATCAATCTCTATAAACATTTTAGCCAGCAGAGTGGCAAGCCTTCATGGATTCTTTGCAGAAGAGTGAGAAGAAGGTTGAGTAACTGGTTTACATTACACTCGCCCCAGGCAGAGCCTCCTGCTGGACCAGTAAAGCTGGAGCCAGGGTTTAAAGCAAGGAAGGGTGTGTAGCTTCAGAAAGGCTGGCCAAATCCCATGGAATCAGAAGGGGTCTCTCTCTCTCTCTTTTCCCCTCCCCCCTCTCTCTCTTTCTCCTTCTCTCCCTCCCTCTTTCTCTCCTCCTAGGGAAGGACTGTCTTTCAGAAGCTCCAATTTATATTCTTCTGGAGACTTATGGAAAAGCCAGAATCTACTATTGTCAAAGTGGGTAGTTTATTTGAATACAGTCTGTATGTAATAAAAACAAAGACATTTAAAAGGGGGTCACACACCAAGATCAAGCGGGATTTATTAGCAGAATGCAAAATTTGTTCAATATATGAAAATCAATTTATGCAATATACCATAACAACAGAACAAAGAACCAAAACCACTTGATCATCTCAAAGACTCAAAAAAAGCATTTGAAAAAAATGCATCAACAACCCTATAAACCAGATACAAAAGATATTATTAACTCCACTAAACAAGTAGAATAATCTGAAGCTTGGAGAGGTTAAGTTACTTATCTGAGGACAGGACACAGTGCAAGGTTGTAACCAAGCTTCTACATACGAGTACATGCTCTTACTCAAAATCTGTACACTACTGTCTCAGGAAAGGTAGAGATCCTTAGACTTTTAGAAATGCATCTGAATTCTGTGGGTAGTAAAGCTGTAGTTATTACATGTATTGTCAATTTGAAGTGAAAAACAATTTTTCCAATTTAACGCCAACATGTGCTCTTTTGGAAGCAAAGCTGATTTCTAATAATCAAGGGAGATTGGTTAGGCTACGTGGCTGACTCAGTGACTTCATTCTACCTGCACCTCGGGCTGGAGATAGGATGTGGATTTGGGAGAAATTGTTCCCTCAGACTCAAAGCAGCTGGCCTTTTGTGCTAGGGAAATACGTGGCCCCTTTTAAATCACTGCAAATATGTTCAGGGCCCGTGTCCTTTTCTGCCCCTTGCTGGTAACGGGCAGGATCCCCGTGGGCAGGGAGAGTAACAGGAAGGAGGTAGGCAGCTGGCTCGGCGCTCTCCTGCTTCCCCAGGAGAGTTTGCATGTGCCAGGAATGAGGTAAGTAGTGCACACATCACCAAATTGCCTTTCCCTTCCCCATCAGGCTCTCAGGCTAAATTTAAAGTGCCAGGAATTATGAAATGAGAAGAGAAAGGAGGTAGGGAGAATGTTCAGGTCTGGTCTGATGGTAACAAGCAACACTCTGGGATCCCACAGATGGGGAGTCTGTCAGTGAGCTTAGAGCTCCTTCACTGAGTTCATAAGAAAATGTTCTATGGTCCTGGTGCTCCACTCCCGTGGAAGATGATTAGAGACCTCAGGCAGAATTAGAAGAGAAAGTGGGAACCAAAGAGATCAGCAGCAATGTCAGAGACCTGCTATTAGCCGTTTCATGTTCCTGTTCTCAAACACTTGTTCCACTGTCATAGCAGAAAGTCAGATTGGAAGAGGAAAGCTGATTATTAAGGCTTGGCTCCCTACAGCACGCACATTAAACTGACAAAATGAAACTTGACAAAAATCATACAGGAAAAGACCTGTCGTTGATTAGGGCTTTCCAAAGACAAATTAGGGCCTTTTAATAAAAAAAGGTTTGTGTATATATACACACACTCACATCGATGGTGGTGAAAACAGAAGTGTGATGCAATGCTCTATTAAGGAATAATACTGTGAAAATCCACAAGGAGGCATTAGATTCCAATTTTTTCAAAGCCATACATGCAAACTGTGAAATTAACTGGCTCTCCAGGTTTAGAGAGCAATGAATCTGGCTCTCTGAAAAGGAACACAAAAAGCATGAGCTCATAGCACCAGATGGCATCACACAATGGGGGGAAGAAACACGCAGAGGACTGAAAAGAACAAGTTGTGGTCTATATTTAGTGATTAATTAGCTTCTTAAAGGGCCAAGGAGAGCCACTTGAATGATGACATAAACCATAGAAGAAGATATACAAATATGTTGCCCAGGTTCAGAAACGGAGCTATGGTCTGATGAATTTCTGTTGTATCCAATGCTAACAGAGATGATGGAGTTCCAAGCTAAGTCATAGAAACACACATTCAAGGTTAATGAGGGAGAAATAGGAGAAGCAGCAAAAAAAAAAAAAAAAAAAAATAATGTTACAAAAGTCATCACTATCAATCAATGATGAAGCCAAATATATGACAGGTAAAGGCCTTCCAGTCGGACAGACTTGGAATTGAATCTGAGCTATGTGATTTTTGGCAAATTACTTAACCTCTCTGAGCCTGGGTTCCCTCGTCTATAAAAGGGTCAATAATGGCAGATACCTCATGGGATTATTGTGAAGAAAGAAAGAGGTAATTCAAGACTTAACACAGGATATGGCTCATTGTAAGTACTGCACAAATGTGAGCATCAGATACTGAGTTATGTCTTGGCAGCTGCCCAATTCACCATACAGAACCACTGCTACACACCAGGAATCTGTACCCTAAAAGGGCGTCACAGATTAATTCAAGTGTTCAGAGAGATAGACACAGGGAGCAGCTGCCTGAACACTGATTGGCCCAACTCACTGGTTCTCATGCTTCTTCTCCATTCTCACAAGACTCCCATCACTCACTCCTGAAGAATTTGCTCACTGACCTCCTTGGCCACTATTCACTCAACCCACAGCCCACCCTGCATGCCACTACTAGGTAAATTGCTCTGTGAAATCTGGGGGCCTCTGGAGCCTCGTCTGTCCCTCAGTAAAAAGAAATATGAAAACCTTTAAGATTTTTGCTAAATCTACCTGCCTTTTATAGTATCATCAACTTAATATTGTTGCTTTAAACTGATGACTGTGAGAAATAGTTTTATTTGCTATAATATAATTACCTATTTATTTTAAAATTGTGGATTTATTTAAAAATAAAGTGGCTGGCACACACAAATACTATGTAATTGTTTATTTAAAAGCTTTAATGCTTTGTTAATATGCCAATTTCCATACTTTGACAAATAGATGATGGAAAAATCTCTCATGGTCCCTCAGAACATAAGATCCGAATTTTCATAATCTGTCATGACCCCATCCAAGAACACGCAATTGGTTTTCCCCTTAATCCAACCCACACCCTAGACCCCTATCATCACTACTGACACTCACTTGTGACTGGTCCCCAGGGGCTACCTCTGCCTCTCCCAGAAGTGTCCCCTACAATGTCATACCCATTTCTATGACTTCCCTATACCTACAGCTCTCATCTGAAAACAATCCAAAACTTACTATGCCCTCCGGGTCCACCACCTTCCAAAAGGTTTCCCCAAACACTGTGTCCACACAGCTTACTCTCTTCTCTGGCTTTATGTTGAAGTTAGAAGCTGAATCTCAGATTCTGGCTCTTGATACTCACTCTTTGTCATTTCCTAATAGATCTGAGAGTCTGCTTCCTTATCAGTGTCCCAAGTTCCTTAAGAGGGGAGGCGGTGACTTCTTCCTGGGTCATGGGAGGAAGGTTGACCTGCACTATTTGATGGCTTAGCAGCACAAGTGATGTTACTGAAGGTTCTCAAGTAGAAAGAGTCAAGGGCAGTCTGCACTGTTTCCTAACACATTTCAAAGGCAACTTGGAATTCTGTAACTGGCCCAAGAGCAGAAAAATAAAGAGCTATTTTTCCCAGTACACATCTCTCTTTAAAAGGAAAGATCAGTCCAGGGGTCACAGGGCAGGGCAGCAACCATGTTTTTGTCAGAGAGATTTAATTTCAGAGAGAATCTGGTCCTAAGCAGATAAAAGAAAATGTTTTCCTTATCACCTCCTATGTTGGATATAAATAAATAATTCTCACTAACATAAATAAGCAAAATACAGAAAGTTTAGTGGCTGAACTTTGGGAGTCTCCAATGGCCAAAACCAGTCCTGAAGATAAAGACATGGAGGGCAAACCCATCATCATGTCAAAATCATCATAGCAAATCTGAGCAGTCCTGCCCAGCAGAAATATAATGCAAGTCATATAGAATTTTAAACTTTCTAATAATCACATTAGAAAACAAATATGTGAGGTTAATTTTTATACTTTCTAATCTAACATGCAATAAATACTTTGAAAATTGTCAATGCAATACATTATATATTTTTTATCATAATAAATCTTCAAAATCTGAATCTGGGCCGGGCATGGTGGCTCAGGCTGGTAATCCCAACACTCAGGGAGGCTACGGCAGGTGGATTACTTGAGCTCGTGAGTTCAAAACCAGCCTGAGCAAAAGTGAGATGCCCCCTCCCCCCATCTCTACTAATGATAGAAAAACTAGCTGGGCATCATGGCAGGTGTCTGTAGTCCCAGTTACTTGGGAGATTCAGGCAAGAGGATCACATGAGCCCAAAAGTTTGAGGTTGCTGTGAGCTATGATGCTACAGCACTCTACTCAGGTGACAGAGTAAGACTCTGTCTCAAAAAAAAAAAAAAAATCTGAATCTGGTGTGTTTTCTAATTACAGCAGATCTCTTCTCCAACAAGCCTCATTTCAAATACTCACTAGTCTTACATGGTTGGTGACTACCATCTTGGAGAAAGGAGATACCTAAATGAAGATGAGTAAGACCCCAATTAAAGTAAAACTGAGAGCAAGAACGTCTGATACAGGATGAGCTGGAAAGGTCTGAAGATTATTCTTTATTTAGATCTTCTCTCCACAACATACCATCTTGTTATGCCATAAGTGTTTCTTATCATTAACAGGGAGTCAATTTCTTGGTGGTTATGGAATTGTATTTGTGTTTATTCTATATACTCTTTGGGGCAAGACAGCCTGGATTTCTATTTTACCTTCACCATTCACTGTCTGTGTGCCCTTGGTCAGTTACTTAACCTTTCTGAGCACGTTCCCTTAACTGGAATATGTCGACAGTGATGGTCCTTCCATGTCATAGGAGGATTGAATGAAATAATCAAGATCAGCTCAGCTCCTATGGCTCAAGAGACTAAGGCGCCAGCCACATACACCTAAGGTGGTGGGTTCAAATCCCCAGCCCGGACCCGCCAAACAACAACGACTGCTGCAACCAAAAAATAGCCAGGCATTGTGGCAGGCGCCTGTGGTCCCAGCTACTTGGGAGGCAGAGGCAGGAGACTCACATGAGCCCAGCGTTGGAGGTTGCTGTGAGCTGTGATGCCACAGCACTCTACCCAGGGGGACAGCTTGAGGCTCTGTCTCAAAAAAAAAAAGAAATAATCAAGATCCAAGTCATAACACCAAAAATAAAATAATCATATAATCATATCAGTGTTAGCTTCCATTATGGTTATTCTTATTATTGCTACTTTACTTTGCAGAACAAACCCTGACAACTGTACTATTTCTGACAGGCAAGACGCAGGTGAGTTCCTTGAACTGCAAATACCGGATCTTCAGGGACCAAAGAGGGAGGGCTCAACAACAACAAGTCAGACAGATTCAACCCATTTCAGACATAACAAATATCATCATCACAGTAAGTTTTGTGTTTTGGGGTTTTTTTTTGTAAGTTCCAGTGGAGCAAACCAGAAACAACAGAGCTCAAATAGGCATGATCCTGTACAAAAGTGGGACATGTCACTGGCTTCGGGTCATGGGTGGCCACTGGTTTGCTGAATTAATTTTTAACTCTCCTTTAATGTAGTTATTATATTGCATCTGTAATAAATAGTAGTAAGATATTTAAAACCAGGGATCCTCAGCTTCTCAGAACCAGCATGGCATACAATTGGAGACTTAACTGGGGTGGTAGAAACAGTATTCCTGACTCAGGCGAAGGAGGAGGCATGACTAGGTGGCCTATGAGGGATTTCCACTCCAGCTGAGCACTCTCTGATTCTCTCCCCCTCCCTGTTCGCTTCTCCTTCCCTCTCTTGTCCTTCTCTAGCAGCAGACAAGAGACCACAGTGTGCAGACAGTTCCTAGTCTTTCTTCTCCATCTCACCGTTGCCCAGGTGGGGAAAAGGGACATGATTATGCCATTGGAGAGAAGGCAGACATAGGCAAGACCTAACACCCCATCCCATACTTTGTTCCCGGAGCTACTGTCTCATGAAGAACTGGACACAGCCATCAACTCAGTGGACATTCAACCAGAACACACTGTGGTATTTTCCTTTCCACAGGGGATACCACGTTACAGAAACAGGCCAACACTCACTGCTGGTTACTCTCGCTCTGGTCACAACATACTGACCCCAGAGAGATCAATACAGTCAGAAGAGAAGCTATCTTAATAGGACACAGGTGTAAAGCTGCTGTTTATACATCGCTGAACTTCTGGATTCAGGAAAGCATCCACACAGTGTGGGAAGCAAACTTGAGCTTTCTCCCCTGGCCAGTATGATGTTTTCAATTAGCATAGACACCAAGAATTTTTTTAAATCGTAAGGTTATGCTTGTGCACTCCCAGATATTGGAAGAAACTTGAGAATTTATTTTTTTCTGTATTTAATATGTGTGTACAAGAAGCAGCATGCCAAAGTGTAAATTAGAATATTGGCTTCACAATCAGTCGCGTGACTTAGCACAACAAACTCTACCACTCTGAGCCTGCATTTCCTCATTTGTAAAATAAATGATCACACGATCTCAGAAATGTCATAAGGATCCAATGAGGTAGCGCACCATCCTAACACAGTCCTAGTACGTAGTGGACACTCAGTAAATGTTAGCGTCCATCCACTCATTCTCCTCTCCCTCCTGATAAGCAGTAAAGTCTGACCCAGGGACTGCAGAACTTGTAATTTCATCCTTATCTCCAGCATTCAGGATGATAGCCAACTGTCACTTCCTTCTCCTCCTGACCAATTTCTCTTATTGTGATAAAGTACATATAACATAAAATTCATCATCTTAACCATTCTTACTGTGTAAAGTCTGCAACTTGATGATTTCATACACATATACATTGTGAAATAATCAGCACAATCAAGCTGATTAACACATCCATCCCCTCGCATAGTTACCTTCTGTGCAGTGGTGGGTGGGTGGGCATGTGTGGTGAGAACACTTGGGGTCTATCATCTTAGCAAATTTCAAGTATACAACACAGTACTGTTACACATACTCACCAGGCTGTGCACGGATGTCTGGAATTTATTTATCTTGCATGGCTGAAACTTTGTACCCTTGACCAGCGCAGATACCTGCCTGTTCCTCCTGACCCTAGTTGCAACCAGTCTGCTGTCTACTTCCCTGAGTTCCACTGTCTAGGATTCCACATGTAAGTGAGATCATGAAGCATCTGTCTTTCTGTATGTGACATATTCCACTAAGCATAATGGCCTCCAGGTCTTTTCATGCTGTCACAAATGGCAGAACTGCTGCTTTTAAGGCCGAATAATATTCCGTTGTATGTACTGATGACATTCTATCCGTTCATCTGTAGACAGACATTTAGATTTTTCCATCTATTGGCTGTTGTGAATAATGCTGCAAAAAATATCAGGGTGTAGCTATTTCCTTCAATTCTTTTAGATAAATACCCAGAAGTGAGATTGCTGAGTCATATGGTGTGTTCCTTTTCATTTTTTAAGGAACTTCCATATTGTTTTCCATAATGGTTATACCAATTTACATTCCCACAAACAGGTGACATGGTTTGGATGTTTGGCTCCTCCACATCTCATGTTGAAATTTGATCTCCAGTGTTGAAGGTGGATGGGGTTAGATGCCTCAGATAGGTCTGAGATAATGAGAGACTATTAGCTCACACAAGAGTTGTTTATATAAAGCCGAGCACCTCCTCCTCTCTCTTGCTATGTGACTCGCCTGCTCTCCACACACCTGCTTTGATTAGAAGTTCCCTGAAGGCCTCACCAGAAGTGGATGCTGGTGTGGTGCTTTTTATATACCATGCAGAACCATGAGCAAATAAACCTCTTTTCTTTATCAATCACCCAGTCTCAGGTACTATTTTTATAGCAACGCAAAACGGCTAATACAAATTGTGTACTAGGGTTCCCTTTCTTTACATTCTTGTCAACCCACACCTTTCATTTTTCAATAACAGTCACCCTAACAGGTGTGAGGTGACTCCACATTGCAGTTTTGGGTCTCATTTCCCTGATGATTAGTGAAGTTTTTCATATATATGTTTGCATTCATGTATCTTCTTTGAAAAAATGTCTATTCAGGTTCTTCCTCACTTTTTATTCAGTTATTTGGTTTTTTATTATGTTATGTTTTGTTTTGCTATTGAGTATATGAGTTCTTAATTTGTTTTGGCTATTACCACCTTATCAGATAGAAAGTTTACAAGTATTTTATCTCACACTACACTTATCTTTTCATTTTGTGGATTGTTTCTTTGCTGGTCAGAAGTATGTTAGTTTGATGTAGGCAAGTTCTTACTATTTTCCTTTTTTTCTCATATATATATTGCAAAGGCTAATGTCAAGAAAGATTTTCTCCTATGTTTTCTTCTAGAGGTTTACAGCTTCAGGTCTTACATTTAAGTCTTGAAAACATTTGGAGTTGATTTTTTTATATAGTATAAGTGATCAATTTTATTCTTTTGATGTAGATATCTAACACCACTTATTGAAAAGACTGTCCTTTCCCCTTTATGCATTCTTGACATCTTTGTCAAAAATTGATTGACTATAAATGTGCAGATATATTACTGTGCTCTATTTTGTGCCATTGGTCTATGTGTCTCTTTTTATGCCAGTACCATGTTGTTTTGTTTACTATAGATTTCCAGTATAACGTGAAATGAAGACATGTGATGCCTCCACCTTTGCTCTTCTTTCTCAAGATTGCCTTGGCTTTTCGGGATCTGTTGTGGTTTCATATAAATTTTAGAATTACTTTTTCTGTTTTTGTGATAAATGCTATTATAATTTTAATAGAGATTACATTGAATATGTAGCTTGCTTTGGGTAAAATAGATATTTGAACAATATTAATTCTTTCTGTCCATGAACATGGGATAGCTTTCCATTTACTTGTGTCTTCCTTAATTTCTTTCATCATTGTTTATAGTTTTTGGTGTACAGATTGTTCATCTCCTTGGTTTATTCCTAAGTACTTTATTCTTTTTGATGCTATTATAAATGAGATTGTTTTCTTAATTTCTGTTGTGGGTAGATCGTTATTATTTAAAAATGCAACTGACTTTTGTATGTTGGTTTTGTATCCTGAAACTTTTTTGGTGAAATTTCCAATTTTACCCATTATTGATTTCTAATTCTTTTCTAGTTTCATACTATTGTAGTCAAAAAAAGATATTTGATATTATTTCTATCTTCTTACATTTGTTAAGACTTGTTTGGGAGTCTAACATATGATCTATCCTGAAGAATGTCCCATGAACACTTGAAAAGAATGTGTATTTGGCTACTGTTGAATAGAATATTCTTTAGATGTCTGTTAGATTCATTTGGTTTATATTGTCTATTGCTTTCTAACTGGATGACCTACTCAATGTCAAAAGTGCGGTATTGAAAATCCTACTATTATTGTACTTCTCTCTCTTTTTCCCTTCAGTTCTGTGAAGATTTCCTTTATTTTCTGATGTTAGGTGCTTATGTATTTAAATCATTGCATCCTCTTGATGAATTGACCCCCTTTATCATTATATACTGACGTCTTTTTTTCTCTTGTGACAGTTTTTGACTTGAAGTCTATTTTGTCTGATGTAAGTATAACCCTCCTTGCTCTGTTTTGGTTACCATTTGCATTGAATATCCTTTTCTATCTCATCATTTTCAGCCCATGTGTATCCTTAACGAAAAGTGAGTCTGTTGTAGGCAGCATAAAATTGGATCTTGTATGCTGGACCTTGTGGCTCATACCTGTAAACCTAGCTCTCTGGGAGACTAAGGTGGGAGGGTCACTTGAGCTTACGAGTTTGAGGCCAGCTTGAGCAGAAGTGAGATCCCATCTTTACAAAAAATAGAAAAATTAGCTGGGTGTGGTAGCTCATGCCTATAATCCCAGCAATTTGGAAGGTTGAGGCAAGAGGATTGCCTGAGCCCAGGGATTTGAGGTTCTAGTGAGCTATGATGACATCACTACACTCAAGCAAGAGTGACAGAGTATGACTCTGTCTCAAAAAGAAATAAACTTGGATCTTGTTGTCTGGCTTTTTATAATTCTTTAGTTCCTTTCTTTCTCTCTAGCTGGCCTCCTTTATGATTTGATGATTTCCTGTGGTATTAGGCTTTGATTCCTTTCTCCTGGCTTTTTTTTTTTTTTTTTTTTTGCCTCTACTACAGATTTTTCTTTGTAATTACCACAAGACTTACATAAAACATCTTATAGAAACAGCAGACTATTTTAACCTTATAACAACCTAACTTTGGATACAAAACTTTTATTTCTCCCTCCCAATTACATTTTATGTTATTGATGTCCAAATTTACAATTTTTATAATGTATACAGTTATATAACAATATGGTTATTAACTAAAAATATGGTTATTTTTAGTAATTTTGTCTTTAAGCTTTTATGTATTAAAAGTGATTTACTTGGGTGGCACCCATAGCTCAGTGGGTAGGGCACTGGCCACATACAACGCCAGCTAAAACAACAATGGCAGCAAAAAAAAAAAAAAAAAATTGACAGGCATTGTGGTGGGCATCTGTAGACCCAGCTACTTGGGAGGCTGAGGCAAGAGAATCACATAAGCCCAAGAGTTTGAGGTTGCTGTGAGCTGTGATGCTATGGCACTCTACCTAGGGCAACAGCTTGAGACTCTGTCTTTTAAAAAAAAAAAAAAGTGATTTATGGGTTAGAGAGGTTTGTTCCGAGCATGGGGAAGCCAAAGGTCCCCAATGAGGGCTACAAGCTAAGCAAGATGAGGCAGTTCCTGAGACTGAGGCGTGACCCTGCACGGGAGAGGCTCAAGCGGGGCCTGTTTCAGTTTTAACAGATTCCATCCTTGGGACTTCTGTCTCTGGGAAATACTCAAGAATTACAGGCAAAGATAGGGGTCCAAGAATGGTCATCAATGCAACTGACCATTGGAAAACCTCTAGAAATGTTCAGAACAAAGTAAATGTTCAGGACATCTTAGCAAGGCTGCAGTAGTCACAGCTCCTCTCCAATCTTCAAGATGCTGCCTGAGGATGAAAAGAAGGAAGATGCTAAAAAGTCAGCCAGGAAAGACAAAGACCCAGTGAACACACCTGTGGGCAAGGCCAAAAAGAAGTGGTTCAAAGGTGAAGCTTGGGACAAGCTCAACAAACCTAGTCTTATATGCGAAAACTACATATGACAAACTCTGTAAGGAAGTTTCCAATGCTAAGTTTATAGGCCCAGTTGTGGTCCCTGAGAGACTGATGATCCGAGGTTCCCTGGCCAGGGCTGCCCTACAGGAGTCCTTAGTAAAGGACTTACCAAGTTGGTTTCAGAGCAATGTGCTCAAATAGTTTACCCAGAAATACGGAGGGTGGAGATGCCCCAACTGCTGGTGAAGGTGGGTGAGCAGATCCACCCAACTGTATATTTGGAAAAAGAAAACTTTATTGGATCCAAAAAAAAAGAAAAAGTAAATTTTAATACCAGAGGCTGGTACAAATGGGGCTTCATTCCCTGAAGAATAGGGAATATTCTTCAGCTGTTTAAAAATTGCTTCATGTGTTTGCAATCTTTTTTCTTCTCTGCCACACATTATAAGAAGAAGAGCTGTCCTGGGCCATACATTAAGTACACAAATACTAACCAAAAAAAAAGTGATTTACATACTACCATCTCAGAATTATGAATTTGACTACAGTTACCTCTACTAGTCCATTTTATATTTGATATATTTCCATGTTGCTATTTAGCAACTTTGTATTTAAACTTGGAGAACTACCCTTACTAAGTAAGGCAGTTCCAGTGGTAATTTCTTCTGGGTTTTTTTTGGGGGGGAGGGGAGGGTCCAGAAAAGCCTTTATCTCCTCTTCATTTGTAAAGGACAGTTTTGCCAAATAAAGTATCTTAGTTTTTCTTCCAGCACTTTGAATATATCATCTCATTCTTTTCTGCTCTGCAAGATTATGCTGACAAATCAGCTGACAGTCTTATAAGAGTCCCCTTAGATGTAAAGAGTTGCTTTCTTCTCACTGCTTTGGAAATTCTCTTTGTCTTTGACTCTCAAGTGTCTCAGTGAAAAGCTCTTACTGTTCAGCCTATTTGGAGTTCGTTGGGCATTGTGTATCTGAATGTTCATTTATCCCCTCACCTTTGAGGAGTTTTCTATAATTACTTGCTTTAAAAAGGTTTCTATACCTTTCATTCTTTCCTTCTTCTGGAATTGCCACAATATTTTGTTTGATGGTGGCCTTTAGGTTACATAGGTATTCTTCATTGTTTTTCATTCTTTCATTTGTTCCTCTGACTGGATAATTTCAACTGATCTGTTTTTTCAGTTCACTGATTTTCTTCTGCTTGATTGAGTTTGCTGTTAAAGCCCTCTCCTGAATTTCTCAGTCCAATCATTGTATTTTTCAGCTCCAGAATTTCTGTTTGGTTCTTTGTTATGATTTCTCTTTGTTGAACTTATCATTTTGTTCAGCATCGTATCCTTGATTTCATTTAGCTCTCTAATTTTCTTCTATAATTGTTCGTTGAGCTTCATTAAGATAATTATTTTGAATTATTTGGCAGGAAATGGGATCATCCACTGGAACTTTATTTTGTTTCCCTGGTGATGTTACATTTCTTTAATTCTTCATGTTCCTTGAAGATTTGCACTGCTAACTTTACGTTTAAAGAAGCAGTCCCTTCCCAGTATTTACTAACTGACTTTGGGAGTTAACTGACCCTCTCAGTCAGCCCAGTTAGAGACTTGAACATGTCTTAGGCTTTTTCTATGGATGCACCTGTCCCATTCTCTTATTCCTTCTTGGAGGTGGAAGATTTAAGATTGTTGATCTTCTCTCAATCCCACAAAGTCAGTCAAGCTGCTAAGAGACTTATCAGAGCCCCAAGGCACTGCTCTTACGTGTCCAAGATTGTGCATCTTCTTTTAATTCTACAGAGTTGAGTTAGCTGCTGATACTTGTGTGCTGTCTGCAAGAGCATGCACACACCTTCTGCAGAGACTGACATGTGCTATCTCAGGGTGTACATAGCACACTGGGGGGATGTCATAGCCAGGTCTGAGGAAGGCAGGTGCTAAAGATGAGGCATCCACAGGGGTTTTTGGTGGTCTCTTGGTGGGGTGTGCAGTTAGTTAGCAGGAACTGTGGCCAGAGTTTTGAGTATGCAGTTATTATTTAAGTTCCTGCTCCTCTTCTTTGCTCCTAGCTCCCCCAGACTATCCAAGCGTGCTGATCCTTTCAGTGATCTGGGTAGGGCAAGGCAGAAGTGGGATTCCTGAGCAACATCCTGGGAGGCTATGGCAGCCAAATACTCACCATATTCTCCCTTTCCCCCGTGGGAGAATCACAGGCTGAAGTGGTCTCTCTTGGCTTTGAGCTATGCCTCCTGGGAAACAGGTGGCACAGGTAAAGTGAAACCATTCCTACTATCCTCTTCAAAGCACCTATTTTCAGATTTTTGCCTCAAATAGGGTGTTGGAATCTCTTCACTGGATTCCTGAGTTTCCAGAGACATCTTCCATCCACGAATGATTGATAAAATCAACATTTGGGGAATGGGGGTAGTGAGGGTTGGCACTGTCTGTCCTACCATTTGTTGACATCACTTTCTCCTTATCATTTTTAAGTGTACAATGGTGTTATGTATATTTATATTGTTGTGCAACCATCACCACTGTCCTTCTCCAGAGCTCTTTTCATCTTGCAAAACTGAAACTCTGTACCCATTAAACAAAAACTTCTTATTTGCTCCTCCCTCCAGCTCCAGGAAAGCACTATTCTGTCTCCATGTCAATCATTACCTTTTGCATTTAAAAATCACCATATTATGTTCTTTCTTCCACTCATTCACTGAACAAATATTTAGCAAGTACCTCTTACTTCCCAAAAACTTACTTTCTGAATTTAGAATAACAAACTAACAAAGTGAAACTAAACCAGAACTCTGAAATGGGAAGGGAGAGAGGGAGGAAAAGAGAGAGAGAAAGAGATCTCCCACTTGCCATATCATGACCCATAAACACTGATGGCTTTAACAATTTTCCAAATACTCAGAAAAGAGCAACTTACTGGAGAAAGGCTGTACATTTTAGAATGGGCTGGCAGTGTTCCAGGGTAATTTATCCTTAAAGACAATGTACTGTTGGTCCCTTCCAGGTGTCTTGATAGAATCCTTCTAATTGCACCCTTTCAAAAGTTTGTTTCCTTTATGAAAATGAATAGTGGATCAAGCTGAACTGACTAATTAACACTGTGTATGACTATTAGGAAAGCAATGTTTGGTACAGCTAATTCATGAAGCTATAGACAAGGGTAAAAGCTCTGCTCAGAGTGTGACAAAAATTTCAACGTATTTGCTATCATGAACAATGTTCTGGTGCCCCTTACACCAGATGGGCTGCAGGATTTATGATAGGATGTGTCATAGATACATATCAAGATAAATGGAAACTAGGAGCCCCTTTAAAGCCAGCCTTCAGGGTCTAAAGAGAGAATCTGTTGTAAGCTGGCTTGATAATTGATAGAGGTATACTTTTAGGCTTTTATGGATCATTGAAATCAATCTCAAAAAGCAATACGAACTGATTAGAGACAATATTTTCAACTTTTTCTAAGCAATAATCAAAGGTAAGCAATGATCAAACGAAACTGACATGTCTGAATTGTTATTTCTTTTTACTTTTTCAGCCCATCCTCTCACATTTGGTTGGCTTGGTAGGTGCCAGGTCAAAGAAGTCAAAGAAGAAAAAGGGAAATGAAATGTACAGATAGGATGCATTGTCAAGGACATACTCTAACAAGAGCTGAGGATAGCACTCAGCATGTTCCAGTGGCAAGAGCCCATGGTACGAAGAAGCCAAATCCCCAAACCAAGACTGGCAGCAGCAGGAAGGCACAGTTGGGGAAGGGTCCTCTGTCTTTGGCACTCTTTATCCCTATTTCCCACGTGTTCTGAGTCCTCCAAACAGCTCCATAGGCATGTCTAAGTCAGTACAGAAATCTGCAGCCAGATAAGCACACTTTTGAGACCATCAGAATTGCTTCAGTATAATAACAGGAAAATGATAATCTTGCTTTTATTTAATATATAGCAGGTTATGATTTGTTCAAAGTGCATTCTCACACATGCCTGTTAGTTCCAGAAGCAGACATCCT
The DNA here is from genome assembly GCF_000181295.1 of Otolemur garnettii. Lineage (NCBI taxonomy): Eukaryota > Metazoa > Chordata > Mammalia > Primates > Galagidae > Otolemur > Otolemur garnettii. The sequence goes on from NW_003852490.1 coordinate 1,535,214, forward strand.
TTCCACTTTTACAAATAAGGAGAATGAGGCACCAGACATTTAAGTGGCCTGCCCAAGGCCACACAACCAAACTGTGAAGACACTAATTTACCGAGGACTGACTATATGCCAGCCTCTACTCATATTTCCCTTAAGTGATAGTTCTCTCATTGCCTCTCTTTTCCAGGAGGAAACTGAAGCTCAGAGAATTTAAATAATCTGCCTACAGTCCCACAACTAACAAGTGACATAGCTGGGATGGAATTTGTACCTGTCTCCCAAACAAGTTCCTAGATACCTAAACAGACTTAGTCAGATAAGAATCACTGTGCCTACACCAGTTAATACTTTCGATGGGACAAGGACACAGCAGACAAGTCTTGACATATGGCATTGCCCTTATCACATTCATCTGTGTATTTCCCATCTCCTTTGCTCTCATACTCACACCTTGAGGCCGCCTCCTACCCACACTGAAGCAGAAACAGGGACTCAAGGTAAGTACTGCCCCATGTTCTGCATAGAAAAACTTCATTCCCTGCTTGCCGAGCAGATTTTCAGGTGCCTAAATACCTGGTTGAGGCAGACAAAAGAACAAGGGAAGGGGTGCAGAACCGACTAGCAAGTGGGAAGAAAGTGTGGGAAGGGGCGCGGGGAGGCAGTCAGGGGAAGTGTTCCGCCTCTCTGCAATCCCAGAGCCCTAGATGAAGGGTGGGAGTGGGAGCTCCAACAGAGGGAGGATGGAAGGGAAATCTCCCCTTGACCAAGTAGAATTAACATCTCCAGATGGAACGCTATGAATGGGGAAAAGGGCCCACCCTCACAGCTGCACCCTCTAAATTGAATCCCCCATTCCTTCTCCTACCAGAACTACACCACACAGTTCAAACAGTCTAAAAAACTATCAGGTACTTGAGCCTGAAATATAAATGTACTTCTGGTCCAGTTCCAATGACAACATGAGGATAGCTATCATTCTTTCTGCTTACCACCTGTCCCTGTCACATCTAGTCCTAACAAGGGTGCACAGACTGCCTAGATGATGGACAAGGAGAGGACAGACCTTTACCTTGCAATAGTCCAGACCTGTACCTCACTACCCTCCTCGTTGCATTTCAAACACCCACACTGCCACGTTTTGGCCCACACCTCATCAGAATATCTCCGCAGAATGTTTCCACCCCTAATTTTACAGCAAGCAGCATGGATAACATCACCAACCAGGAAAGGAGGGTAAAAAAGTGCCAGCAGGCAGTTTTGTTAAGTATTCCTTAAATCAGCTATTTGGGGATTCAGTGCAGTGGGTAGGCAGAGCTGACAGGATCACAAACATCAAAGGCTAGCACCACCACCCCCACACACAACCCCCCCCAAGTCTTCAGCGTCTCTGTCCTCATCTGCTCCCCACTGTGCCCCCCACCCAGCCCCCAGGTGCTGCTGTGCTCAGTTAGTCCCCCTCAGCCCCCAGCTCAGCCCAGAGCCCAGCACATCAGCATTCCTATCACTCCCTCACCCCATGGGAAACAATTCCAGCTGCCTTGTACTTAAGCATCACCCTCGGCACCATAAGCCTGAGCCTGTGCATAATTGACAAGGAATATGTTGATAAGGAATGGGACTATTCCAAGTTTCTGAAGGATAAGTAGGTAATTAAAAGAAAAACCTAATTTAAGAAAATTCTGAAGACATTTTTTAAAAACTCTCTGGCAACATCCTTTACAGATTATTCTCTTTTACCAGAAGTCTTCTGCAGTGCCTTTGTTTGCAAAGCCTCAGGCTAGAGATCCAATGTTTTAGAGCATCCCAGAGTTCCCAGGACTCCTCTGGGGGTAGCAGCCTTGGGCTGGAAGGTGAACGCCAACCTCAGTTTCCCCACAGGGCTCTGAATCACCCGAGTTTTCCGAAGTCCAAACACTAGATGACTTCCCGTTGAGGCTCTGCACAGTGCTCCCAGGGCACTCTGGCGCCCTGGCTAGCAGCTGCCCTCACTTTGCAGGGCAGTGCAAAAGGTCCAGGAGAGCAACATTCATCATTGCTGGATCACAAGTGCACAGAGGTGAAATCAGCTACTGCCGCACTCCCAGCTTCTTGCTGCACTGTTTCACTGCCCGGCTTGTTTAAGACCCACAGTAAGCCAGTCTGCTGCCAAAATACCTCCTGAGATACCTGAAAAGAACATAGCACTACAAACTGCACACCAGGGGGTCTGTCACTTCCCAGGCCCAGCGAGGTCTTCGTTCCACGTTGCCTCCCCATCCTGGAGGTTGACTTAACATGGAATCAAGTCTGTACTACCCACTAAATTTATGACGACCTTCAGCAAAATAATTCTGAGTTGTGCTTAATCTGTAAAATGGGACTGATGTAAGTTGATTACCCAAAGGACCATAACAACATAAGAAGCTAGGCCTACTATACTGATACGGACATGGGGTGCATGTCTGGTCTATGAAAATTAGGTCAACTTACAAAAGTAGTCAACGTAGGGAGGTGCTCAACTATGGAGGTTCTACTGCATTTATCTCACAGGGTATTATGTGAACTCTGTATGTATCAGAGCACTTCTCATGCAAGATCACTTTTAATCCATGCTTCCTGCCTTATCCCACTTTTAACCCATGCTTCCATCCCTTATTCCAGCCCCATCTAGCTAAACTAGACTTATCTAGCCCAATTTGTTAAACAGCTTGTCTAACCTTAGCTATGAGGCCCTGTGATTTTCCCTCAGTCCAATCCTGCCTGTAAACTGAATGACAACAAACACAAGCCCTACCCTCTCAGAGCTGAGTCTCGGGAAGGACGTAGGCATTATTGAAATGATAGCACAAAGAGATGTAAAATGATCCCTGTGACATAAAGGAGGAATACAGTGTTTTGAGATCATAGTACAGGGTGACTGAGCTATAAGCGAAGGAGAAGGCTGAGGTCTCCGGGAAGAGCAGAAGGACAAGTGTGGCCAGGGCACTATGGGGAGAGAGTAGCTCACTACTGGGCCGGCAGGCCCAGGGTGCGGAGAGGAAGGGTGCCTCAGGAAGACTTTGCTTAGAAAGCAAGGTGAGGGCTAGACCATAAAGGGGTCTGAAGGCTGAGTTGAAACTCTGTTGGGAGCCTCAAGAGAAGTCACCATAGATTATACAGTAGAAGTAGACAGACTTGGAATTGATGTTCTCAAGCAAGCAAAACACATTTCACTCTGACCCCCGTGTAAACCGAGGTTGGAGCTGGTAGTAACATAAGTGATGGAGATACAGACCATTACAGAGCCTCCAAGAGAAAAGGGTCTCCAGGATGGGAGGTCAGAGAAGCTCTGCTCAGTCAGAATCAGGGGTCCAGGTAGCGTCGGGAGAAGGAAGGTGCCTTCCAGACAGAGGAACAGCAAAAGCGAACATGTAGAGCAGTGATTTTCAACTGGTGTGCCGTGAGAGGATCTTAGGTGTGCCGTGAAAAAAAATTTTTTTCCTTGGTTCAAGTTCATTGAGGGTGCAAAGAAATAGGTTACACTGATTGCATGTTATGTAAGGTCCCTCTTATAATTGTGTCCTGCTCCAAAAGGTGTGGCATACATGGTAACCTCCCATCCATACTCCTGTGTTCCCCTGCCCCCCACCTTGAATTGATTTGAGTTTTTCTCTCAAGAGAGTATGTATTAGATCATCTACTCCGTTCATGTTAGAACTGAGTACATTGGATTCTTGCTTCTCCATTCTTGTGATACTTTGCTAAGAAGAATATGCTGTGAAAAATTGTAAAGATCACTAAATTATTTTCAAAAGAAGTTCAAAGTACAGTAAGTATATTCTTTTTTTACTCTTTTTCTTTTTGATCAACATAATTTAAGTGCTGCAGAAGTTTAACTATAGGCTCAAGTGTGCTGTGAGATTTTTTAAAAAGTTGAAAAACACTGGTGTAGAGGCAAGGGGTGTTTACGGGAACCAACAAGAGGTTCCACATTGCTGGAGCGAGAAGTGTGAGGGGGAGAGTGATGAGGAATAAGTAGCGAAGAGAGATGCTTGGCAGAGAACAGACGGGAAGAGCTCCCTCCTCCACACAACAAGGCCCCACCAGTAAGTTATCGAGAGCCGCAGAAGGATTTAGGCAGGGAAGTGATATGATCGAGTTTATTTTAGATAGATGGTTCTGTCGGTTGTGTAACTAAGGGGTATGAGGAGATATGGGAATCAGAAAGATTAGTTAAGTAGATGGTTACACAGCCACATGTTAAAATACTATGCAGAAATTAAAAGTGATTGAAATTAGAAAATTCTTGTTGCTTAGTGCTGGATACAAAGCAATGTATATCAGATTATCTCAAATATGTGTTTGTATCTATATTTGCCTAAAAACAGGATGGAAATAAATCTTTTAACAGGTTTCTATAACTAAGGGGTAGGATTATAGATGATTTTCGATTCCTTCTTTATAGTTTTCTGCATTTACCACAAGGAGCATGTATTTATGAAAGCTTGTAATCAGAAAAAAATAAAGATTTAAACCACATGAAGTCAGCTTGGATGGCCCTATCCATCTGATAGCAACAACTTACCTTTTGCTAGTACCTGATATTTAGTGACCCTAAATCTTAAGCCACAAGATAAATATCATTCTCTCCATGTTCACAGAGGAGAAAATGAAAAACAGGGAAACAAAATGATTCATTTAACATGACACAAAGGGCTAGAGGCAGACGCACGCAGGAACTAGGTAGATAACACTTTTCAGCTGGTTTAATTCTTTTTACTGAGAAGTTATTTAACAGAACAGATCATGCACAGTCTAATAATTAAGATAACCAAAATAATTACAAACAGCCCAACAGACTGCATGATTATCAGACCAAATCAATAAAGAAGTCAATCCTAAGCCTTTGGGAAATAGAGCAGGCTACGGTGGAAACTGTAATTCCAGAATTCTGGACTGCAGTTCTCAACTCATGACGGATTTTCTAGACAGGAGGAGGGGGCAGTATTAGGAAGAAAGAAGGCAGAAGTTGCCTCCACACTGTCTTCACCCTCATTCATACTGACTGTGTTAAAAGAAAGGAAAAAGCAGATGTAAATGGTATGTAATTGTGGAATACTTAACTCCCATACTGATCACCTTATGGGTTTCCATCCCCCAACACACATTCACTCTCACAAGCTACACAAACACAATCCTAGATAAAACTACAGCTATAGAAATTAGACCCTGCAGGCTCTACCCTGCCCAGACTGAGCCCCTACTGGCCTCCTGGACAGGGAAACCGTGGCCCCAGAACAGCACCAGGTCTGACTGCAGAGCATAGATGCCCAGAAAATGCAGAAAGGAGATCCTCGTGTGAGACTGGACTTATTTTTATTTATTCCCTTTAAAACTTCAGAAAAGCTTAAAGAAACCCAGTGATATTTTTAATATGGCTTCCATAGCTTAAAATAACGTTCCTGGCTTTTGTTGGATGGGTGAGGTGAGACTATGGGGAGGGAAGATGGAGGAGGTAGGAGGCTTCCCAAAATTGCCAGGCTTGCAGATTAAACAAGTGCAAATTAGTCAGTGTCCAAATTTATGCTGAAATGGATGATACCTATTTTGCAAGCTAATAAAGTGGCATTTACTTGTAAATACAAAGCAAATGAATAACCAACTTAAATTTTCTTAATCTACTGCAAGTGGCCCTGAAGATCAATAGAATAACAATTAACTAGAAATTCTACATCCATAGGTCCTAATTCAACCTTTGCCACTATAATCCCCCTGTATCTGATTTCTCTTAAGTAGGTGGTAATGGTAGAGAAGTAGGTGGCCAAGGTAGAGAACAGCTGGCAAACCAAGGCTGTGAATGGGATGATTGGGTGGGATGGCCCGCAAATGGGATCTGCCCAGGCCTGTCAATCATCTGGACACTCTCACAGCCCCTGTTAATCTGCCTCTAGTGACCCCTTTATATTTCTGAGCCGCCTTGAGTTCCCTTGGGCTATGTAATACTTGCCCTGCTCTTATCCTCATATTCTCCTTCCTCTAGGCAGGATACCCCCAAAATTTACATCATTCAGTGAATAGGAAGTGCCATATACTCTGATCCAGTGCATATCAAAGGTCACTTATTACCACACAGAAAAACAGCCCAAAGGCCTCAGGCAACGGCAATAAAATCCCAAGTGTTCACTGGCCCGAGTACCACCTGAAACTCACCAAGGGACTATTTGTCCTCACTCCAGATCTATACATCAAGCTAAAATCAATTTGCTTCATCTATGGCCCCCTGTTCCTAGCCCATTAAAAACAGCAAAGTGTGATGTAAAAAGAGACAGTTACAGGCAGACAATAGAAGTACAAAGAAATTATATTTAGCAAAGCAACTAATATAAAAGCAATCAGAACAAGCACAATAATATTTTTAAAGGATAGTAAACAGTGCCATTTAGTTTTGAGTCAAATAGCTCTACACACCTCTGCATTCCCTAAGAGTACCTAGGCATTCCATCATAGTTCATAGTGAGAACTCTGAGTCATTAAGCAAAAGTTAAATTTGGTGCTGTTTCAGAAGGCAGAGATGTGCATAATTCACTGAAAATAAAAACACGTCTTCATGCACAGAAAGGCAGGTTTTAGCTATTTGGAAAACTCACCCCTTACTTCCTGATGCTCTAAATATAATGAATAATAAAATGTAATAATCTGATAAACTCTTAGAAAGCATGATGTCCAGCCCTTCACTTTAGAAATGAGAAACTAAGGTCTAGCGAGGCTTAAATGACTTTCCAATGTCCCCAAGAAGCAGGAAGAGCTAGGACCAGGCTTATAGCTCCTGGTTCCCCAGGTTCCTAATCTCCACCCAGCCACCCTCCCACTTGGACAAAGTCTCCACTGCATACAAATGATAATTACCAGCAGTTCCAATGTCATTCTCCTGATTACACATGCTGAGCCAAGGAACTTATCTCCTCTCTTTGTAAAAGCTATTTTGAGTTATGTGAAAGGAAGTTGCTGTGTAAGTTTAAGGAGCTTTTTCTTACATTCCCTGAGTAACACACTCCACCTCCTATGGGTACTGCAGAGTAATTTCAGTTTCCTAGCTCACAATCTCCCATGGATTTTGTAAGACGCTTCCCTAGTGTTTGTAAAAGGAAACAAACAAATGAACAAGCATCCCAACAGAATGAAAAAAAAATCCTAAGGAACATATTTTCAAATCAAGAAACCAAAGAGAAGACCCTGGGATACCGTCTCCTTCATCCTTTCCTGGAGGTGTCTCTCCTGCCCACCTTCCCCATCACTGTCCAGTAGAGTTTTGCTAACCTGTTTTGAACTGCTTTATTTTTCTCCTCGTAGATCATCTTCTAAATAAGTCTTCTGAATGACCAAGATGCTTATAACAGGATAGAGGTGCGGGAGTATGTTCAATATATTAGGTCATGTATTTTCTGCCTCTAGGAGTCACACTCTGGCTCTCACCATAAGCACCAGCCTTACCTCACTGGAGATGATAGAGATGATTGGCATGTCTACATAATGCCTGCTCTGTGTCGGAGAATTTAAGTAAAAACAGGCCCTATGAAGTGTTAGGTTAAACAGCAGATCTGTTGTTATAATTATTGCCATCTATGACTAAATAGGTTTACCTAGGTATGTCCTTTCATCTGCATAAAAGAGGAAATTTGGAGGTCAAGGAAAATCATGTCACATTCAAAGTTTTGAATAAGGCTTTCAGTGATATTAAGTATTATGCCAAGTACAACATGTGGCAAGTTACGGAGAAACAGCATTCGAGGAACTAAAATGAATAATCGGGATTTGGAATATGAATTAAAGTGATCAAATATAATTTCCAGGTAGTTAACATAGAGGATAATTAAATCAAAAAGCATATCTCTAAAACTTTTAAACTAAATGAAGCATAATTGTCATCTTCTCTGACTTCACATGGATTATGAATATTAAATACTCTCATGAAAAAGGAATAATCCTACATGTTTTTCCTATAGTCACAAAAAAATGAATTTTTTCTTCCATCAAAATTCTTCAAAGAAAGTTAAAATGGGCAAGTAAGGCAAAATTTAAATTATGCTATGCGATTTCCTAAAGAGTATACTCCTTTTTTGCTCTCCACTATAAACTCTTATTACCAATTCCCTATGAAATCATCTATGAAGAAGAAAATTATACAGTTGAGTCCTTCCAACCAAATGGCAAACATTCGCACAGAACAGAATTCCTGGAATGAAGTAAAAGTTCTGATTTCTCCTGTGAAACCGTGAAGAAACCAAAGTTAGTGACAAGAAAGCAGGCCACGTTCAAAAGAGCACAGGAACACTAGGAGAGTGAACAATTTGGGACGGGAAAAGGCCCTTCACTTGGGCTGTCTGAATGCTTACCTACTTCTAGAAAGAGCTAACCTTTTCCCATCCTGACACTTTGCTGAGTTAATTAAGCTGCTGTTTTCTAGACTTCCCATAATTAGAGCCAGCTAAAACAGTAAGAAATCCCAACCTTCGTATTTACTAATGAGAAAATCAAGATCTGGAGAGGTGAGGTGACTTGCTCAAGGTCCCAGAGCTGGTTAACAGCAGAGTAAGAAACATACCCCAAATCTGACTCCCGCCACCGCAACACACTGCAAAATAAACTTGCCAGGAGGAAGATCACTTCAGAACGCCACTAGAGACACTGGTCCCTTGAAGAGCCTGAAGAGCACTCTGGACTCCACGTGATGCTCCGGGCTTCTCCCAGCACAGGGAAGCCTGCCTAGTAACAGGCCCACACAGCAGCAGAAGAATTAAGAGCCTGCTGAAGAAACCCAGAGTCTTCCTTGCAGCCATTTGTCCCAGCTGTTCTGCTTTCTGGTCAAGGGACGTATATAACTGGAGTTGCAACAATTTTACTGAATAAACAATATTTAATAAACCAAGTCTACAAAAGGACATACAGAGAATGAACTCAGCAAAGCAGCACAGGGGGAAAGGATGAGTCCTTGAAGGGGCCCAGAAAGACCTGAATACCTAGATAAAAATATAATCCTTCGGTTAAGAATTAAGAACATTTTATGAGGAAAATCTCCATCAAGGAGCACTTTTTGTTCATTTTTCACTGATTTTTTAAAATACTTCAAAAATAAAAGCATAAATGTTGACTTTCTTTTTACATCTACCACTTTTAATGCCAAGTATTTCTTCTTCTTTGAATTAATAATTAACATCTTAGTCTTTAAAAACAGAGAATAGTTCTCACTTCTCTTTGTCCTTGAATTGAATTAAAAAAACCCTGGAGTGAGAAAAGAATGGATCAGACCTGACTGTGATTTGAAGACCAATGCAAGGCAAATTTTTTAATAGCCATTTTATGGAAAGATCACCATATGCCCACGGCTGAGCAGGGTGGCATCTGTCCCTGGCCCTAAGGGAAGGAATAAAGGAACAAGGAAACAAATTACAGTACAAGAAGAAAGTACTATCATAGATGTATGTACAACACACACGGGGTAAATAAAGCAATTAATTCTGCAGAAACGAGGAAGGGGCTGAGGGGAGAGGCCAGGGAAGCTTGAGAGGAAATAACCCTGGCACTCAGCTCTCAAGGAAGAGTAACACTGCCCAGACAGACAAGAGAGGACATGATTTCAGGCAGAGTAACAGGATTGCAATAACAGGAAGATGTGGAGGGGCATGTGTATTGAGGGACCAGCAAATGGTCACAAGCAGCCTGATCCTCGATTTCATAGACAGCAGCTGGGGATGCCACCAGAAAGGTAGCAGAAACACATGGCAAAGCTTTTGGGTGACCTTCTGAGAAGTTTAGATTTGTAGCTGTGAGCAACAGGAAACCATTAGAGATTTGGGGATGTTCTGTTTTGCTTATCATCTTAGCCCTTTTAAAGTCCACAATTCATCATGTAATCACTCCACTATTTCCAGAACATTTTCATCAACCCAAAAGAAAACCCCATCCCCACTAAGCAGGCACCCCCGGGTCCTCTCCCTGCTGACTCTGCGGGTTGGCCTATTCTGGATAGTTCGTATAGATGGAATCGTACAGTATGCGCCTTTGTATCTGGCTTCATTCGCTGAACGTGATGTTCTCAAGGATCATGCATGTTGCAGCGTGGATCTGCACTTCATTCCTTTTCATGGCTGCATAAGGTTCCCTGCATCAACACACCACATTTTCTTTACCCATTCATCAGTTGTCAGTTCCGTGAACATTTACGTATGGTGTAAGTTCTTAGCACCTGTTTTCAATTTGGGGGTGCATATGCCTACTAGTGAAGAATTGCTGGGTTATTTGGTGTGCGTAAGTTATTGAGGAATCCATCACGTATTTATAGCCAAAAGAAAGACGTAAGATTGTATTTTAGAAAGTCAAATGCACCTAAAGGATATTTAAGGAAACGATATCCTACAGAGATGGTTTCCCAAACATCTACCAAATAGTTGCTCATCTGTTCCTTCCTGCCTTCCTTCCTGGCCTTCCTACCTTCTTTCCTTTCTTTCCTGCCTGTTCCCTTCCTTTTTTTTTTTCTTTTCGAACCTACAAGTTGGCATGCAATCTGGTAGTCCAAATATATGCCCACCCACATACCTTGTGGCTTTACACCATCTTCTGAGGCTTCTGTGCTAAAATCCTGCTAGCTCAGCCCATCTGCAACAGTTCAGATTGTTTTCTTGCTTCACAACTCCAGCTCTGAGGAAGTATCAAGCTTTAATAAATCGGCCTCGTGGTGTTGAACGAGAGGCCAAAGAGGAGCAGAGCACTTCCATCAGGAAATACGAGGTTCACTGGAGTGTGTTGACACAGACACTCCTGCCCTCACATCCCTTTCTCCATCAGCCTCCTCCAAACACAGAAACATACCTTGCTGAACAACTGCTTCCGTACAGGCCTTCCAAGTTTGTAATTTCAAAAGCAAACAATTCTTCACAGGAATTTCAAGGATGATGAAAGTCCAATACAGACCCGAGTAAAGTGGCGTTCCTTAGAATTAAAATTGGCTAGTTTCTCAAGTTTTGAACATGTGCCATCATCGACACACCAGGACACCAGCAATGGCCAAGAGTGATGTACTCATTTTCTTTCTCAAGTTATCATAGTTACGGATGCACTCAGAAGTTGGAGTGCTGGTCACTCGGTTATCAGAGGATGCAAATGAAATGTGTTGTGGCTGTTGTTGATGTGGTGCTGATGAGCATGGTGGTGTTTTCCTCCAGGAAATCGAGGAATTAAAACAAATCATATCATGATTTGAACAAATTTTATAAATGAAACTGGCAGTGGGGTGGCATGAAATGAAATTGTGCAGTGGGGTGACATGTTCAGAATAATGCCCTCCATGAAGCTCTTCTCCACAGTACACTGAACTTCTGTTTGGAAGGAAAGGGTGGGTGGGTACAATGCCTGTGCCGCTGACCTCACCAATCCAATGTGTATTAAATTTATAGCCACTGCACCATCTAATCTTAGAGTTCATTAACATCCCCTAAAATGAACGAATTTGTACATTTTAACATTCCATTTTAAAAGTGCAATTATAAATAAAACTCCTTAGCAACAACCATGCAAATCTGTGGGTCACTAGGGATATCTCCTCCTCAAAAAGAAAGCATAGGGCATTTCCATGTGCCCATCAGGGAAGGTTGTGGAGAGAGAAAGCAGTAAATCCCGAAGAGCTGGAAGGGTACCTGGGTTCTCCTCTCAGGCTTGTCCCACTATGGCATGATCCTAGGTAGGATGGGACTGCCATTTGAACATCCCTGCTGCACCAGGCACCAAGGTCGTGTCCTGCACTCTACAGCCTCTCTTCCTTTAACAGACCAGATTTGGTCCCGGTGTCAGGAAGCCCCTCCCCAACCCCTGGAGACGGAAGCTTGATTGGCCTAGGGAATCACAGCAATTCCAGTCCCCTTGCCAGGGATTGGGTTAGAAATGGTCATGTGACACAATTCTGACTAATGAGAATAGTGGGAAGTCTGTTAGCTGACTTCCAGGAAATTACATTTATTATAAAAAAGGGACCTAAAAGAGACATGTGCTCTCCTATTTTCTAGCCTTTAAACTGTGCTTTGTGAGGAAGTAATTCACAGAACTCCTATGACCAGGAGAGACAAGGCTCAAGGCAAAATTGTCTGTATTGGGCCTGCTAAAACCCCAAAGCATTGAATCTCCTTAATTAGCTAGCCCAGGTGCAGGCTTTCTCCAGACTTCCTGTTACACTAGAATACATTTTCCTTGTTGGTTAACCCATTTTTTTATTTGGGTATTTTGTTAATTGGCACTAAAAGATCCTTAACTACTAAACCCACCTGGATAAATGTTTATCAAGCACTTATTAATTAAATTTTTTTAATTACATTCCACTTGCCAGGGATTGGGTTAGAAATGGTCATGTGACACAGTTCTGATCAATGAATTCTAATGTTTTATACCTAATCAGAAATGCTGTTGCATTTGACATTTTTAGAAATAAAAACAACTCCAGGAAACTACACATATAGGAGAATACTTGACCAGGGGGAAAAATTGGTCTGCCATTTTAACCTGCAAACAGAACTGAGAGAGTGTAAAACAAGAACTGTGTGCTAATCTAGAAAGAATAACACGCTCTAAAAAAACACTCATGCCACAAATTTTCAAAATGAAAATCTGGGGCCTATTAGTAAGAAGCACTCAATTTCCCCCATGGCATATTACGGCAGAATCATCTGTATACAAGGTTAAGGAAATCTGTTTAACACCTAGCAGTGTCTCTGAGACCTATTTATTTCAATAACTCCATCACATTTGGAGGGCATACTAAACTGTGCCCTTTTAAGATTTCTCCTGTCATTTCTTTTTTCACTTCCCCAAATCAGGTGTGTTTGGAATCTGTTCAGAGGACTAGCAGGTAACGAGTTATACAGCTGCCAATTTTCCAAATCAGTGGTGGTGCCTAGGGATGACTTAGGGGCTGCAGCACCCATGCCCACAATATCCATCAGCTCCCTGTACAACTCCCACCCTTAAAAAAATGCACAATCTGGATAAAGCCTCCACACCTACCTCTTCTATAAGGAAGTCAAAGGGCTTTCCCCCTCCAAACAATACACTGTTTTATAAATGAAAGCCCATTACTGATAATAACATCCCCCTTATTCACAGGCATTCTGATAATAGGCTTTCAGAGAGAAATGGAGGCCGTTACCACTAATATGCTTGGATTTGTGCATAATTGACAGGAGTTTATATCCCAAGTGCAAACCACCCACCAAGGGCATCATAGCATAAAAATCAGGTGAGGATCACTGCTGAAGTTCCTTTCAACTCTGTGAAATGATTCTACGTGTGCTTACTCATTTTCTTTCTACGAATGTGAGTTTCTCTCAGAAGGAAAAGGTAACCCTTGAGAAAAAAGGAAAGAAATACATGACTTTGATGCTTCTTCAGCAGACAACTTCTGGCTAGATTTTATCTTTTACTGCTGAATAGTAAACAGTCTCCTTGTGTCTTTTGTTTTGTTGGTTTCAAACACCTGAGGGAAAAGACAATATTTTTCAGAACAGTTCATGTTAGCCATCACTGTTGCTTTTCCGGCCACTCTTCAGTTCAGCCTATCGTCTTTATTTTCCCAATATTTGTGAGATTTAGCTTCCTCCAACCAGTACTTCCATTGTCCGAAAACCAGGCAAAGTTTTCTTAGAATATGTTAGATACTAATGACTAAATCACCTAAAATGAATGACTCTTAGGTTCCTAAGTGGCATAGAACAAACACCAAGCTCCAAATGGCCATTATAATTTACGTTTCCCCTCTACAGTTTATCTTCTGCTGTGTCAAACTGTTGCTCTGAGGATATGTTTCGTAACTTTGCAGTCTCATGACAAGTGATCAATTCAGTTGTTTTTCCAGGATAACATCGTTGAGTAATATTTAACAGGATGCACATACTTAAAATTCCATGACAACTGTAAACAGTACTGTGAGCAGTTTTCAAAATGATGAGAGCTTGAGAAAAGGCATTCAAACTCAAATTAACCAACAGCCCACTCCCAGAACTCAGACCCTCTTCCTCATTACTCTGGGGTTGGTTAGGGAGAGCACAATCCACCATGGAGCCTAGAGGATTTAACAGTTGGGTTTTTCACTAAGCAGCTTCCTATTTAAAAAAAAAAAAAATTCTAACACTCATAACATTTGTTGACTGATTTTTGAGTGAAGCAAATGTTCACCTCCCCCACATCAAATAAAAATTCCTTGCAATGTACACAAAAAAGATCCGAGCCTAATACAGCCTCCACCCACCACTGCCCCTACCCAACTCGTTCTGCTGTCATAGACCCTATGTGTGCAAGTTAATGCTTATCTGCATGGCAGATGGAAGCAGCAGTGTTGATTTGCACTTGAGTGACCTGTCGTAAGGAGACAATTAAGCCTCCTAGAATTATCAGTACACTCAGAAATTTCCTACTTATCTTTCTGGAGTCTCTTCCCTGTCTACAGGCATAATGGCAAATCACTCGGTAAACCCAAAAGGGAACGTGTTGTATCCTTTAGGATCTTAGAAAAGAAATAAGTCTATGGATTTTTACCGATGAACAAAATATTAAAAAGTCTGAACTCTGGGGGACATGCAGCAAGTTACAGAAAATAATTCAGTGTGTCCTCAGTAATTCAAGATAACAGAAACTAAAATATGGTTTGCATTGTTCCCCCTTTTCCACTTGCTAATGCATTCCCTGATGGGTGTCCCCATGACATTATTGTTTGGTCTGCAATCAGCTATCTGGCTGAGTTACAAGAAAGATGGAGTGCAGCCTGTAGTCTCCCTATTACTCCGCAGCAAACAAAGGCTGTCAGCTCCATGACGGTGGACGCTCACTCTCTCATGCTCCGGGAAGTTCAGTTACATCCTTTTGGTTAAAACTTGCAATAAAACAGATTAATCAATGCAGCCACTTTTAACCCCAGGGAAATACCATGAGAGAGCAAAAAATAAACTGTCATACATTTTACCAGGTTGGAAAGATAAAGTCCCTTTTCTATTCACAAATAAATGCCTTTATTTTGATTTAAAAAAAAAATCTTTACAATCAGCTCTGCAAAGCTTTTAACGATATCAATGGTAGATTTTTGGAGAGAAAAAAAAAACAAACAAACATTTGTAAGCCTAAAGCAATGATCTGCTCTGAATTACCCCCCAGAATACCGAGCTGTTTTATGCCAAAGTAAACACATTTGCTATTTGTATTATTTGCCAATCTGAAAAAAACTTTGGTTCTTTTCAATTTTTTCCTTACATGCCATCATTGCTGTAGGGAGTGGGGGGGAAAGGACCAACGATGATAACCAGATAAAATCAGATTATTTTTATTCTTATAACCAGCAAATAACATACACACAAAGGATCCCAGATGTTCACACAATTGAAAAATCAAAGAAGGAAAGTGAAATTTTCCTGAAGGATCAGGTGGACACAGAAAGGTATACTATGGGAAGGAGGAGCTAGGCAACTGAAGTGTGGCTGGTATTAATAATCTGTGATTGTAACCTGGTAATCTGTAATTACACGATCTGTGATGACAACCGAACAACCTGGAGTGCACGGCATTGCAGGTGTACACAGAAATGAAGAGAGTTAACTCCTGGTAACTGTTGGAGAAACTGTCTATGCCCTGCCTAAATTTCTCCAGTGTTCCCACTCACCTCCCCGGCATCTCACCATAGCATTGACATTCCTTCAGTCGAATGGAATGTCCAGATGCTCCCCCAGCAAAATCTTATCTTTTACAGCAATCAACAACACTTGCAATTATGAGCAGTCTGCCTGATGGGGTTTAAGGGCTTTTTTGAGCTCTGAAGAAGAAAAATCAGTAGCTGAGGAAAAAAAAAATCACAGCCACTCGGGTATAATTGGGTGTGAACTTCCTATGACATAGCAAAATCCTCCTTTTTTCCCCTCAAGGCCATTGCTAAATGTTATCCATGAGACATGGCAAATGAAAATGGCATTGATTCTCGCAATTTTGATCACAAACCACTTAAACACCATCTCATTTTATGTCTACAGATTACTTTTAAAAGATAGTTCCTGTGTGCGGATGGCACAGTGGCAAGAATCATATTTCTAGGCAAGATAACCTGCCGTCAGTATTAGCAATAGAAGGTATTGAAACATAAGAGTATCACACTTGGTTATGTTCAGCCTCAACACGCTGCGGGACAAGCCAAAACTACAAATCTAGTCATTAAGGGTCCTATAGAATTAGCTGGCAGTTGTTTAATCAAAGAGGGTTCATTTAATACTGTACCTAAGTCAGAACTGGTACAGAAATAAATTGCATCTCCTTTCCCCTGTGCAAGATAAATGTGTGTGATATAACAGGACACTGGCAAACCCACCATAAATTTTAGCCATGATAGTAAATATCCCTTCTTCCCTTGCTCAGATGAGACTTGACTCTGCTAATGAACAGTGAGAGAAGTGGTCTTGAAAGGGGGGTGTGCACATGCCAGGGTGCACAAGCAATTCTTTGGGAGGCAGGATGAAAAACTTCTACCCATAACTATTTATTACCATAACCCTTCAAAATTTGCTTTTGCCTACATTTGATGATGTATATGATAGTACAGTCCATATACATAATTCAAATGAATAAATATAAATCGCATAGAGGGATACTCCAAAGAATTTCAGAGACCACTAGCCTTGAAGAATAAAGAGAGAAAGAAAAAAGAAGTCTTTTTTTTTTTTTTTTTTTTTTTGAGACAGAGCCTCAAGCTGTCCCCCTGGGTAGAGTGCCGTGGCATTACAGCTCACAGCAACCTCAACTCCTGGGCTCAAGCGAGTCTCCTGCCTCAGCCTCCCAAGTAGCTGGGACTATAGGCGCCCGCCACAACGCCTGGCCATTTTTTGGTTGCAGCCATCATTGTTGTTTGGCGGGTCCGGGCTGGGGATTCGAACCCGCCACCTTAGGTGTACGTGGCTGGCGCCTCAGCCTGTTGAGCTATAGGCGCCGAGCCAAGAAGTCTTAATCACATCTCCAGCCCACTCCCAAACTGAGGGATCCCTTTGCCAGCAGCATCTTCTAGCCCAAGAGAAGGTCTGAGAATAATCTGTGAACTACTGGGTCAAGGAGGATAAACAGCGCTGCCTTCTCAGCTTCTATAGATATATCTGCTCTTAGGAGATAATTATTCTAACACAAATGATACTATGGTCTACAAATGAGCTGAAGAAAATCATCAATCTATTTCCGTGTCAGGTAGGACTTGGTGGGTCCTGTACAGACTATTAATTTCGTGGGAAATAAGCAACAGGGGAAGCAGATAAATCATTAGCAGAGTGAAGAGCAGATCCAATGAATTCCTACCAAATATCTTACTTTCCTTCCTCACAGAGAGCGAAATGACAAAGTATTTATGTCCCACTGTCTTTGATATCTGTTTATCTCATTAAAGGAAAAATGTCTCTGAAACCACAAGGACATATTTTATTTCAAGTTTTAAGAATTCAATCCCAAATGATTTATATGAGTCCACATGATGCACACAGAATTACAATCTTCACATTTCTGAAATCCTATCACTTTTCATTTCATAAAAACAAAACAATACAATATTAATGTTCCTTTGGTTTATTGCAGGCAATATATAATATGAGAATTTGATTTACAGCGCAAAGTGCATATATTTGAAAAGTAATGTTGTTAATGATAAAGTTTAATTAAAATTTTGTTAAATTAAAGTTAAGGCTAACAGAACAGTTAGAACTTGCAATATAACATCAATGACAATGATTTCTACTGAAAATTGGTGTTGCCCAAGTTCCACATAATGTATTCAGAAGTCTCATCCATGTTTATTTATTAAAGTCAGTGTTTTCAGTAACTGAAAGAAACATTATGTTTCCAACCGAGTCTCCTTCCATCTGTCCTCCTGTCTTACTAGTCATCCAGTAGTTGAAACATATGTACTCCACTTGGGACAGAAAGGCTGGGAGTCCCCCAAAGGGGACAGCACTCCATCACTCTGCACCACATGAGCTATCAGCCTTCCCCAAATGCTCCCCTCCTCTAGTCAGGTGATCTTCCCGTAACCTTCTAAGATGGGTTAAAATATAACCCACTAGAAAATACCAACTCCAAAATAAAAAAAAAAAAAAAAGAATACCAACTCCACTACTTGTAATAACCTCTATGAAGGCAAGGATTTGTATCCATTTTTGTCCATCCTGATATCTTCTACACCTCTAATACCTGACACTCCAATACCTATTTGTGGAATAAATAAATGAAGGAAGGAAGGAAGAACCTATCTTTAGGTCACCCCTTCTCATTTCCTGCTATCTTTATATAATCCATGCTACTCACTTGCCTTACAGACTTTTACACATAAAGGCTTCTTTCCAACCCCCTAAATCCCAGTGACATCTCAAGCTTTAAATCCATTCTGTTCAACTATTCCAGCACTCATGTTTCTGGGTAGAAGAGACTTCATTTGCATACTTCCCAGAACCAGTTCTTACTTTGACCAGCGAAGCTTTCTTGGCATCAAAAGTCAGCCAGTGGTGCAAAAGGGTACGTGTGGTAGAATAATTCAATGTCAATGGCCAACTCAAACCAAAAGAACCCCCCCATGTGTGTAGCCAAAATCTTCCCAGTGTTACTTGTCACACGATAGGCTTTCAATGGGCATTAAGTGAACTAGATAGTAAACTGGGGAAATTCAGTGTTAACCTAAAATCTCTAAAGCATTGGATGTTTCATGTTAACCTGGTGAGCAATATAGTGCAACGTGGCTTGGTCAATATAGTGCTATTAAGAAAACCTGCTGCTAGAAAAATAATTATGTTCAAACTGTGCTAGTGATTGGTTCTCAGCCTGGTAGAGCAGCATCAGTTCAAGTGTCAGTTCATAGTGGGCTTATCAACAACTTTACCTCCATTCTTGTTAAAGGTCCAGTTTGGAGTCAAATCCGGACATTTCTAGGGTCTAGGCTAGATAGAGGTGAACCAGAATCATAAAGAGAGGGTAAAAATAAAAATTTGATGATTCCCACAAATATTTATTACATTGACATCAATGCATTTTTCTGGCTCATGAAATTTGTCTAAAGTAGGTTAACACTATAGAATCTATACATATTTCTAAACTATTATCTCATTGCCCCACATTGTATGCTTCTAATTCCCCTGTATCTCTCAGAAATACTTATCTTGCCTCTGGTAATACGAGAGGTAAACAATTGTTTGTTTGTTTTATTTTTGAGACAGAGCCTCAAGCTATCCCCCTGGGTAGAGTGCCATGGCATCACAGCTCACAGCAACCTCCAACTCCTGGGCTCAATCGAGTCTCCTGTCTCAGCCTCCCAAGTAGCTGGGACCACAGGTGCCCGCCACAACGCCTGGCTATTTTTTGGTTGCAGCCGTCATTGTTGTTTGGTGGGCCAGGCTGGATTTGAACCTACCACCTTAGGTGTATGTGGCTGGCACCTTAGCCACTTGAGCCACAGGCGCCAAGCACGTAAACAATTCTAATTGTGAGAATGTATTCCATATTATCAAATCTACATTTTTGTCTTTGAGACCTTTACCCACCTTACGTCCACAGGAGAAAGAGGCTGAACTCTTTTCCTCCCAAAAGCTCACTAAACATGCCAGGCAGTTCTCGAGCCCCTTTATCACCCCCTCTCCACTTTCCCATCTGAATCAACTTTTTTTCAATTCCCATAATTAAAATTTCTAAGTGATGTTAAGACTCATAAACGAGGTAATTCAGAGAAAAAAGAATAGGACTTGAGACTCTAGTTATCCACATTTTTAAATTAGATGTAATGTCATTTTCTAGTTTTATATGGCTCATTTAAGAAATTCATACTGCAGTCACTAACATCAGATGCCAAAACAAAGGTAATAATGTTTATTTAACATGGGTGCCAAAATCATCTGTTTGAGATAGGAAAATGTTGGTGACATTTCCTCTTCTCAAATTATTCATAGAACCAGAATTTTAAAGCTATTCATGTCATCCATTCATTTCACAGTTGATAAAACTGAGATCCAGAAGACTTACATGACTAACACAAGGTAGGTTCACAGCGATGTTGAGAGGCACTTCTGGCTATTTCTCAAACAACAAATTATGACCCTATACTGTACTGGTGCTCATCCTTCCTCCAAACTCCCCATTTCTTAATAGTGTCAGCACATTAACTTCCCAAGACACTAAATTTACATTGATATTAATTACATCAACGATAAGTTTTAGAACTAGAAGATTCTCTAAAGAATAGTCAGCCTTCCTAATACTACAGACAAGGAAACTGAGGGCCAAGGAACCCAGGATACTTGTTTGAGAACGCACCACAATGTAGCAACAGAGGGCCAAGGAACCCAGGATACTTGTTTGAGAACGCACCA
>NW_003852490.1:1555572-1558111 GCF_000181295.1 Otolemur garnettii
AGGATACTTGTTTGAGAACGCACCACAATGTAGCAACAGAGGGCCAAGGAACCCAGGATACTTGTTTGAGAACGCACCACAATGTAGCAACAGAGCTAACAAGGGAGCCCATATCTTCTGCTTACAACCTCGAACTCTTTGGTGTTCTATAGAAAGGATTAGCTAAACACCATCAATATTATAAGTCAGAGATTGTTTTGATCTGAAATACACACTCATCACTAGAAAAATCTAGTTCTTTTAACTGGTATGTGAGTTCTGCCCTACAGTAGCACTGGGCTGGACAACCATTTGTCAGCATGTAGAAGGAAGTTTGAACAATGAATGGAGGTTTGGCTTCAGTGACCTCTAAAGTCTTTCCACCTCTGTGATTATTTGATCCTGGACTGCCCAGGAACTGGGCAATGCTGCTAACCAGGGCATTTCCAGAGGTGTCATGCAGTGTTCTGTGAGGGTGCCTCTCTTACTGTTGGACTCTCTGCTCTGCTGTTTCAGGCATTACTCTATATCCAATTTACATGCAATCAAATACTCCGGGCATAGAAAGAGTGTAAGGAAATGCAATTCTGTCATTTCCAAAGACAGACTACACTGCTTAGCTTTCAAAATTGCCTTGCCTAAATGAGCATTCCATAACTGAGCCTCCAAATTCAGCTTTTACAATTTGTTCATGTACTGTGCTACTATCAGAATTAATTATGCAGCATCTTCATGAAGAGAAATTAGATGTGGATGCGAGTTAGGAAAGAAAAAGGGGCACTTCCCAAAGGAAGATTACTGTGATTCCCCCAAAAATGCTGGAGCCCTTCCATGCACGGATTTTGGATGGCAGTCCCCAGCTGAGCTAGCCATGGGGAGAGGAAGTGGACACGTTTGAGAAAGGAACAATATGCCAACCCACAGGACTCTCAAGGCCAACACATTATTAACCCCTCCTTTCTATGTCATTCCGTTCCAAGTTGTAATTCAACACAAATATGTGGGTTTGTTTCCCTCATAGCTACTAAATACTAAAATGTACTGACTTGGGATTTTTTTTTTTAATAAAGAGTCTAAGAGAAGAGTTTTTTGGGTTTTTTTTTTTCATCTTAGATCGGAGGGGGAAAAATTACATTAAGGGTCAAGTTCTGCAAGTTAAAGGAAGCTTCCCAAATAGAACTGTCACATTGACTATTTTTACCTGAATAGGATTACGAAAAACAATCACACTACCTGATTACATGCACGGAAGCCAGGCGTTGCACAGGTCCAGAAAAGCAAACTAATGCTCCACAACTCAGTGCCAAATACACAACAACAAAACAACCTCACAGGTATGCCACACGTAAGGAGAGTGGTCTGCAGAGACTCCTTGCCCAATCTGGAAAGCTCCACTTTAAAGGGCTAGGGCATCTTTTCCCCTCGGCTCCCCCTGGTGAGCCTGGACACTGAGAGGACATGAGAGGACCCAGAAAAGCAGCTGTCCTGCCTGCCTGCCTTCCGCTGCCGCCGGCAGGGGAGGCTGACACCTGAAGTCTGGGGCACACAAACCCCGCACTTGTGTGTTTGGGGGAGATTCCTCCGGCCTCTGCAGGTCCCCATTAGCCCACCAGGCTGGGATGACCCCATCAGTCCCTCTGACACCAACGTCAGCACAACACAAGAGAAAACCCTTCCCCCCATTCCGAGGTGTGCACCCCTTTTCTTCTAAAAGGTATTTCCAAAAAGAAAGCCCAACTTGAGTGAAGGAGCCGACTGGGCAAAGTCGAGTCTTTCGGCCGTTACCCTGGTGGGGAGTAGCGTGAGGAAAACACACACATGCGTCCAAGTCTGGCAGGTGCACAAAGCCCGAGGACAGAACAGAGGAAAAGAAGAGGGGGACGCGGAGCAAAGGCAGGGATGAAGGAGGCGGCGGGGGCAAAGCGCAGACCCGGGCAGGGGAAGGAAGCGCAGGATGAGGACGGAAGAAGAGTGGGGAGAGATAGAAGAGCGAGCGAGAAGCGGGGAGGAACGGCGGGCGAGGGGGGAGAGAGAAAGGAGGCTGCGGGGACGGCTGAAAGAATGCGCGGGGCGGCGGGGCGCGGGGCCGCGGCGGGGAGGGGGCCGCCGGCCGGCGCGTCCCTGAGGAGCGCGGGGCGCGCCCGCCGCTCACCTTTCAGGATGAGGGTGTCGATGTCCCGGTCGACGCCGAGGAAGTAGCACTTCCTCCAGAGGCCCGAGTAGGTGGCGAAGAGCGGCCGGCCGCACTCGGCGTCCAGCCCGCCGAGCCCGAGCAGCGAGCGCCAGGACTCGGGGTCCGCGCGCCCCGGGCCGCCCGGGAGCAGCCGGCGCCCCAGCGGGGGTGAGTCCCGCAGCGGCAGGTGCGACAGCGGCATCAGGCGGTTCTTCTGGTCCGGGGGGTCGGCGCCCGCGCGGCTGCGCTCGCAGCTCTCCTTGTGGCGCCGGGGGTCGGTCTCGTACCAGTGGTCGGTGAAGATGGCCGTGACGAGCAGCCCCAGGGAGCAGAGGCTGAGGCCGAGGCTGAGCGCCGTGACGAGCGCCCGCGGCTCCATGGCTTCCC
>NW_003852490.1:1558347-1567394 GCF_000181295.1 Otolemur garnettii
GCTCCGCGCCGGGCTCGCTCCCCTCGCCCCTCGCCCTACCTCGGCAGCCGACAGTCCGCCCTTCTTTCCAGCGACCCCTCTTCCCTGTTTAATCTCTCCTCACCGCCCTCGTCTTCGTCTCTCCCCTTACCCCGTCCCTACTTTGCCCTGACTTTTCTCCAACTCTTCCCCTGGCTCCTTTGCTCACTCGTTTGGCCCCTGTGCGTCCCGGCTCCGGCGCTTTATATCCCTGCTCTGGACTCGGCGCCTCTCTCCACCTACTCGTCAGCACACCCCTTCGGTCCGCTTCCCTCCGACGACCTTAAAAGACCTCCACCAACATCACGCTCACTCTTGTCACTTGTCCAAGTTGATTCTGATCAGGGTCCCGTTTGGTACCTAGGATGGAGCAAATGCCTTCCAGGCCGGGCTGCGTAGCAGCGTTTAACTCCACGTCTCCATCTGGAGCTGAAGACCCTTTGTCCTGCGGCCTGAGGGATGCAGCCCCTTGGACCCCTGCAGCTCCCCCTGTGCGGCTCTCACTCCCTCTCTCTAGCCTACTGCAGCCTCTAAGCGTTCTCTCTGCTCCAGCCCCTCTTCTGAAAGAAAGCGCACCGGGTGTCACTGGAGCGACAGAGCTGTAGCCAGAGATCCCCCCGCCCCCTCATCTCAGCCTGCTCGGACATGACTTCTTTTTTCATTGACTACCTCCATTTCCCCCAGAGTGACGGCCTCCTGGAATTTCCAGAAGAGCCTGGGATCAATAAACCCTTGCAGTGGCACCTGCTCTGTGAGATGATTATTGCCTTTGAATAAAGAAAAACCCCAGCAATAAATCAAAGTAATGATTTTCTCCTGTGCAAGTTTCTCTCCTGGGCTGGCAGGGTCAACAACAAAGCAAAGCTACACACCCAAGTCAACGTCTGAGCCTGGTTCTTCCAAGGGCAGTCAGCAGTGGCGGGTGTTACTTCCAAGAATGGTGGGCAGATCCTCATTCCCTAAAATGAGATGTTAGGACTCAGCGTGCTAAGAGTTAATTGCTTATGTGGTATAGTCAGTACAGAGGTGCAATACCCTCTGCCACTTAACACCCTGTGGACTTGCTCCAGACAGAAAACCATGCGGCATGACCCCAGGGATGGAAATTCTTGTGTTCTTATGCTCTGAAATATTAATGATCAGGAGATTATGAAGCATTCATTAGATGCTAAATGTCATTACTCGGTGATTTAATGGGACTTATTAATTAGTGTCCCACATCAATTGATATTAATATGATTCATATACTTCCTCTGGAATGACATCTGTACAGGTGGTTTACGAATCTTGCTGGGATTTATTTTCATTGCTGTTTGTACTAAGCATCTTCAGAGGGTATCTTTCTGATGAAGATTGGGTACCTATTCTGAGCCTCATTTAAGCAAATCGTATCAGACTCCCATGGCCATTTCTGCTGACCTGACCATGTGAATTACTGCCTGGATTTTCTCACAGCTTTGGCGAGATCTACAGTGAGTTCCAGTCTAATTAAGGAAGACAAAGAATTATAATTTTAGTATATCTCTCACCTATAAGCTCTTCCTTAGCAGGAAACACTAAGCTCATCAAAGGAGTCTTATCTGGATTTACACAAAAATGACGAGACTTAGAAGCTTTCTTTTATTTGTACTCCATAATACGTGTGAAATCTAGATCTTTATGGATACACAGAGAGAATGCCTTTAACTGTGAGTCCACAGCTAACATTTGAAATTCACTCAAGTTGCACATATCCTTTCATTTAAAAATATATATACACACCTCTGGAGATAAAGTTGTTACAAACCTTGCAAGTCCCAGGGGATGTCAAGCCTTTAGCGAGTGCGCATGTCCTCTTCAAGTCCTCACCTGATGTACTACAAGAAATAAATATTCAGCTGCATTTCAGACTCATCATCTCCATGCAATAATCCCATCTCCAATTGGAACTAGACAGAAGAAAATCTCTTTTTGAGGCACTTCTGTTTAAGTTAAAAGAACACACTGTTCTGTCTCATTTTCCTAGCCAGAACTCTTTGATCATACTCTTCTTAGAAAATAGCATTATCCCTGAAGTTCATTTATGTCTATGTTTAAGACCAATCTCAGCATATAATCCAAAGGTTACTCTATGATGGATTGCCCTTGACAGCATTTCATAAAAAATGTCACACATTACAAATACGGGCCAGCAGTATGTAATGAGAGCACTGCCTCTGCTGGTACAGCATTAACGGCGCCAGCAGGGATGTGACATATGATGTGTGCACCGGCTCTACTACAGCAACTGTACATTGTTGCATCCATGTTTTAAACTTTTCCTTTGCAGATATTTCCAGCAATGAACTGTTACCTACCAAGCCCCCATCTGTTAGGGGAGTGAGAAATCCAAAGATGGATAAATGGTTCCCATCTTTAAGATGATTCTAATTTAGTGGCAAGAGACATGAAGACAGAACAAGGGGCAAGTGCTGTAGTAGAAATAAGAAAATGTCATGGGAACATGAACCAGGAAGAGAATAACTGCCTTGGGGAGTCAGGCAGGTTATGTAGAGACAGTAACTTTTGAGTTAGTTCTTAAAGGATGAGTTCAACTTTGCTAGAGATGTTGGCATTGCAGTTAGAATATATCTCTTTGATTTTGTGCCTACCTAATATATTTGGAGGCTTCAATATTTGAGGTCATAGTAAAATAAATATTTTTCCCTCCATTTTAAAATCATAAAGTTAACATTCTAATAACCGATTGTCAGCTAGATACCTGCAAAAGAATGAAAGCAAAAATCGAAGCTGAATACAAGACAGTGTGTGAGGGCATCTAGGTGGCTTAGAGCCAAGATGATAGAAGATCAAATATCCAGCCAGAACACATAGCACGTCTTAGCTTTGGCTGAGCTATGACCTACATGTTTTCAAACTTTGCTTGTTCTTCACATGTCTTAAATTTCTCTTTGCCATCTCTAGATCTGATATCCCCAGTGCATCCTTCAGAGAACAACAGTATCCTAATGTAACAGGGTTGGAGCCAGAGAATTTCCACCTGGGTGTGTTACTGTATGGGCTCAAAACGTTCAAAAACAAAACCCTCATGGTTCCCAATGGTCCAGCTGCCCCTCTCAACTTCCCTTTCTCTGGTGTTAAGTCTCTCGAGTCATTCGACTCAGTAGTTTAGAATTATCAGTCATATTCACAGAGACACAGAGCTTCTTCCCTTGCAAAATCTTTTCTATTCACTCCGTCCTCTACGTTTGTACAGCACGTTATTGCTGTGCACCACCTCACATCCGGACAGTTACTACAGCCTCTTCCTTGGTTCCCTGATTCCAGGATCAACCATTCTCGCAGTTAGTCCTGATACTGTTGCCAGATGCATCTTCCTCAAATGTTACTTTGATTATATCATCTTTTAGCTTCCAACTCTCCTGTCTAATTTAGAAAGAATTTTCCACTATGTTACTTGAGAGTCCTTCTTTTTACTGTTACTATTCCCATCAAAATGCATCAGCTATGGGCAGTGCCTGTGGCTCATAGGACTAGAGCACCAGCCCCATATGCCAGAGTATCAGCTATGTTTAAATATTTAGAAAACAAAATAGTTCTACCTTCTCCAAACACATTTACCATAATATCTAGGTGTTTTATGACATTCGTCATTTCTCTTTATAGTTAGAAAATAAATATTATAGTTTTAAATAAATATTGCCTTAGAAAAAGGTTTTTGCACCCCCACACATTGACACACATAGATCTCAAATTATCACAGAGCTATGGCAACGATTTATTGACATACCTATGCTGAGCTAACCACACTAGCCACGAATATTCTAGAAGACTTTCACCCTTCTGCTCCAGCCCCAAGACTAAAAGCTACATTCTTCCTCATTTCAAACATGTGGCTTCCAGGGTTTAGAGACCATGCAGTTTAACCAGAACCACACACTGGCATTCATGGTGTAAAGTTTGTTTTTCTTAGTACCATCAGATTTATTTCAGCATTTAGTATAGGGACATAGGGATAATATTGTTAATCTATAATATATCGTTTCTGCATATTATTGAGGTATCTTTTGTTAAAGTCATCGCCATAAATTGTTCCCATAAAACAATTTTATTTTAATTCAACAACCTGTGTTAAGCACCTCTAAGGGAACTTTTTGTGTTAGGTCTCTCTGGGTTATGCAAAGATGAACAAAACGTGGCCTGTGCCCTCAGGAGCGTTGGATTAGTCAGAAGAGAAAGAGAGAAATGCAAGAGCTACAAAAAGAGACAGCCTGGGATGAGTGCTATCACAGAAGTGACAACACTATGCCACAGGAAAGCCTAGTAGACAGGGTTTCATTTTCTACTGGGAAGAACACGGGGAAGCCAAGTAGAATAGATGCTATCTTAGGTAGGCCTTGGGAGGAAGGGACTATATTCTGTATGTGTGTCAGCTCAGTCCAGGGCAAAGCCAAAAGTAAATCTTAGAAGCAGCACCTACCATGATGCTCTTCTCTACCCCACGCACATGGCAAGTCATCTTGGCAGTGCCATTTTGTCACTGACTAGAAGTCTGGAACCATAAAATACCACAAAACCCCCAAAATAGATGGTGCCTGATAAGTTTCTCATTTCACTGACACACCACGAATGTCACCATTCTTTTTCACATTCCTGGATTAAGCTGTTTCCTTTTTGGAGATTTTAAGCACATATGGTGGGGGGGGGGGAAGCATTCAAAGAAACCCATAACCATGTTAAGTCCCACTCAGAGTGTGATGTTTTAGCAGATGGTGGCTCGCTAGTTGCCATACCTAACTGTGTTCCCCACCTTATCTGGGTACGTGGATACTGTGTTTTGAAGCTGGAGTCTAATTCAGCTCATTCAGGCCATATTTGACAACCAGGGCAGAATTAGATATAACTAAGGGACCCAGTGTCTCTGATTCACAGCTGCCTGTGATGCTGTCCAGACAAACAAAAAAGCCAGTATTTTTAAGTGTCTCCCTCTTCCCTTACTGTCAAAGCTTCTCTCTATCCTATTCTGTCTACTCAAAAGCATACGATCTGGGGAATGCACATGAACCCTGCGGTTACCAGTGCCTGTAAATTCCAGACTCACTTTGACCTGTGCACCCTTAGCTGCTACCTAACCTCTCAAACCACCTACACTGTGAAAAACGGGGATCTCAACATTGACGTCCCAGGATTCATGATTATCACATGCTAACTACATTCCTGCCCCTCCCTTCTCCTCCTTACTGATTCATGTAAACACATATCTATGCTTCAGAAAATCTATAAGCCTATCATGTTAAGACCCTATAACGTCAATGCTATAAATGCAAAAGTCTAAATAACTCACTAGTGACTTTTTCATGATAGTTAGAGTATGCATATAAGACGAGCAATCTTACTGGCCTCATTTTTTCAATTAGCATTATTGAGTACCCAATGGGCTGGGTAGCGGGAACAACCAGTGCAAAGGTCCTGAGGCGTGAACGAGCTTTGTGTGGCTGGGGAACTGAAAAGAGACCGCTGTGGCTAGAAAGAGTAAGAGAGGAAGGGTTGGCGAGGGACCTGCAGCCTTAAGGAAACTCCTGGCTTTCCTGATCCTTAAGAGTGGCCTTTTCACTGAATCCACATTTTACAGAACAAATCCTCTCCTTAAAAAGGGGTGCAGCAAAGAAAGATAGAGCTTTTCCTGCCTCCTTTGGTGCTCAAAAAAAAAAAAAAAAAAAAAAATCTTGGAATCAAAAGGCCATGGTTTCCCCACCCCTGCATGGAGTTTGGACTTTAGTCAAAGAAAACCTTTGAATAATTTTAAGCAGAGGAGGGATATGAATTAAGTAAAGTTTTTAAATGTCACTCAGACAGCTATGTGAAAAATAAACTGGGGCTGGGTGTGGCGAGTAGAAAGGCAGGGAAACCAGGCAGGAGGCTGTTGTAGACAGGGGTTAGTACTGACTTGGACCAAGGAGGAGCAGGGGAGACAGAGAGAAGTGGGTGGAGGTTGAACACACAGAATTACTGTCAGTGCAAATGAGGGAAAGGAAACATCAAGAACTATGCTACCTTTCTGGCCTGAGTGTTCAAACAGTGATGCCATGTACTGAGAGGGATAGACTGGGGGGATCTTAGTCTAATTTACCTAACAGATGCAATTAGCAGAGAGAAGTGAAAACCCATTCGAATACATTGCGTTTGAGATGCCACTTAGGGATCTCAGTTGGAGAGGCAGTTGAACGTGTGAACCTGAGAGTAAGAGAAGCATCTGGACTAGAGATTTATATCTTAGATATATCCGTGCAGAGGTGCTATATGCAAACTGATATTTAAATTCTTGGGACTAGATGAGCTTTGCTTAGGAGAAAGTTGTGGACAGAAAAACTAAGAGGTCCAGGCTCTGAGGATGCCAAACATTTAGAGCTTCTTCAGAGGAGGAGGTGCTGCAGAGGAGACCCAGAAGGAAAATAGTAAAGAAACCAAGAAAATGTGTCCCAAAGCCAAGGGAGGGGAGTCTCATAATATACTCTAATGCATCTACCCAGAAGAAAAAAATCATTTTATCATAAGCACTAGGCTGTTTATCACAGTTCAATTTATAATCACCAAAATGTGGAAACAACCTCAATGCCCATCAACTCAGGAATGGGTTATCAAGCTGTCGTATGTGTACACCGTGGAATACTATTCAGCCATTAAAAGAGATGGAGACTTTCCATCTTTTGTATTAACCTGCATTGAGTTGGAACACATTCTTCTTAATAAAGTATCACAAGAATGGAAAAGCAAATATCCAATGTACTCAATTCTAATCTGAAGCCAATAGATGATCTAATGCATACCCACATAAGAGAAAAATTCAAATCAATTCAAGTTGGGGGAAGAGCAGGGGGAGGGGAGAACGGAGAGAGTTGGGGGGTCACAGTGTATGGAAAACCTCTTGGGGATGGGATGCAATTATAAGAGGGAATTTACCTAACAAATGCAATCAGTATTACCTAATTCTTTGTGCCCTCAATGAATCCTAAACAATTTAAAAAAGTAAAAAATTTAAAAAATTTATATATACTATAAAGGACCAGAAAAAGTACAATACGGATTCCGGGATACGGAGTCAGAGAGACTTGGATTTAAATTCTAGTGTGATTTGGGGAACTGGAAGTCGGTACTCAACCTCTCCAAGCCTCTGTTTCCTCATCTGTGAATTGGCGATAAGAATATCTTTCTTAAGGGCTCTAGGAGACTCCAAACAGATAATGAATATAAAGCATTTATCAACATAATTAATGCACAGGCTGACATATAATAAGGACTCAAAATATAAATGACAGCTATTGTTATTTATCATCTCCAACAATATGTGGTGACTGCTCGCATTTGCAGGCCGTAATACTGGATGCCGTATAGAACATTACTCTCCCAAGGACTGTGCCCTAATGAAAGGCACGGGGCCTACCATCAGGCCCCTAAAAACATAAATCGTCTGTAGTATTGGTGAAATGATGAGCATTCAAAAGTACTAGGACCATTATGCTCCTTCAATAGGCTATTTTGTTAGAAGCCTATAAAAGGGGTTTAATGCTGTTGTGTGCATTGCAGAAATAAGCTGCCAGAGTATGATAAGGTATCTCTATTTCTCAAGGTCTTTAAAAAGGACTAGATAGAAAGGCACTGTAGAAAATGACCACCCACAGCTATTGCATTTTATAGGCACAAATCATGTTAGGGGAATAATGGACATGCCTGGACCTTCCCCCTCCCCAAACAAGGAACAGGGAGAGCCCTGAAAGGATAAGGGGACATTAAGCCAGTGATGGACAGTATCTGAAAGAGAAGAGAAAAAGAGATAGTCTCTATGTAAGGGCAGAGAGAAAGGGGCAAAAACTCAAGAAATAGGTGTGCACAACTCAGCAAAGTCACAACTGCGATAGGCAAGATGACAGCTCTCCGCAAATGATTAAAGATCCAAACTTTGCCCACATTCGCGATGTCAACAGTCCAGATTCTCAACAGCAAGACCAGGAGACAAAGATTGAGTTAGTTGTCCCTGAAAATGGTGAATTCAACACATTTCCATAGGCACTCACCCCTCCCACAGACAGCAAGGTCACTGCTCTGGACAACTCTGTGTTTGGCTTCAAGTCTTGATTTGGATAAATGCCTTGAAAAATCATTTGAGTCCAGGTAATCATTAGCCATTATGTGAACAGCTATCATGAACCAGATACTCAGAAGAATTATCTAGCAGCGTGTTGTGTTCTTTACAGCTCTGGGCACATCAGGAGTCCACCAGACGCCGTGGAGGGCAATCATCTGATGTGCACCATGTTGGAGAATCATCCTGTTCTTTTGGAAGGAGTAACCAGCGTGGCAGGACTTGGCACGCACCTTCCAGGGCTGCACCTGAGCCACTGTAATGAATGGTGCCATGTGGCCTTGATGGTCACCCAAGTGGAGAAGCAAATGAAAGCTTGGGGACAAATTACCATCTTACCTCCAAGATGGTATGGAGAGGCAGGACCTTGTCAGGGGCAGATTGATGAGGCTAATTAAAAAAGAAAGCGGGGAAACGCACCAATGGCCAAAAAGGAATCCAAGTCGGTGGCTTTGATGTATGAGTTCCATCTGCCTAATTTATTTGGTGTCTACAATCTGCATGTGATCAACAGCCTTGGATTATGTGAGTGGCAAGTCGGGGCGGGTTGGCGGGGGGAGCTGTCTCTTAGTGTTTTCCAGCCAAGGCAGCACATGCCTTCATGAACCCCGCTGAAACCAAAACACAACAGAAGGGGATTCTCTCCTAAGAACCCTCACATTTCGCCAAAAGAAATTCCTAGAGTTTCAAACACTGAAGTTTAATCCCAAATATAAAAGGTTACTTTCTGGATATTTAGGGAAGTTATTTAATTTCTCAATTTCCTGTTCCGAAAGATGTCTGGCTGTTTGGGTCCTGAATTTCACGGGCATAGTTTTAATGACTTGCTTTTTCCATCCTCACTCAGCAGTTTACTTTTTTCCCTATCAACCATGTTTGCCAAGAAGCACAGGTTCTTTTTTTTTTTTTT
>NW_003852490.1:1567414-1614537 GCF_000181295.1 Otolemur garnettii
CACTGAATCCACATTTTACAGAACAAATCCTCTCGAGCTGTGAAGCCATGGCACTCTACCCAGGGGGATAGCTTGAGGCTTTGGCTCATAAAAAAAAAAAAAAAAAAAAAAAATCTTGAAATCAAAAGGCCATGGTTTCCCCACCCCTGCATGGAGTTTGGACTTTAGTCAAAGAAAACCTTTGAATAATTTTAAGCAGAGGAGGGATATGAATTAAGTAAAGTTTTTAAATGTCACTCAGACAGCTATGTGAAAAATAAACTGGGGCTGGGTGTGGCGAGTAGAAAGGCAGGGAAACCAGGCAGGAGGCTGTTGTAGACAGGGGTTAGTACTGACTTGGACCAAGGAGGAGCAGGGGAGACAGAGAGAAGTGGGTGGAGGTTGAACACACAGAATTACTGTCAGTGCAAATGAGGGAAAGGAAACATCAAGAACTATGCTACCTTTCTGGCCTGAGTGTTCAAACAGTGATGCCATGTACTGAGAGGGATAGACTGGGGGGATCTTAGTCTAATTTACCTAACAGATGCAATTAGCAGAGAGAAGTGAAAACCCATTCGAATACATTGCGTTTGAGATGCCACTTAGGGATCTCAGTTGGAGAGGCAGTTGAACGTGTGAACCTGAGAGTAAGAGAAGCATCTGGACTAGAGATTTATATCTTAGATATATCCGTGCAGAGGTGCTATATGCAAACTGATATTTAAATTCTTGGGACTAGATGAGCTTTGCTTAGGAGAAAGTTGTGGACAGAAAAACTAAGAGGTCCAGGCTCTGAGGATGCCAAACATTTAGAGCTTCTTCAGAGGAGGAGGTGCTGCAGAGGAGACCCAGAAGGAAAATAGTAAAGAAACCAAGAAAATGTGTCCCAAAGCCAAGGGAGGGGAGTCTCATAATATACTCTAATGCATCTACCCAGAAGAAAAAAATCATTTTATCATAAGCACTAGGCTGTTTATCACAGTTCAATTTATAATCACCAAAATGTGGAAACAACCTCAATGCCCATCAACTCAGGAATGGGTTATCAAGCTGTCGTATGTGTACACCGTGGAATACTATTCAGCCATTAAAAGAGATGGAGACTTTCCATCTTTTGTATTAACCTGCATTGAGTTGGAACACATTCTTCTTAATAAAGTATCACAAGAATGGAAAAGCAAATATCCAATGTACTCAATTCTAATCTGAAGCCAATAGATGATCTAATGCATACCCACATAAGAGAAAAATTCAAATCAATTCAAGTTGGGGGAAGAGCAGGGGGAGGGGAGAACGGAGAGAGTTGGGGGGTCACAGTGTATGGAAAACCTCTTGGGGATGGGATGCAATTATAAGAGGGAATTTACCTAACAAATGCAATCAGTATTACCTAATTCTTTGTGCCCTCAATGAATCCTAAACAATTTAAAAAAGTAAAAAATTTAAAAAATTTATATATACTATAAAGGACCAGAAAAAGTACAATACGGATTCCGGGATACGGAGTCAGAGAGACTTGGATTTAAATTCTAGTGTGATTTGGGGAACTGGAAGTCGGTACTCAACCTCTCCAAGCCTCTGTTTCCTCATCTGTGAATTGGCGATAAGAATATCTTTCTTAAGGGCTCTAGGAGACTCCAAACAAATAATGAATATAAAGCATTTATCAACATAATTAATGCACAGGCTGACATATAATAAGGACTCAAAATATAAATGACAGCTATTGTTATTTATCATCTCCAACAATATGTGGTGACTGCTCGCATTTGCAGGCCGTAATACTGGATGCCGTATAGAACATTACTCTCCCAAGGACTGTGCCCTAATGAAAGGCACGGGGCCTACCATCAGGCCCCTAAAAACATAAATCGTCTGTAGTATTGGTGAAATGATGAGCATTCAAAAGTACTAGGACCATTATGCTCCTTCAATAGGCTATTTTGTTAGAAGCCTATAAAAGGGGTTTAATGCTGTTGTGTGCATTGCAGAAATAAGCTGCCAGAGTATGATAAGGTATCTCTATTTCTCAAGGTCTTTAAAAAGGACTAGATAGAAAGGCACTGTAGAAAATGACCACCCACAGCTATTGCATTTTATAGGCACAAATCATGTTAGGGGAATAATGGACATGCCTGGACCTTCCCCCTCCCCAAACAAGGAACAGGGAGAGCCCTGAAAGGATAAGGGGACATTAAGCCAGTGATGGACAGTATCTGAAAGAGAAGAGAAAAAGAGATAGTCTCTATGTAAGGGCAGAGAGAAAGGGGCAAAAACTCAAGAAATAGGTGTGCACAACTCAGCAAAGTCACAACTGCGATAGGCAAGATGACAGCTCTCCGCAAATGATTAAAGATCCAAACTTTGCCCACATTCGCGATGTCAACAGTCCAGATTCTCAACAGCAAGACCAGGAGACAAAGATTGAGTTAGTTGTCCCTGAAAATGGTGAATTCAACACATTTCCATAGGCACTCACCCCTCCCACAGACAGCAAGGTCACTGCTCTGGACAACTCTGTGTTTGGCTTCAAGTCTTGATTTGGATAAATGCCTTGAAAAATCATTTGAGTCCAGGTAATCATTAGCCATTATGTGAACAGCTATCATGAACCAGATACTCAGAAGAATTATCTAGCAGCGTGTTGTGTTCTTTACAGCTCTGGGCACATCAGGAGTCCACCAGACGCCGTGGAGGGCAATCATCTGATGTGCACCATGTTGGAGAATCATCCTGTTCTTTTGGAAGGAGTAACCAGCGTGGCAGGACTTGGCACGCACCTTCCAGGGCTGCACCTGAGCCACTGTAATGAATGGTGCCATGTGGCCTTGATGGTCACCCAAGTGGAGAAGCAAATGAAAGCTTGGGGACAAATTACCATCTTACCTCCAAGATGGTATGGAGAGGCAGGACCTTGTCAGGGGCAGATTGATGAGGCTAATTAAAAAAGAAAGCGGGGAAACGCACCAATGGCCAAAAAGGAATCCAAGTCGGTGGCTTTGATGTATGAGTTCCATCTGCCTAATTTATTTGGTGTCTACAATCTGCATGTGATCAACAGCCTTGGATTATGTGAGTGGCAAGTCGGGGCGGGTTGGCGGGGGGAGCTGTCTCTTAGTGTTTTCCAGCCAAGGCAGCACATGCCTTCATGAACCCCGCTGAAACCAAAACACAACAGAAGGGGATTCTCTCCTAAGAACCCTCACATTTCGCCAAAAGAAATTCCTAGAGTTTCAAACACTGAAGTTTAATCCCAAATATAAAAGGTTACTTTCTGGATATTTAGGGAAGTTATTTAATTTCTCAATTTCCTGTTCCGAAAGATGTCTGGCTGTTTGGGTCCTGAATTTCACGGGCATAGTTTTAATGACTTGCTTTTTCCATCCTCACTCAGCAGTTTACTTTTTTCCCTATCAACCATGTTTGCCAAGAAGCACAGGTTCTTTTTTTTTTTTTTTATTTTAATGAAGCCCAGGTTCATTGTCAATAAAATAAGAAGTTAAAATGGCTCTCACAGTACTATTATCGCCTGGGTTTACAAGGCCCCCTTTAAATGATATAATAGGTGGGAGTGACTGCAGACTAGATACTGAACCCTGAAAGGTGAAGGTCAACCCAGAATATAGCTGCAGATCTGAAAAGAGATTTAGAAAAGAGTAGCTAAAAGACAAAGGAAAGAGAAGTGACAAAAGCGAATAGTACATAATCAGGAAATGTTAGCTAGGAACTATTATTCTACAAGTCTATAGGCAAAACCTGCACAGAATAAGCAACGTACCAAGCGGTCAGTGTAGGTCAGAATGGGTTGGCAGAAAGGTTTTCCAGCCTCGCTGAAGGTGGGTTTTGGTACTTCTATATTTGGAGTGTTTGTGCCCAGAAGAATGGCCATTTCTACAGTTTCTTTGATCTTCTCGTCTACTACTTTCTGTTCATTGTCATGGAACATTTAGATTCATAGAATAATAGTACAAAGAAAATGTATGTTGATCTCATCTATTTGCAAGGCACTGTTAAGCACTTTATAGGTTTTTCTCCTTTAATCCTTGCAACAATTATTATGAGAAATAATATTGCTATCGTAATCTTCGTTTTACAAATGAGGAAACTGAAGGTAAATAACTTGCTTACGGTCATACAGTTCATAAGTGGCAGAGCCAGGATTCAAACACGGGTGGTGTGGCTCCTGGGCTTGTACTCTTAACCATTATTGGTACACTTAACGGAGAGACAACAGTGTGTTAAACCAGGTGATGAAAGTAGGCTGGAGAGAAGTGGTTGGTTTCTGGTTAGATCTGAAAGTAGAACCCAAAGGATTTACTAATGTGTACAATGCTTGATGAAAGAGAACGAAGGCGGCTGGGGGCAGTTGTCATGGACAGACAGGGAAGACTGCAGAAAGTACAGTTGGGGTGGAAACCACATCAGGAGCTCAGTTTGGCATACACTAAGTTTGAGATGCCTGTTAGCTGTCCAAGCAGAGAAGCTGGGTGAGCAATTGGATATACAAGTCCAGAATTCAGAGGAGAGGTTCAGACTACAGATATAAATTCAAGATCCAGGAGGATGACATGTAGATGGAACTTAAACCATCAGACTAGACGATGTCCCTCAGCAATGGAAGTTGATAGAATAGAACAGAGGGATCTGGCAAATTGCTGTATATGGAGGAAACCAGCAAAAGAGAGGGGTCAGTGACCAGAAAGGAGAGAGAGTGTGGAGTCCTAGGAGCCACGGGAATAGAGTATTTCAACCAGAAGAAAGTCATCAATGTCTCTCATACTAGTCAAACAAGATGAGAACAGATCATTGAGCACTGGGATTAGCAACCTAGAGGTCTTTGGTGAATGTAATAAAAGCATTGTGTTGGGGATGTATGTTTGAATGGAATGGGTTCAAAAGAAAATGGAAATAGGCTCGGCACCTGTGGCTCAAGCGGCTAAGGCGCCAGCCACATACACCTAAGGTGGCGGGTTCGAATCCCCAGCCCGGGCCCGCCAAACAACAATGATGGCTGCAACCAAAAAATGGCTGGGCGTTGTGGCGGGCACCTATAGTCCCAGCTACTTGGGAGGCTGAGGCAGGAGACTCGCTTGAGCCCAGGAGTTGGAGGTTGCTGTGAGCGTGATGCCATGGCACTCTACCCAAGGGGATAGCTTGAGGCTCTGTCTCAAAAAAAAAAAAAAGAAAATGGAAATAGAGAAGTTATAACAGTGGATGTAAATAATTCTTTCAAGGAGTTTTTTAATAAAAGGAAGGAGAAAAAAAGTAATAGCTAGAGGTGCAAGTGGGATTAATGATTTTTTTTTTTTTTGGTCTTATTGAGAATGGAAGGATAGCAATATATTTGTACGCTAATGAAACAATTAATGAGAGATGGAAAAAATGATACAGAAAAGAGAAAGAAACTTCCTGGAGCAAAGTTCATGAGTGGGCAAGAGAGGAAGGGCTCTGGTAGACAGGTGCAGAGGTTGTCCTGGTTAGGCACAGGTATAGTTTATCCTTGGTCACAGGGGAAAGAATTGAGGATACAGTGACAGTCGGAGGAGGATGGGTGGGTGTGATGATTGCAGGGCGTGGCTATGCAGCATATACAGATACACGGCATAGCCACGCCCATCACTAGGTCTTATTATTGGGGTAGGGCTTATATTTAACAAATGCATAGCAATCCTGCTAAGGCTTATTTTGGGGGTAGGTCTTATTTTCGGGGAAACACGGTAGCAAGAGCATTTTGAGACTGGAAAACCATGTGAGCTGAGAGATAGTAGTGGGCAAGGTATGTTCACAAAACAGTGAGCATCCTGGTCCTGCCAGAATGGAGGGTTTATGATGAAAAGTTCAGGACAAGTTTAGAAATGCTGATTAAATTCAGACTGAAGAAGATTTTAGGCAATGTATAAAAGGGTAATTACATAAGGGTAGACTAGAGATGGGGAACCAATCTAGCTGGAAGTAAAACTCAGTGGAAATTAAACAGGTGGAATGGAGAAGGAGGGGTGGGGGGAAATCATACCTTAGGGGCACAATGGATGCTATATGGGTGATGGGCACACTTATAATTTTGTCTCAAGCAGTACAAAAGCCATCCATGTAACCAAAACATTTGTACCCCTATAATATTCTGAAGTTTCAAAAAAAAAGAATCCATCTAGCAATGATACATAAATAAAGAAGTGGGAAAGATTCTCATCTCTAATGTAATACGCCCAGACTTTTAAAAATTCTCTATTTGACATCAAATAAATCTGTGACAAATGAAATTGTATGATAGGTAAGCAATAACATAATTAATGGTATAACTTTTCTTTATTCAAATTATAACCTTTGTTTCAGTCTTAGAGGTAACTTTAGAGGTCTCTTCTTCATGCCTCTTCTTCAAACATCCGTGAGTTTTCTCTACCTTTGAAAAATGTTAATCTTCTTTTCCATCTAGCTACAGAATGGTTCATCTCCCTCCTTTGACTGCCAAAGTTCTCCATAAGTTAATCGACATGTGTTATTCCTCATCTTCTATTTACGAGAAGCTTGATTCCTGCTTTAAGCTTTCTGCTGACACTGACCTGCCACAGGCCCCAGAGATCACATCACTGGAACCCTTTCTCTTCTAAGGCTCCTGTATGTTTCTATAATGCTCCACACCACTGACCAGCTGCTCCTTGAAACTCAGCATCCCTGGCCCTCCTGGTCCACTCACAGTATCAGGGTCCAGAGAAAAAGCTTTCTTTTCCTATTTCAGTGAAGATATCAACCTTGTGGTTGTGGTAGGGTAGAATAATTGCCCTTGCCCCCCATCATGACTTATGAATGAATGTGTCTATTTACATGGCAAAGGGGACTTTGCTGGTGTGATCAACTTAAGAATCTTGACATGGGAAGGTAACCTACAGCATCCAGGTAGGTCAATCTAATCAGCCTTCAGTGGGAGCATAGCCAGCTGACACTTCAGCGTTTACCCAGTGAGACCAGTTTTGGACTTCTGACTACAGAATTGTGATAAATTGGCTTGTTTTAAGTCCTTAAGTTGGTAGTAACTTGATATAGCAGCAATTGGAAACTAATACAGTGGCTAAGCTACTTCCTTTTTCAGACAACCTGACATTCACCACCGCCTCCCTTCCCCCAACCCTGCTCCCTCTAAGTCAAGTCACAAAGGTCTACTGAATTCCAAAAGACGTGAAAATTAGAATTCTTAACAGTAAGGACAGACAGTGTCTCAGCTGGTCCTTCTGAGCTCCTGGCTTCCTTTTCCTTTAGGTGTTATTTTACCTGACTCCTGACTCCCTCGCCCAAGCTGTTGCTGTCTGCCATCCAGGAACAGAAAAGGTTTGCGGATTCCTGTAGTGGATGCTCCAGAAAGCAACAGAGAAACCCAAATGCAAACTATTGTGTCTGTGAGCATCGCAGGAAAGATCTGACCCACTGGGGGTCATTTGGATTTGTGCAGAACCATGAGCTGTTTTCATATCCAACAGCAATAAAGATTTTTTTTTCTTTCAACTTCACATTGAATTCAATCAGAATTGTTTGCACCTGGCATTCAACACCATGAAGCATATGTAGCTATTGTATTAATTAGCTGAACCCAAGCTATCAGACCCCTGAGGTTGCCTCTGGACTCTGAGAAAGGACCCAGGTCTTTTGAGAGTTACTAATAAGGCAGTAAATACTGAGTGAGGGGTATTGCTCTAGTGGAAGGCTGTGTTGTACGGTAGGAAGGAAAGACATCAAGGCTTACAAGAAAAAATAAAAGTAGCTGAATTATTAAACACAGTGGAAGATGCAGTAATGAAGACTATGGAGAAAGGAAAAAGAAAGGAGAAACTGAAGAATCTTATATTCTTGGTGCCATAAAAGTGGAAGGTGTTAAAAACACAGTTGGGGGTTAGGCATGTGGAGCAGAGGGTCCAAGAGATGCTGAATTGTGCCTGCTTGAGTCCCTGTTGCTTTGACATTGGGGCTGCTGCTTCTTGTTAATGAGGTTGTGACAAGAAACAACAGGTCCGTGAGTTATTAGAAGTTGGGCTACAAGTAACTCATCAGCATCATTTGGGGAGGAGATCTAAGCACAGGTTTAGAGAGGGGGGCTGTGCAGCAGTGAATGAGATCATGAAAGAAACCTTTATGTCTGAAAGATTACTTTGGACCTTTCCAGCAGAGAGAACTTCTGGTCCTGGGAACCGTTGCTTCTCTGGCAAATGTGTGCAGGTGTTAAAATTTAACACATTTATATATAAGCATTGCCTTACCAGACCTACCTGAACGGAAATTCTCAGCTCATGGGCCTAGAAGCAGTGCAACCCCCACCCCCTACCAGTGCTCTGTCAGCTGGCCTGAGAAGAAAGCGTGTATGGCACCTGTCACTTCCTCTGCCTCACTGGGCTCAGGAGGGTTGTGCCTGCCCAGGTGGGTGCCCATAAAAGAGAACAGGCAGTGGCATTTGCCCGTCTCTAAATTATAAGTCCTCTGTTAAATCACATATGTGAGCTTGTTTTCTCTCATAGACTCCCTTAAGGATACCGTAAGTTACAGCAAATAAATCTATTCATCCTGATGATGTCTTGATGTAGGTCATTCCTGAAAAAGAACAGAAAGATGTGTGCTTATTGGTATGTTTTTCAGGAACCTGTTTTCTCTAACTAGACAGGGAAGGGGCAGGTACCTGTTTATGGGGGGCAGTAATGAGATAAATCTCTTACACCTTTAAAACATGTTTGTTGAAATTCTATGATATGTATATTGGGTTTATGTTTATGGTATTATATGAGTTTTATGTCTTCCAATACCTTGATATGATAGGTAGTGAAAAGTCTATCTGTCAACTTGCATAGACTGTCACACGTTTGTAAATACATACTGCCTCTCAACAGGTGAGAATACATATGTGTCTATCTACACATGGATATATATGTGTGTATGTGCATATATATGGGTGTGGGGTAGGAGGGTCTAGAAAAACTCATGATTATGAACCCACTACTACCTGGCAATTATATCACTGAATTGCTGGGAAACTATCCATAGAAATAAACTGTCTCAAATGAGAAAGTAATCTAGTGCTTATGGAAGGAAAAAAACCACAAAATAGCCTTTCTCACACTCAGTAATACCAAGCCAGTGACCCACACTGACAGTGTAATGTGTTGGCATACCTGCTGTTACACTGAGTGGTAGGTCATACATCCAGTTTTTGTTAGCACTCCTGCTTGCCCCTTCTTGGCTTCCTTTTAAGGCTAACCTAATTTATATCAGCAAATATTAGACATGTCTTTTTATCCTGATGCTCGGACAGCTGGGGTCTTAATGGCCCTAGAGAGACTGTCTATCGCAGGGCTAGCCGATTCTCGGAGATAGTAAAGGGCTTGTCTGTGAGCATCCCTTCCACACGCAGCCCAGCCAATCCAGATCCCATGCTCCAATCTCCGCTTTTATTGGCCTGTTACGGCTCAAGCCAGTATCCTCCCATCCTAGCCAACCAGGACTGGGCATCAGCTACCTAGCGACAGCCCTGTGCCCTGGAGCCCACAAGAAGTGTCCAAATGTGGCTGTTTACCTGCCTCACCATTCCTCACCCTGGAAACCACAGTAAAGTCTCTGGCCCACGGTTTCCACTGCTCCCTCTGTCTCTTGACCAAGCCTGTTACTCCCAGGTGGTCCTGGGTGGTGTCCACCTCCTCTTGGAAACTGGGCTATCCAACTGTCTTTTCAGTGGTAGCCATCTCCCTGATTTGTCAACCTCACCTTCCTGAATAACAGGAAAACCTACACTTTAAAGCAGAGCCCAAAGGGTGTAGGGTCGTGAAAATTTAGTCGATTGGTGAAATAATAGGCTTCAGTTGTGTGGGAGCTAGTATTGATAAGACTAAGGTAACAGTTCAGTCATAAGACCAGTCAATTTGTTTCACTCTGACCCATTGCCAAACAAATTCCATTGTTTAGTAAATACATTAGAACCTCAGTAAAGTGAACATCCAGGGGACTGTAACAAGCTGGTCAACATACAGAGGTGGTTAACATAAGGAACTAATACTGTACTGATATACACATGTGGTGCATGTCTGGTTTATGAAAATTAGGTCAAATTAAGGAGATAGTCAATGTGGGGAGGTGGGCAACTATGAAGGTTCTGCTGTATTTGTCTGTAACTACCATGTATCAAGTAGAGCTGTACCAATCCATCTCTCTACTCTAAATTCCAGTAAATCCTTATTTTTAAGCAGCTAAAATTACCAAGGCCAGGAGAAAAAGCACAATTTACCTCTGCTGGGCCATGACCACCTGAGTTAGTGCAGAATATCTAGGAGCTTCCTGATGTTCCATCTGTGTTACCTGGGAAGGGATGACGTGCCCACATCACCTTGGGTTCTTTCCAACCTCAATAAGAATAGAAGCTGCCCCTTGAATCACTTCACAATAGACACCCCTTTACCTTATACCTAAATATGCTACTAGAAAGGGTGCCAGCCCTGTCTGCACAGCATAAACATCTTCAAACACATCCAGGGAATTATTCCCAAGTTAATTGGGGGACGAAAGGTGGGGAGGAAGGAGCACTTTGTTTCATTCTCACAATTGCACGCTCTTACACTCAGAACACTTCCAAATCACTGTTTTATAGTTGAGGAGGTTGAGGAGGAGAAGGGTGACTTACCTGGAGTTGAGGAGGCTGACACCTAGGAGAAGGGTGACTTACCTAGAATGGCTGGCCCAGCAGGGGTAGAATCCCTATTTGACTCCTTCTGAAGTTCTGTCCTGACAACTTACGTCATTTAGAGCCTATAATCTAACTTCTCTAACCTCAATTACTTTTTCAGAAAGTGGGGATAATGATACCCCCTCAATGTCAATTCATTACTTAAGATGTGAAAAGGGTTTTGTAACCTGTAAAATAAGAAACGAATAATAGTCCATTCTCAGTAGTATCATTAAGCTAATAGGAGAAAAGGGCCAGGCCAGACCACTAAACACTTTGGATTAACAGCGTCTCAGAAGATAGAACATTTATCATAACAACACAGTAATGAGCCACATAACAACATTTCAGTCACTGACAGACTGCATGTAGATGGTCCCACAAGATTAGAATGGAGCTGAAAAATTCCTATCGCCTAGTGATGTCATAGCCCTCATAACACTCATTTGTTTGCGGTGATGCTGGTATAAAAAGCTACTGCAGTGCCTTTCATATTAAAGGGCAGCAATACAATTACATACAGAACCTAATACTTGATCATACACCACTGTTACTGGTTTCTGTATTTGCTCTACTATACTACACTTTTTACTGGTATTTCAGAGCACTATTTCCACTTTAGAAAAAAAGTTAACTGCAAAACAGCCTCAGGCAGGTCCTTGAGGAGGTATTGCAGAAGAAGGCCTTGTCGTCATAGGAGATGACAGCTCCACGCTTGCTACTGCCCCTGAAGACCTTCCAGGGGGACAAGATGAGGGGGAGGAAGGCAGTGCTGTTGATGATCCCGACCCTGTGTAGGCCTAGGCTAATGTGTGCGTTTGTGTCTCACTTTTTAACAAAATAGTTTAAACTGTTTTTTAAAAAGTCATAGAAAAATACTTAGAGAATAAGATATAAAGGAAGAAAATATTTTGGTAAACTTGTACCATGTGTGTTTTAAGACAAATCTGATTACAAAA
Source organism: Otolemur garnettii (assembly GCF_000181295.1). Taxonomy (NCBI): domain Eukaryota; kingdom Metazoa; phylum Chordata; class Mammalia; order Primates; family Galagidae; genus Otolemur; species Otolemur garnettii. Next base: position 1,579,046 of record NW_003852490.1, read on the forward strand.
GAGTTAAAGTTAAAAAAAAAAACAAAGTGATAAAGTCAAAAATGTTACAGTAAGTGAAGGTTAATTTATTATTTAAGAAAGAAAAAAGTTTTAATAATTTGAGTGTCACCTGAGTGTACAGTGTTTATAAAGTCTGTGGTAGAGGACGGTGGGGTCCTGGGCCTCCCATTCACTCACCACTCCCTCACAGACGCGTACAGAGCAGCTTCTAGTCCTACGAGCTCCAGTCATGGTAAGTGTCCCAGACTGGTACCATTTTTTGTCTTTTATGTTGCATTTTTACTGTACCCTTTCTATGTTTAGACATGTTTAGATGCACAAATGTACTTATCATTGTGTTACAATTGGCTGGGGTGTTCAGTGTAGTAGCAGGCTGTACAGGTGTGTAGCCCAGCAGCCATACGCTACCATGTAGCCTCGGTGTGTGGTAGCTGCACCGTGGAACTCTGTGATGCTTGCACAATAAAAGCGCTTAACAGCACATCACTCAGAACATGCCCCCGTGGTTCAACAAGGAATTACTGTGCGCTCTGTAGTGAAATGATTTCTCCAGTAGCCTGGAGCTACCATAGAACCTCTGTTTGTGATTATGGGTTTGTTCTGTTTGGCTACTATGTAATCCCAGGATTACTCTGGGAGTCTTAAGTAAAACTTTTTAATTATTTAATCTGCTTTTTCAAATGTGTATTTTGTTACGGAGGTAATTGCAAACTTTCCAGTAGTGCAGAAATGTAGAAAGCCAAAGCGATGGCCCTTCCCTCACCTCTCCCAGCGTCACTCCCCCAGGGTGACACTGGTCCACACACATGGGTTGTTAAAACACAGAAATGGAGTATATATCTTCACACACATTTTTATATATGCTATCTTATGCTTTTCCTTAGTAAAAGCTCCATGCTTTTTACAATTTTATCTACATTAAGACAGATAAGGGCCAGGCCAGACCACTAAACAGTTTGGATTTACAGTCTCTCGGAAGATTAAGAAAAGGGCCAGGCCTGGCAGACAACTTTATCTGTATTAAGCTGCCTAGCTGTTTTTCATAGCTACACAATACTCCATCGAATAAATGTATCCTAGTTGATGGCCTCCCTCCCATGTATTTGTTTCCAAATTGTCGTTCTTGTACTCGAGGCTGTAATTTACTTCATTGCTCATCAGGGGATACCTGCTTGAGTATTCCTGTGCAATCGATTTCCAGAGGTCAAAGAGTAGGCACCTTCGGGAGGGCTCAGAGAACTTGGACTTTCATGTTTTCACTTTATATAACTATTCTGACTTTCGTCAACCTTTTATCACCAACTACACCTTCATGCAGACAATTACACGAGCCCAAGACAGATACAGTCTGTCTAGATCGTGCAGAGTTGGGAATGGCACTGGGATAGAGCCCGTTGCATGGGGGGGGGGGCTGATATCTGGTGAGCTCTGCAGGGTGACTCAGCCCTCACATCGCTCTCTTCTACCCTGCCAAACTCTGCATTCCTGCTGACGAGCTTCGTCTGTGTGTACAATGAAACTTTTGACACCACCAGCCTAGGTTTGCTTTAAATATATCAATGAGGTCATGTCACAGTTAGTGAGCATTCATAAATAACTTCATAATGAATAAAAACAAGGGGAAGCCCAAACTCCCACTCTGCAAAAAACAAGTCAGTCTCCATTTGACACCAGGAAACTCCAATCCCTCACCAGACAGGCCAAGGTCTACCCTAATGGCTATTTGCAAGCCCAGCCTCTCTCGGCGCCTGTATCCCCAGACTATGCATCTGAACTCCAACTCCTGGGAAAATGCTGGAGCAAATCCCATCTTTCAGAGTTGCCTTTCTTTAGCTTCAAGGAAATATTTTTCAGGGACCTAGTTGTATTTAGTGAACATTCGTGGTCCAATTCCTAATGCATCCACTTTTCTAGACCAACTGTAATTCACCTGTTACATTTGGACTTTTGGCTGTGCTATGGTTTTCCTAAATTGAAACATTTCTTAGGCTCAAAGATCTCCCTGGTGTTCAAAAGCAAAAGTTCTTTCCTATAAAAAGCTAGCATCACTATCATTAATTAACAGAAGGCAGAATGCCTCTGTACATTCACCTTCACAAAATGTATCCATGCAAAGTATTTTTTTCCCAGAGGCATAATTTATTCCTACCGACTGAAAATGCAGAATGTATGAAAAAACAAATGCATGTCTTTCACCAGCAGGAAAGTTTTGAGATGCAAACTACTATAATTCATGAGAGGACACCAGACCCAGGGGTGTGAAAATTAAACACAGCATCTCACTATGAGAAAGCAAATTTTGTTAAATGGTTCACTTTGTCTACTTTTCTGTGGTTTGATCCAATTTGCCAAAGAATATATGCACTAATCATTCAGCCAGTCACTGGCTATTCACCAGCTCTTTCGGTAATCTGACTTGGTAGTAATGTAAGGGAGAAAAGTGTGTGTGTGTGTGTGTGTGTGTGTGAGAGAGAGAGAGAGAGAGAGAGAGAGAGACTTTATTATTAGTTACAACTCAAAGCATTCATAGAGAGACAGAGCTTAAAGTTACATTCTCTTAAAATGTGCTCACTCTCTTTCTACACACATACACACATGCACACAGGGTGCCCAAAAAATGTGTATACATTTTAAAAAGGAAAAATACAGATGAAAAGTATAATATTCAAGTCACATTTAACTTCTACAAATGTAAGAGCTATAAGATACAATATTGAGTATTGAGTATTACCATTTAATTGTTGAGTATTACCATTTTAATTGTTTTTTTCCTTTCTTAAAATGTGTATACATCTTGGCACCCTCTGTGGCTGTCCATATCCGTGTGTGTTTGTGTGTGTCTGATAGTGATAAATACTGGACATTTGATAAACACTTGCTGACTTAGAGATGATCTGTTCCCCTCACTATTTTCTGTGATTAAAAACTTCAGGTGTTTTCACTTATCACTCCTACCCGGATTCTTTCGGGCTTGTCACTGTAAGAAGGAAGAGGCGCAGTGGGACCGCAGTGGAAGGAAAGGCCTTGTTGGCAGTCCTCTTCCTCTCCCCTTCTGTTGAAAGCAGGGCCAGAGCCAAACAGAGCAATGCCATGTGTCGTGGGAGCATCAAGTAACATCAATTCTATTAAACTGGAAATGGGACCAAGCCCAGACTCCAGCAGGCAGGAGGTTTGCAGGGGCCTTGGCAGCAAAGGGCGGGCAGGAATGGGCCTGGGGAGCGGGAGCACAAGCCAAGCCAGCTGCAAACTTTAATGTCCTGTGTCTAGTATGGCAGGTGTCACTCACTATCCTGGAAAGGGGTCGCCAGACTTGTAAGATTCGCTATTCCCAGCTTCCCCTGCTCCAGCCCTCCCAGCCCTCTGTGCTCGCCAGCCCTTCGTTTCAGCCCCAGTGTCAACCCAGCACTTCTGACTGCCTGTTCTTTTGGACAGCAACCTATCCCTTCACCTCTAAGCTCCTGGCGTTTCTTCTCCTTCTTCATCTGGTAATGCTTAGACTGCTTGTCTAGAATCGTGAGCATCACAGCCCCTCCGGGCAGTCTTCAGGACTCACTCCTGCAACTACCCCCCCAGGCAGCCTGAGCATTCAGCCCAACATTCCCAGCTTATAATTTTCCCATGGCTCTGGGTACAGAGGGCCAGACTCATCTCAAGACACCATCCTCCAAAGGCATAACAAAATCAGGAACAGTTCAGAATTTGCAGCTATGTCGAGCTTCCACCCAAAGGGAGGAGCACAGTAGCAAGAGGTTCTTAGGGCAGGCTGGATTATGGGGTCAGGCAGGACCTGGCAGTGAGGACGTGCTCAGGGCCATCACCGGAGCCCAGGGGTTGTGGCCTTGTTGCTGGACACCAAGCCAGGGAATGTGAACTAATTCCAAAGGGGAGGCTAAGATGATTTCTGCCAGGATTGATTTTGTAAACTGAAGTGAATCTGTGATTGGGATCATTTGCCATTTAACTTTAAGGAATTAGAGAGGACACAGCCAAAAACAAGAAAGACAGGTATAAGAAGTTAAGTAACACAAATGCTTCTTGAAGGAAACTCAGACTTTTAAAATGACTATTTATAGTATAGTAGCATAAGACAGGAAGAAAAATATTTTTTATTTCTACTGAAAGACTATGTCTGGGAGAACCTTAGGAAGAAAAAAGTTAGTGAAGTTAGCCATTTTAGGTTTTTTGAACTAAACAGAAAAGAGTTCATCAATAGCAACTATACATTTACTTACAAACCAAGAGCATTTGTTACCAGTAGGTGTGTACCTTGCTAAAGGATAAAGAATAAATTTCCCCTTTGGAACTCAAAAGTTCCAAGTTAGATGACAACTTTTCAATAGAGTAGATAGTTCAAAAGAAATACTCAGGCCACGAAGAAGGCTGACTGCTTATGAGATAATATTCGAACTCACACGCCAGAATCAAAAGGTGTCCTCCCCAAAGTGTGTGTCAGTAATTTAATTCTCCTCACCGTGTAATCTGATTTGCCACTGTAAATCAATGCGGTAATCATAGCATCAAATACTTAAATAGGTGCTTCAGACCTGGATAATTGCCCAGAAATAAAACGCATCCCAGGATCCGATATTCTGACATTTAATAAAAGTTTGAATTATATTTTCAGCCTGCTATGATTTAATTTTCTTGAATTCAATACTTAATAAAACAATAGAAAACTATTATAAGTAACCTGTGCTATTCAGAAGTGGCTGGTTATGAGCGTGGGGTCACACGGCAAGAGTTCAAATCCCCATTGAGCATTTACTAGTTGTCTAATAAATTACTCAATCTGTCCCTCAATTTTCACATCTGTTAGATGGGGATTATAATAAAATCTACTTAATGTGGCTGGTGTGAGGATCAGTAAATTATCACATACAAAGACGTTAGACCACTGCTTGGCACATAAGAAATCCTCCACATGTTTTAAAGTGCAACGGGCCGCCTGCTCTTATTTGGTTTGTTTGCTTCTTTCAAATAACGGTACAAAAATCTACGTGTTCTCCCAGTTGGTTTCAAACATTCTTTCAAATAAACTCTTTTTAAGAAGAGAAAAATTCTACCAATTGCAGACTTCGACGAGGAAAATCTGAAATTCTATTGACTTAGAATACAAGCCGTGACGCAGCCGAACCAAACACCATCACAGAGAAAGTCAACTGGAAGGCAAACTGTGAAGCTGGCACAGGTTTTCGAGTTCCAGATCTGATAGGATGTCCACAAAGCACAAGGTAAAGGGGATGAGAAACAGCGCGGGGCGGCAATGGTGCTTCTGCCTGCTTCTGCCCTCCCTACTGCCGGCCCCACAACAGCACCAGAGATGTCACATTTGCCTTTCACATCCTCAGAGGCTAGTGGAATGTCAGGAACCCAGAAGGCGTTCAGTGCTGCTGGCGGGTTGTTTAAATGAATGAAATTGGAAATGAACCACAGACTTGGCACCGAGCTAATGACGCATCCTTTCCTCATGTATGCTAGCCCCGTAACGGAGCAAAGCACGTGTGAGAATAATGCTAGCTGAAGACAGATGTTGTGCTTAATTTTTCTGTAAAACTCTGTTGAGGGCTTTGCTCTTCTTCCTGGATCTCCGATTGCTTAGATAGAACATGGCATAAAGGAGACTACTAATAATAGCTCCCATTTATGGAGCGTGTAAGTGTGCCAGGGACGGTGCTAAGCATAGTACATTTAATCTTCATAATGCATCTGGGCTGCAGATGCTATTGTTGTACCAGTGTTATAAATGATGAAAATGAAGAACGTAAAGGTTGAGTGAGCTTTTCCAAGATAACCTAGTAGCTGACTTGGGCCTGAAACCCAGTTTTATCTGACTTCAAAAGGCCACGACACTGCTTTTAAACCCTATGCTGCATTAAAATCACAGAACAACTGAGACTAAGAGGATCTTTCCTATTTTACAAGTGAGGAAACTGAGGCTGGAGGTGTGAAGCTCCTTGCCAAATACCACCTGGCTCCTCCAAGGCAGAGCCAGAGACTTGAACTTACAAACGCCCATCAAACAATCCAAAATGCTTTCTCCTGTACCTAATCGCGTTCTTTTTAACAAAAGCAGCACTGTGCTAACTTGGGTAAACCTCAGTCTCTTTACTGAATGCTAAAAAGGATTTTCCTTCCAGAAATGACTTACTCTTGTTTCATAAGCTCAATCAATTCTTTTATAATCCAAAAGAAAAGGTACCGTGAATTAAATTCCATGGGTTAGCAGTCTAAGCGCTGGTTTTTTTTTTTTTTCCTCTGCCTTTGAAATCGCCACTCAGGGCATGCTGCCTGACGCAGACTCCTCTCCAAGGTCTGGGGCTGATGGAGAAGAGGAGGAAAAATGACAAGTTCAAATGTATTTTCACAATCAGGTCTGTCATTCACCAGATGATTGCTAAATAATAGATATAGGTGACAACAGGTATCTGATAAGGTTCAGCAGCCTAAGATGCCCATTGTGTGCGATCCATTTGTCACAGATGCCCATACTACGCTGGCCACGTGATGATTAAGTCATTGTTCATGACTAGTGTGGAGGAAAAAGAAAAAGCCTTGTAGGTAGAGGGCAAATCTGATGGCAGCAGCAGCAATGCTCTCGGGAATCCAGAAGGAGGCTGCTACTCCAGCCTGCAGGGAGGGGCATCTCACTACGGCAGTGATGGAGGTTGGAACACAGGCCCAGAGCTCATCCCCTTGGTAGAATCAGGAGTGCCTTTGCGAAGGAGGGGATCCAGCTATGGACAAGAGAAAACGGGCATGGGATCTACCCTGTCCCCTTGGAATCACCAACAGAGCCTGCTGCAGAATCACTCTGTTACAAGTGGCCCCTTCACATGGCTTGTGTGGCAAAAATGTTGATTATTGCCCTATCTAGGGAAAAGGTCTATGGGGTCTGTTATTCTATTCTTTCTATTTTTGTGCATTTGAAATCTTTCACAGTCAAATGTGTTTGTAGGTTGTGTTTTATTCATCCTCTCCTTGGAAAGAAGCTCTAGAGCCTCATCTTTCTATAACATCCAGCCAGGAGGTAGTGGGCATGGACCTGAACTCAGAAGCCCGTGACTTCTGGCACTTCAGTGACCTCTCTGTCCTTCCCTCATTCCCAGTCTGCTTTCTATTCTCCTACCTAGTTGCCCCCATCACACCCTGGCTGGCCCTTCTCATACCGTATTTCCTTTGCCTTCTTCTCCATCCCTTAAGAATATGAGAATCTCTTGAGAGACAGGATCACAACCTATCTGATGTGGAATCCCTGGCACCTAGTGCAATGTCCACATGTAACCAACACTCAGTAAAAACGTGCTCAGTCAACAACAACAACAACAAAAAACTGACATCGATAAAGTATACATTTATTAGTAGAATCCATCTATTAAGGCTGCTGTAAAAATTAGATGAGATTACGTAGTGCAGTGAATGCCGAGATCACCTCGCACAGCGAGCACTCATTTAACGGTAACTACCCTTATAATTGCCAGGATTAGCACCGTCATGACTATCACCTGCCCATCACCCGAAGGTTGCTGCTCAGTCATCACCTGAAAGATAACACTGAGGTCCCAGTCACATTACTAAGTGGTGGAATCTGAACCTAGGGCCGCTTGCCTCCGAAGCGCATGCTCTTAGCGCTACATCATCCTGCTGCTTTTCTAACATTGCTGGCAACTCTAACATAAGTCAGGGAGACCTAAAATGAACCAGAAGCTTTCTCATGGCTGCTGGTGTGTACTGTTATCCACGCTGATGGGATGTCGGATTCTAGAAGAAGCACACCTGGCCCCTTCCATGGCTGAGAGGAGGAGTCATCAGGCTGTTCCAGGCTGCTTGAGCTTAATTTAATTCCTGAGTGGACAGAGAGAAACAAAATAGCAGCCATTATAGCTCATGTGGTTGAAATAAATGTAGAATTCTCTAGAGTCTGCAGTTTTCTCCCTAAATATGCATTCAGGTTGAGTATACTGTACCTATCCTTTTGTATACACTGAGTTTTATCATGATTATAGTAAGTCATGTGGGTGCTGCTAGTTCAAGGGCACAGGTTTGGATTAAACGTGAAGAGAATGCTGGAGAGAAACAATTCTCCCTTTTTTCATTTGCACTGGAATTTCTCCCTTTTCCCAGAGAGCTGTGGACTGCAGGATGTGAGGTGGGCTGGCTGGAAGGAAGTACAGTAAGAGGTTATCAGTCTATCAGCTCTTGGTGTTGCACTTACTCCGTTATCCGTTCTCTCAGGCAAATCTTTGAGATTCTTTATCCTTCATTTGCTCAGCCATAAACGAGAGAAATAATACACAGACCTAGTGAGAGTTTGGAGAGTTTACAAAGTACCTGAAAATCTGTTTAAGAGCTAAAATAAAGGAATTTGTTCTATATGCAAATAGCTGCATTATGTTATATGTTACATCAAGAAAGCACAGATTTTCTAAGCTTCATTCTCATCTGCCTTCCCAGCCCACAGTTGAAGAAGGCCACAGACCCAGGCCTGTTTGGGTAGAGAGGAGCCATGTCCTCCTTGCAATGCATTTGCCTCCTCTGAACTCAGCCAGGGATCCAGGACTGGACTTCCAGGATTCCTCAGATATTCCTTTTCTAAATGTATAACCAAAATAAAAATTTTAATTGCATCAAACAACCTACACTAATTCTATACTTTTAGCTTTCTAGGGACCATCAAGTAAAATTTGAAGTGACTTCTCTGGCAAAGGAATAGAATTCCTTAAAGCAAAAAAATGAATCATGAGTGTGGCAATAAAAGATTAAAGGTAGCAGCGCATCAGATCCTAAAAGGCTTGCCAACATCTTCAGTTCCGTGATTTCACCTCCATCTCAGAGGCTGGGGCTTCCTTTCAGGAAGAGCAACATGAAGAACCTTAAAGAGACGGTGGGATATCAGACATTCCCCTCTTCAACAGCAAGCCTTCCTGGGGATAACAGTCACCCTCCCATGTACTACACATGAAATAAGGGACAGGTAAACAGCGGGAAAAAAGGAGATTGTGGAATCAAAGAGGACAGGGAATGCGATGCTTTTTACCAAGTCTTTGGAAAGCAAAAGAAAATTCAGGAGCCACAAGATGAGCTTTTAAGAAATTAAAAAATCCATGGAACAGCCTAGAAATTGGGATCATAACAGAGTCCTGAGATAACTTCCAAAGGAGTCCAGAAGCCCTCAAAGCATGAACAAAAAGAAGCAATAGAGCGAGATCCCCAGAAGAGACATGCACTCAGCCTTAAGAGTTAGAGAACAATTGCCAATTCTGTTGTAGAATTTTTCTCCCCCTTGTGTGATGAATAAGAGCTAAACATAATTAGTCTTGCCATGAAATGACTGGTTGAATAAGCACTGAATCAGCTTTACCAAACACTCTGAGTTATCGTCAAATAACTCATTCATGTGGTTAAGCTTTAATTCAAAGCCCTAAGCAGGTATGTTTTATACCAACAAAAACTGAATCCGACGGGTCCTTAATGCCATCTGATATCTGTGCTATGTCACAGATGCTGGACAAGCCGTTGGAAATACCTACACATTTCCTAGTACAGGAGAAAATGTACAACAATCACATTCAATCCTCATGCTCCCTGTTGTGTCTAACACCCCTACTGTGTGCCTTCTTACCTACCCAGCCCTTCCTCACGTCACATTCATTGCCTGCTCCCCACCCTTCCTCTACAAAGAACACTCTTTTCTCTCAGTATGCAGTAATCTGATTAAAATAATTCATTATAAACATTTGATAGCCTTAATCTTCCTAGAAGAATTTTCATTTTAAATTAGAAGACCTACTAACCTCAATGGACCTTTAACTTGAAGGTGTTAGTATTATATAGGTAATTTTAGAGTATCTTGGTCTTTGGATGCAAGATATTACGATATTGAAAGTATATCAAGCTACTTCAAGCACAAAGGGAATCTGTCTCATTCTTCTATCCTCCTGTAGATGATTCTTTTTTTTTTTTCCTCCTGTAGATGATTCTAACTGCTTATTCATGTGCATGGCAGAATAAGGCTGCCCATGTCGTTGAGATTCCATATTAGAGTTTAAAGAGACTGGCTGTCTCTAAATGTCATCTCTAATTTGCAGAGAGATAATCTGACTGGTACCGCCCAGCTCCCTTTATGGCCAGGGATGTGGGGATGACTTAGGTCAAGTACGAATGAATGCTAGGGACCCACCCATGTGTAGAGAGTTTTGTTGGTAGATATCTCATTGGCCAAAACTATCTCTCACAAGGGGCCTTCCCTCAGACCCTTTAAATTTCCATTTTCTAAACTCCCTGATAGTAGATTCATCAGAGTCTTACCTAAAGAGTCTAAATCAGTGAGTCTGAGAACGTTTGTTTTTAGTAATTGCATCTAGTGACTTCTATCATTAAGGAAGCTGGGGAAACCCATTGAATCAAACCACAGAGGCTACTGTCTGCACAAAAGGACATTTCTGATTAATGTAGCCAAGCTCCACCATCCTGCACTCCTCAAAATTTCTTGCCCTATGATTCTTAATGAGCCACGTCTATCCTCAACCTGATATCTGGGGAAACTTCTATCCTGAATCATTTGAAAGTGTTAGAAAGTAATTGAGGGGAGACTCAAAATGACCCATGCTTCAACTTTAATGAGAAATGGGAGTCCATCCTTTCAATGTTGAATATAAAGCAAAGATTAAGAATAGTCAACTTCCCATAAAGGTTTCTTTCTCCTTCCTTAGGGATCAGGATGGTAAGAAAAACTCTCTTCTTTTAAGAACTACCACGTGAGCAGATGAGGTGGATATCACCCACGGTCTCCCCGATCCCACCTTTCCAACCTGTCTGGGTACTCTGGTCTCAGACATTTTATCACACAACTTGGAAGATGATTTCACCTCTCCTAGAACATCCCCCATCTAGGGTTGATAGGACAGTGACATGTAATCAACTAAAGGCTTAATTTTACACATTATTTTATGACTCAGATCACATTATCTTAAGGAAGACAATGTGATACTGGTTTATTTTTAGGTGGGACAATCAGATGAAGGAAGCCACAGATATAATTAGGGCAAGGATCAAGCAGACGACTAATGAGAATAACTGAAATCATTTTTTTTCTCTTACATAAAAGTACAACTGAGTTTTAAAAATAAATGTTTCACAAAGTAAGAAATACAAAAGACCAATGAACATATGAAAAATTGTTTCACCTCAGTAAGAACAGAGATTAGGAGAACAATGAGCTCAGTCTTTGCCTATCAAATTGGCAAAGATAAGAGAGAGTAATCCCCAGTGCTGGTGAGGGCGTGGGAAAGCAGGCACTTCACCACATTGCTGGTGGAGACATGAACTGACCAGCTTTTCAGGAAGGGAGTCTGAGCATGTATTTCCAAAGCCTTAAAAATAATTTGCTTATTAACCTAGTAATTTTGCTTTTAAGAGTTTATCCTAAAAATTTAAATTAAGGTTGGATGCAAACATTTATGATGGTTGTTCATACAACATTGAGTTCATTGGCAAATACCTAGAGAAAAGAGTATCCAGTAATAACTACTGTTTGAGCAAGCTGAGGAAGGTGTGTACAGTGGATACCACACTGTCACCAAAAATAATGAGGCACAATTATATAGGGTGTGACAATTATGTTTACAAATTCATCCTAGTAAAAGTGATATATACCCCATTCCTGAATCTCACTATGGTCACCTTTGAGGTACTCCCCTTGGGAAGCTATGCACCAACACCAGTGCCTAGTCCACCCTTAAAGCAATTTTGGAACTGTTTTTCTGGAATGGCCATCAAAGCTGTTATTGTATTGCCCTTGATGTCCTGAATGTCATCAAAATGTCTTTCTTTCAATATTTCCTTTATCTTTGGGTAAAGAAAAAGTCATCAGGGGCAGATCACGTGAGTAGAAAGGGTGTTCCAATACAGTTGTTTGTTTACTGGCTAAAAACTCCCAGTAGTGGCTGGTGCATTGTCATCATACAAGAGTCATGAGTTGTGGCAAAATATTTAGTTTGTTTTTGGCTAACTTTTTCACACAGCCTTTCTAGCACTTCCAAATAGTAAAGTTGGTGAACTGTTTGTCCATTTGGTACAAATTCATAATGAACAATCCCTCTGATATCAAAAAAGTTTAGCAACATTGTCTCTTGATTTGGACTGATGAAACATTTTGGTCATGGAGACTTGGCTGACTTCTGTAGTGCATTTCAACACTTTGCTTCAGGGTCATATTGGTACACCCATGTTTCATCACCAGTGATAACATAGCCCAAAACATCATCTTGCCTCTCAAAAGAGCTAGACAAACTTTGACTCTCCTTTGTTTTTGTTCATTAGGGAGCGCTTTCAGGACCACTTTTGCCCACACCTTTCTCATGTCAAGATTTTCACTTTAGATTTTCTTAACTGCTTCTCTACTGATGTTTACTTGGTCTTCTGTGCTTCTCACAGTCAGCTAAAGATTATGACACACAATTCAATGAATTTTAGCAATGTTTTCATCAGTTTTGCTCATTCCTGGTCACCATGACCTGTCTTCATCAGTGATGCTTTCCCTTCCCTCAGAAAACCATTTAATCCATTTGTACACTGCTGTTTTCTTCATTATCCCCATAAACAGCATTATCCCCATAAACTTGAACTACTATGTCCCTGATTTCACTTCCACTCTTTCCCACTTCAACAAGAAATTAATGAATGTTTGTTCATTGCTCTAATTCAAGCTCCAACATTTTCACAACAACACACACAAACACACAGCAACAATAAACACCACTCAGCAAGACACTACCACACATCGACAAGAGTACAGCTGGGAGACGCTGACATACCGAGCTTATGAGACTTTACTGAGTTGTTTGTACAATGCTGCCAATGTAAGTGCATGGTCACAAGTTCATGAGTCTAATTGTCAGACTTCCTGTTTATAGATAGGAAAGTATGTTGACAAAATATTAAGCTAAAAATGTTACAAAAGATATCTCATTTTTGTATTTAAAAAAATTGTTCTATAATAAACATATTTGTGCACATCTGCCTAACCCATAATGCATTATTTGGAATTACTCCTGACACACAGTCCTACCAAAAGGGGTGGCTTCCTGGATCTGTTTTAATAACATCTTGACTTTGACAGATGTGTGGAGCCAGTTAATAGCCTGGAACTCTCTTTCTAGAGAATTGAAAGTAAAAGACACAAATACCAGGTTCACGTGGTTGTTGTGATGTGAACCAAAGGATATTGTCAAATCAGGGCTAGAGTGGCCATTTTCATCCACCTGTAAGCCAGCAAGTAAGTAGAACAAAGAAACAGACTGGGTGCTACCTGAGACTTTGATGGGTAGGAGTTGTGTTTCTTCTTTTTGTCAGTTTAAAAAAAATTATTTTAAGAAATGGGGGTCTCACTATGCTTCCCAGGCTGTTGTCAAACTCCTGGTCTCAAGCAGTCCTTCTGCCTCAACCTCCCAAAATACTGGAACTACAGGCATGAGCCACCACACCTACCCCTCTTCCAACTTTTAAATGAATCCCCTCAATTGAGCTATCTTGAGCCACTTAAGAGTAAACCTCCATTAAAAAGTCCTGGAGATCTAATTACAGTGTGGCAACTGTATTATATGCTTGAAATTTGCTAAGAGGGTAGAGCTTAAATGTTCTCACCCCACACATAAAAAAGATAACTAAGTGAGGTGATAGATGTGTTAATTAGCTTGATAGTGGTAATCATTTCACACTGTATGGGTATATCAAAACACCATGTTGAACATCTTAAATATATACAATTTTTATTTGTCAATTATACCTCAGAAAAGCTAGAGGAAAACAAAGTGTAAACCTCTAAGTTTAACAGATGTTATTTCTGATCTGATTTCAGATCAATTTTATGGTTTTAGTTCTGCTCTTTTTGTATTTTCTGATGAGCCCAAATGTCCAAATTCACTCCACTCAGGACCCTGCCATTAGTTCAGTGACTTGGAAGTCATGGCACCATCTAGTTTCTGGGGGAATTTCAAACAGGAAATGCCAGGATTTCTGAAGATAAAGAAAACTCACGGAGATCAGACCCACAGAACCCCTTATCTGCCCACCTTGTAGAAGGCCGAACAACCTAGGAAGAAAGATCAACAAACCGGTGGTAGCAGCCTAGATGTGTTCTGAGTTTGGGGAAATTGCGATGGGTTTGCATTTCCATTCCCTTGTCTGTAAAATGGGATTAACTTTAATACTGACTCCATAGGACTGTTACATGTATAAGGATTAAAAGGAGATAAGTCAAATTCTTAGCATAGTACCTCCAACATAAAATAAGCATTGAAGAAATAGTTGTATCCCCAAAGGCTCTGTTCAAGGAGAAGGATTTTCTTCCTAAGAGTCTGGTTTGGTTACTCCCCTCCACCCTACTCCAGGGCTTCTCAAACTTCAGTACACATATGAATCCCCTGGAGATGCTGCTAAGATGCAGATCTATTCAGTAGGTGTTGGGGGGCGGGGAACACAGGAAGAAGCTTAGAATTTGCATGTTTATCCAGTCCCAGGTGACACAAGGGCAGCTGGTCTCCTGGGCTGGTGGTGTTAACAATTTTGACTCAATGAATACCTGACATGGAAGGCCTTCTGATACATATTATCAATATGAAAAAGAATCAACTGGAAAGCTTTAACTTGAGGGCCTTTTGGTTACTTAGATGTTCTAGTTAAGTTGGGGTTAAACACTACCAGGTTTTTAGTTTCAGCTCCTGAAGCAACAGTTTCTAAAATATATTATTAGTTCACTTTTTGGCTTTGGTAAATACAGGACATAATTTAATCCTTCTGTGATGATTTGTGAGGCACTTCAGACCCTTGAAGTGCCTTGGGTCATTATGTAGAACATTTATTTTCATTGCCCTGTCCCAAAGATGCGAGAGTTATAGGATAAGAAGTTGAACTGACTTTGCTCAGATCCAGAGCCCAGCCTGAACGCTGTTGATAAGCTTCATGTTTTTCCACTAACTCTTTGGATGGAGTGTCTTTCCTTTCCTTAATGGGAAACAAAGGACACTGTTTTGGTTCATTGAAGAACCCAGCTGTGCTCTGGATTGCTGAGTTCTATGCAGTGCTGCATAATCAGAGGGACGCAGGCAGGGCTACCCCACCCTCTGATAAACCACAGCGCTCCTCCATACAGAGTGCTAAGGACACATCCAGGAACGGGGTTACAAACCTTGGGGACTCCTGGGGCCATTTTACCTCATCATTGATGCAAATGTTCCTTTCTTCCTAGTCCTGTCTGAACAAAGAATTAGGGCCAAGCAAAGCCATTTCACGAATAAATACACTCAAGGCTGCCGCTGCTGAGCATTGCCTTGGTTTTCCAGAGGACCACTGCTCCCTGGCGTGGCCGTTCCTCAAGCTGTTTGTTTCAAGCCCACAAGACCTATTAGAAGCCACATGAACCATGTCTAGTCTCGCTCCACTTTTCTCCATTCAGGTCTGTCTGGCTCCTCCCCACTCTTCCCTTCCTCTCCCCCTTTCTTTCCCTTTTTTCCTCCTCCCTCTCAGTCATTCTCATGGAGAGAAAACCCATGATGGTCACCCTCAAGGACAAGACCACATCTGTGTTTACAGACACCCCCTTTATTTCCTGCGTTTGTCCCAGAGGCTTCTCTGTTACCACAAGTGCTATTCTTATATGGGAACTTGGTCTCTTTTTGATGTTGGAGGGCAGTTACCCTTTCTCCTAGATTCCAAATCTTTCTGACCACCTGCATGTCTCTACATATATACATATTACCAAAGGCTCCTCATATTACCAAACAAGGGCTCCTTCTAGGGCCTGAGGTTCATTAAATCCAGCCCCCTCCCTCTTCCATGTTGGCCACCGATACACATGGGTATAGGTGTTTGCTTGCACAATCCTTCAGCACCACCACCATCAACGCAAAATAAACACAAATCTTCCAGCTTTGAAGAAGGATGTAGGTCAGTGCTGTCCAATAGAAACATAGTGTGAGCAACGTATGTAATTCAAAATTGTCTAGGAGCCACGTTTTTTTGAAAAGTAAAAAGAAACAGGTAAAATTAACTTTAATAATCTACTTCAGCCTAATGCATTAAAAATATCATTCCAAAATATATTCAAAGTAAAAAAAATTATTGTTGAGGTAGCTATTTTACATTCTTTTTTTCACACTAAGTCTTCAAAATCCAATGTGTATATTATCCTTACTGGCACATGCCACTTGGGACCAGCCATAATGCTGGTCCAGGGCTTAGTAGCCACCCAGGGTTACTGGCTCCCACCACTGGACAGAGCAGAAGGTAAAATCTTTCTTAGTGTGAGTTTTTTCTTAATGGAGCAGGGCAGGGCTTCCAGTGACTGATGTGAGAGGTTTTACACAGCATGTCATAAAGGCCACATCCTTAAAATCCTTCTGGGACAACTGCCTACAGAATTCCTCACCCAAGGCAACTGCTAAGAGTCTCACACCCCTCTTAAACTGAGTCGTGTCCCGTCTTTGTCCCTCTCTCCCTTTTTCCCTCCTCCTTCTCCGCAACGTGGCGTTCCTGTCCCAGCCCCCAGCTCCCAGCCCCAAATCTCTTCTCTGACCACTTTTCCTCCCAGAATCAGTTCTCCTAGAAGTGTAATGAGTAAAATGGTTTTATTTGCTTTTTCTTCAAGGTTCCCAGTTCAGCTGGCACCAGCTCACCAGTCTCCCGGGTTTCTTGTGATGGGGGTTGCGGGGGGAGCCATGCCTGGGCGAGCACAAGTGATCCCCAGCCGGGAACAGATGAGCCCCTCTTCAGAGGCGCGGGGACTTCACCAAGGCAACCAGTCTGCCTGCAGTGAAAACGCTCCTGTTAACCAGCCCACTCTTCAGAGCCTTCTCAGGACCGCTGCCAGTCCTGCGGTTTTCTCGGGAGAGGTAATGGGAAGAAAAAGGATTTCTGCTCCGTGGTAAACACTTTTCCCTGCCCAAGACTCCTGAAGGTCTTAGGAATGAGAGAGTAGGGAAACTCAGATACAAAGCAGTCCTCTCTGGACCCCGGTTGTATTATATTCTGCTATCGGGGCTACAGAATTAATGAGGGTCTGTTTGCACAGCTTTTCTGTCAACACCAATTATGCGTCTACTCTTGCTTCTCTAGGACTCAGATATGCTGTTCCCCAAAGACCCTACAGGTTGAATTCCATCGACTGCTGGTGGGAATGTGTGTTTGGCCCTACCCTCCCTAAGATTCATTATGAAATCCATGGTTTCTAATTTGGTTGAGATGAAAATTGTAAACCATTTACAAGGTAAATCCTCCTCCATGGAAAACAGACACCTAATGTCTGGATAAGTAGCCTTGACCCTCTTAAAGCACTGTTGGATCTCATTGAATAAACCCCATGATTAAAATATCCACATGACAGATCTGATAAACTACCCAGAGTCTACCCAAAATGACCCAAATTATTATGGGCATCAGAATCAACCCAGAATCTCCAGGGTCATCCAGGTCAAGAGAAGCCTAAGCTAATCTATAGAACTCCTGCAGTTTTCTGAGCCCGTGCTATCCTGGAGGGAATGGATCCTCCAGAGGGACCGTAAGTGTGACAAGCATTCAATACAACATCTTTCCACTCACATCAGTCACTGGAAGCCCTGCCTGCAAACGTGGCTAGAGACACCCACTTGTATCTAAACATTAAAAAATATCCAATAAATATCAGTTATTCTTTTCATCCTTCCCCAGTTGAATCAAGTCATTCTAACACTGAATGGTTTTTTAATATCTTCAACACACTCCTCTTCCCATGTCTGCCAATGTTATAATGTATTAGTTGACTGGTGATTTTTCTCATTTCTTTTCTCAACTTGGCAGCCACACCTGCTTCTCCTGACTTGGCAGAAGTTGAGGATGTCCATTCGTGCTGATTTTTGTGCTTGTTTGTTGCAAAAAAATCTATAATCTTTAAGGTTTTTAAAATTTTTTCTAAATTTTTTTTGTGGGGGGGGAGAGTTATTATCTGTAGTCAGAATTTAGTAAAGCACTTCCAAATTTACTCTATGGTTTAAAAAAGTACCTAACACAGGCCTCTGCTGCCTCAAGAAATACTTAATCATCAAGTGGGACAAGTTATGCAAGAATACTATTCACAATCTAATTAACTGAAAGGGGAGTTTCCATTATTAAATATAGGAGCACATCCTCCCGGGTGTGGTATGTACACCATAGTTTCCTCTGAGTTAGTTCGTTCATGATACTTCTCTCTCTTAGTCTGGAAGAATAATAATTTCAGAAAAGTTTAAGAGAGTGATGGTATAGTGGAAAAGATATTAATGACCTGGACTTGGCCACTAGCAACTTGTATCATTAGAAAGTCACCTAACATCCATGAGCCACATTTAATCCATCTGTTAAAACATGAGATTAGATTAGATCAATGGTTGCCAAAGTATAGGTACCTAAAGGCCCAGGGATTTCCCCCTCCATGTATACATCTAGCAGGCTAACTAAAACAAATGGCACGTCTCACTCATGGAGGAGTAGCTATTTGTTTCAAATATACATAATGGCTGTTTAATGAAAAAAGCTTAAATTCATATAAAATGGTTATTGAATTCATAGTGATGTATTGTCATTATACACCTTCTCCATCTCTGGATGCCGTAAGTTTTAGTATCACTATGTGAGAATCTAAGAAATAGTTAAGAAGGGATTCTTGTATTTGAAAAGACTAGGAACTTGTGAATATAATGATCTGTAAGATCCCTTGTAGTAATAAAATTCTGTTATTAAACATTCCTATTTTGACAGTTGGGCCCTTCCATGCCCCAACACAAAGGCCAAGAAGGGAAAAAAATTAAGCGTAGGGCAGATTTAAAGTTACCCTCAACTGGCCTCGTGCAGATCAGAGTTCCCTCCAGCCCCGCTGCACTCTAATTAATTGCAGTAGCTCCTGCAAAAGGCAGGAAAAGTCCAGATGGGGGCCATTACTGTCTTAGAAGATCTCTGGAGATTCTTTTTTTTCTCCTTTTTTCTCCTTTCATTTAACTGTCAACTTCCCTCTAGCTATATTCCTTGAATAAACAATCTATAGCAATTACAGTAGCCAAACATGAAGTACGTAGCCCGAGCGTTTTAATTCATAACAAGTCATCTTTTCAAAACAAGTTAATGTAAATATTATCCCAAAACCACAAACCACTTATTTGGGGAGCCATCTAATTTTCTTTTCTTTACTTTAATGTAGGCCCAAGGGTAATCCTGATGTTGGGAATTATTCCAAGGATATAGGACAATATTCGCATTGGTGTAAGAAGCCAAGTTTCATGATTATAAAAAGATAATGAAATCTTATATAAAAATAAGGAAAGGACAACTTACTTATTGCAATTTCCTTGAAGAATGGGCAATCTTTTATTTACCTTTATGTCCCTGAATCCTAGAATTTGTTTGTGGTTGTTATCTTCAATAAATACTTGCTAGATGGTGAATTTTCCGTAGCATTAGAACTAGAAGAGGATCTTGACTATCCTTAACTAAAGTAGATAAGACGGGAAGTAATAAATCACAGCCTTTGAGTTAATAGGACTAATATGAAATTAAAGAATATTTATTTGAATGCATTTTCTAAAAGCTTAGAAAAACTGGGAAATCAAACAATAGAACTACCAGAATGTATCCCTGTAAAGTCATACATACCAATTTTTCTACCAGCATAATGAAAATGTGTTACATGGAAGCTGGTTTATCAGATTACATGTGCAGTGAGCAAATTACTCTGAGTATAGAAAGTGACTAAAAATGTCAGAGGAATGACCCAGAGGGACTATTTGCTCCATTCTAAAGATGCCAGAGATTAGCTGGCCCTAAAACCTCCTAGGGGAAAAAATGACCAAAAATGTTTTTTAAAAGATATGTTTATCAAGTTGCTTAAGAAATACAGTATAAACAAAAACAAAACAGCTGGCATAGAATGTTTCAAAAGAGACAGGGAATTGATGAGTTTGTGGCATCCAATTGGATGGTCAGCATGGCAACAAAGAGAAACTTTGGCCAAGGAGTTGTTTATGGGAATGATAAACATGGAAATTAACATTTTTTTTGTAGTAACTGTTAGGTGTTTGGTATTAGTCTAGGCAATTTATTCTCTCATATACTTCCATCTTCTTAATCCTGCCAGGCAGGTATGTATAGTGGGATCCCATTTTATAGATGAGGCACAGAGAAGTTTGCCCACGATGACCCAACCAGAAAGTGGCAGGGCCAGGAATCAAAAACAGGACTCTGACTCTAAAAGTCTGTGACTGGGTTTCAAACTACACTACTCCCATTAGGGACTCTAAGGGAAACCAAAGGGGCAAGAGATTTAGGGAGTCTCAGGATGAAGTTGCTAAAGAGAGGAGGTGCCTTTGACTGTAAAATGTTCAGGGTCTGTTTCGACTAAACCCAGAGAAGAGCCTGGCTGCCAGTGGCAGAAAGGCGCAATGGTCTGCTCCACAAGACAAGAGGTCAACGCATTATTTTAAAAGGAAGAGAAGGAAGGCATTAGTAGCACAAACCACTGACATTGCAACACACTGTTTATAAGATTTTTTTTTTTGCAAAAATTCTGCTGCAATGGCTGACAAGCACAGCCAAAGGCATGATAAATGAAATCTGGCAGTCTGCCATAGAGAGGCAGGAAAGAGCTGACAGTTTGGTGAACTTAAGCGAAGTCACAAAGAGGGGGTGAGAAAGAAATTTACTAGATTTTGAGCATGGAAAAAGCTTTTTGCTCAGACAACACAAATCTTATAAACACAAACTAGCCATTAATACACAGCAGTGTATTATGGGAAGTACTACTTGTGAAACAGACTATAAGAAATATAGAAAATCAAGTATTCATGGTGAATGTCATTTGTGCACTTTCTCATAAACTAAAAAAAAAAAAAAATTCTCATTTGGAAAGTATTTTTTAACTAGAATACAATTAACCAAACAAAAAACAGTCATGCTTTATTGAGTTATAGGGAAAGTCCTGGACTGGAAGTCCCAAGATTTAATTTTTTTTTTTTTTTTTTTTTTGCAGCTTTTGGCTGGGGCTGGGTTTGAACCCACCACCTCCAGCATATGGGGCCAGCACCTTACTTCTTTCAGCCACAGGCGCTGCTCAAGATTTAATATTTTTAAATAAATACATTGGTATTGTTAAAATTCAATTTCCTCACTAGTGAACAGGGCGGGATAATAATATGAGGCTCAGAGGCTTTTTGTGAACATTAAATGCCATGATGTTTGCAAAAAAAAAAAACTTATAAATTATCAATACTACTCAATCCTCATCATCATTTTTATTATTCCTGCTCGATTTTTACTTAGCAGTGTGACCTCACCAGCTACAAAATGTAGTAGAGATGAGGAGGTTAACCTGGGCTACTCTTTTAAACTTTCACATTACATTCTCTGCTTATATAAATCATTACTTTTTCTTCAAAATTACTTAAATATATCCTCCGACTGACAAGCTGTTAAAATATGTAAGAACACAGCATCCCTGTAGCCAGTGAGAAAAGTGAAAGGGGAACTAACAAGGAGAAAGGCAAGGCTGCCCGTGTCATAGCGCACATTGTGCACGGCGTGCAGATCTGACAGTCGTAAGAAAACACTATGAAATTTAAAAGCAATGGAATACAATTTTGAAAGGAAACGCCAATGTGCACACTGAGCCCTGAGTACACTCCATTAAAAGAACACAGATAACAGAATAACAGAATAATGATAGTGATGATAATGAACAGTGATAACAGAGTAACACACCTATGCTACTTCTCCCTTTGTTAAGCTCCTGCTGTTTCTACAATGTAAGTCCAATACAAAGATCTGTCACCTCCCCTGTACAGCCTGCCCCACATTGCTCCCAGACCACAGTGTATAGCATATGCTCACCAGTTGTTGGTTGTTTTATACCTCTACCTACTCACTAGATTGCTAGATCCTTAAGAATAAGAATAACATCTTAATCAACTTTATAGCCCAACAAGCACGGGGTCTGACATAAAAGGCACTCAATGATCCTGAATCAAATTCAGAGGTTGCCACATTTTTGGTACCAGCAACCGGTTTCATGGAAGATGATTTTTCCATAGACAGGGAGTGGTTGGCAGGGGCATATGGGGAGTGAGGTGGGCAGAGCTCTGCGGCCGGGCTCCTAACAGGCTAGAATGGTGAGGGCCAGGGATTGGACCTGCAGAATTAATTAAATGAATGTTGAAAATGCAAATCACATGATACTTTGACTAGCTCTTAAGTCAACAGATGACTTTCAACTTTAAATGGCATATGGCAGTCTCTCTAAAACTGAGAATTCTATATTTGAAATATCTACAAGCATAAAAGGAGAAAAATAGAGATGTACTGGCTGGGGAAATGCCCGTAATCCAGCACTGTGGGAGGCCAAGGGGGTGGATCACTTGACCTCAGGAGTTCAAGACAACCTGAGCAAGAGCAAGACTTTGTCTCTACTAAAAATAGAAAAACTATCCAGGCATGGTGGCAGGTGCCTGTAATCTCAGTTACTTGGGAGGCTGAGGCAAGAAGATCACTTGAGTCCAGGAGTTTGAGGGTTGCTGTGAGCTCACCATGATGCTCCAGCCTAGGTGACAGAGTGAGACATTGTCTCAGAAAAAAAGAAAAAAAAAACCACCCTGAAAACCAAGATATGTTCACTAACCACCATGCAAATGGAACTGTGCTGAGGAGTGCAATTGGTAAACCATTGTTATTCTGCCTGAATAGAAAGCCCATCTGAAAAACTGCACAAAGACCATTCATTTCTTTCAAACAGTCTATTTCCATGGAATAAGAATGCAAGATCTGTCCCAACCCAGAAACTAGAGAGTTGACCTTTATTGGCTGGCTGCTGCTTTTTGAGGCTGTCAGAATATTGTGTTTCTCACTTTCCCCAATTTATCCACCTGATGAATTATAGGTAAAGGAAACCAAAGCAAATGTAATGGAAACTACAATCAAAGACATAATTGAAAAAAATTTATACATGGAATTGGAAAAAGCCTCAAGTATGCATATTTAAAGATTCACAATATTTTAGATAAAACATATACTTCATATATGTGAAAAATATGCCTACAACTAAGTGCGTTCTTGGGGAAGATTTTAATATGAGCTTAAAGAAAAAACTCTTCAAGTATTCAGATAAGAATAATAAATTGTAAATGAAAAGGGAAAACAGTCTGGTTGCAGACTTTCCCTTTGTATTATTATATGTCAGAAGAAGATTAAACATGTTATACAGAATTTTGAGGGGAAGAACTTGCCATTCAGGATTTTACACCTAGCTCTTATGATTCTTTTAGTTGCAAGTGAAAGGAAAATCTGGGAGGCTGAGGCAGGAGGATTGCTTGAGGTCAGGAGTTGGAAACCAGCCTGGGCAACAAATAGAAAAAATTAGATGAACACTGTGGCAGGTGCCTGTAGTCTCAGCTACTCAGGAGGCTGAGTCAGGAGGATTGATTGAGCCCAGGAGTTTGAGATGACAGTGAGCTAGGCTGTCAGGGCCATGGCACTGTAGCCTGGATGACAGGGTAGAACTCTGCCACAAATAAATAAATAAATAGAGGAAAGAAATGAACATAGAGGTTCACAAAACTTCCAAGCTAAGTTTAGGTACAGCTGGACCAAGGAACTCGAATAATGTCATTTTCTGTCTCTCTTCTTTCCCACCATCAACTGTACCACTTCACCATCTCTTATTTCATCCTGTCTCTGCCTGTCTTTCTATGTTGACTTCATTCTCTCCCACTTAAAGTACACTTGACCTTTGAACAATGCAGGGGCTAGGGGAACTGACCTCCAGGCAGGCTTGCCGATAACGTAAATGATAGATTAACACATTTTTTAATGTTATATGGATTGTATACTGTATTCTTCCAATATCATAAGCTAGAGAAAATGGTATCCAAAAAGTCACAAGGAAGAGTAAACATATTTATTATTCATTAAGTGGAAGTGGATCATCATAAAGATCTTTACACTGAGTAGGATGAGGAGGATGAAGACGAGGGGTTGGACTTGCTGTCTCAGGAGTGGCAGGGCCAGAAGGAAATCCGTGAATGTGTGGACCCCCACGGCTCAAACCTGAGTTGGTCAAGGGTCAACTGTACTGTGTTGCCAGGTAGTTTTGCCCAACTATAGCCTTGTCAGTGTCAGTGTTTAAGGGCTAAGTTATGAGGTTCAATAAGTTATAATGGACAAGTATATACACTCTTTCCCAATCCCAGAAAACATAGCCACAGAAACAAGCTCACATTGTTCTAGCTTCTGATTCAAATTCAAGATAGAACCCCTGCATCTGTGAGATTTAACATCTGATGAAAATCTTTTGGGTGTCTGTACTTGGATTGTGTCCAGTCACCACGGACAAAGGTTAGACCACTATTGGTCAGTCCTCAGTCACTCAATGCTCCTGTAGCCAAGGAACACCCTGTGGTTAACAGATCCTCAGGAACCTAATGGGATGGGAAAGAAGCCATTTCTTCCCAGAAGAAAGAAAGGTGGACAGACAGTGCGAGCAATTGTCAACTACATTTCCCCCGGGCCTGCTCAACACGTAAACATATGCATCTCTGTGCATGCAATTTCAGACGTGCCTCCAGCTAGTCTTTGTACAACTAATGCATGACCCAAATCATACTTGACCAATGGGGTAACTCAGAATGACATCCAGTCACCAACCTATCTCCACTTCCAGGATCTCTGGATAATACACAAAGCTCTCACATCCAGATACAGTTCCTCTTGGTCCAACAACCTGCAGTTTAAATGATTAATGTCAAAATCTCCTACAGTCTAATTACTCAGTAAAGAAGAGGCAACAGGATATCTTCAATTAAAACTCCATTTAGAAAGGGTGACACAACATATGCCACAATGTGTACCATACTCTGCCGATCCGCAGAGCAAGAATTTACACCTTGATAGTGGAACAAATCTGATGTCCTAGGCTTTGCCCTGGGGCAGATTACCCAAATTCATTATTTTCCCAGGCTGTGCCTAAAACAAAAACTAGGAAGGAGTCCCTTCTGGATTGTCAGCCTCCCTCTTACTTTTGGTCTTGTTGCCTTAGAAACCCAGCGTTCCCAAGCAATTCTCTGGCAATTCTACACCAAGCTACTGTTTGAGCCTACTTCTGTGAATAAAGGACATCAGAAATCTTGTCTTATGTCCTTGATTATGGCCCAGACTCTCATGTATATCTGTCCCTTACCAACAGCTCTTAGCCCTCAGCTAAATGACTTCTAAATGACTCAGGCTGGGGTGTTGAGGCAGAACTAACCTAGCCCTGTTCCCAGGCTGAATCCCATTGGTTGGCTGTTTACTATGGAATGAATCATTACCTTCAACACCAGAAAGTTCTCAGCAGTGTATTTTTGGGAGGGGCTTAAAGGGTCTCAAATTCTTCCTAAGTCCCAATCATATCCCCTACTGTGTCTCCCACCTCCCAGCTTCTGCCAACGCTAGCTTCAGCTTGGGGCAAGGATAGTATCTTTGAAGTTCCATGAGGTGCATGATTATCTGACCCACAGCAGTCTAAGAGTGCTGCTCACACCCACATGAAGGAAAGGCATCCCTTAGTAGTTATATACCATTTCCTTCCTGATTTCAGAGGGACCAATTTATATCAAAGCTTTTTCTTTCTTGAAAGACATGCAATAAGCTGATATCCCACAATTTTAATGATTCCCCTAAAGCTCTAGCCTCAGCATGCACCTGAGTCCAAAGAAACAACAGGTGATAAATTTCAGAGTAGCATGACAAGAATTGTCGACTTTTCTGCCCTTAGCAGAGGAGCCCTCACCATCTTGGGCCACACTTATACTCACCTCGTTCTTCATTGTACAATCTGTCTCCAGCAAAGGCCTATTCCTAGTACAAATTCTATACTTTTTTTAAGTATAAAGGACAAAAAAAACCCTCAAACTATCTGAAAAAGAAAAAAAGGAAGTTATTGGTTTGTATGACTGGGAAGCCCAAAAATAAGACTTTGGGCACAGCTGGATCAAGGGTCTCAAATAATTCATCAGGGCTCACTTTCTCATTCTCTCTCCCTCCAGCTACCTATCATCTATCTATTTATTTATACCTCTGTTTCTCTGTATCTCTCATATCTACTTTCTTCTATCTTTTGTTTATTTCTGTTTATGCCAACCTCATTCTTTCCTGCCATACATGGACTCTGCTCTCATGACGGAAAAGATGGTCACTGGCAGCCTAACTCTACGTCCATACATTTCATCCAAAAGCCATCACTGCCCTTATTTGGATTGTATGCCCACATTTTAAATAAATCAGTGTGAACAAATCATTACAATTAGCCAGGTCTAGGTATATGTTCATTCTGAAATGATAATAGCATCAAAAATACATGAGTTGGGAGAGAAAATTTTCCTCAATTGGGGGAGAATACTGGGCCAAAAAGTACAAGAGATGTTCTATCACTCTGACAAACTTGTCTTCTGTCCCTGAGGGTCTTCCCAAATACTTATGCAACTGGAAAATATACTACCCATTTATCTTTTTTTTTTTTTTGAGACAGAGCCTCAAGCTATCCCCTGGGTAGAGCGCCATGGCATCACGCTCACAGCAACCTCCAACTCCTGGGCTCAAGCGAGTCTCCTGCCTCAGCCTCCCAAGTAGCTGGGACCACAGGCACCTGCCACAACGCCTGGCCATTTTTTGGTTGCAGCCATAATTGTTGTTTGGCGGGCCGGGCTGGGGATTCAAACCCGCCACCTTAGGTGTATGTGGCTGGCCCCTTAGCCGCTTGAGCCACAGGCGCCGAGCCCCATTTATCTTTTTCAAAAAAATATTTGAAGAATTTCAGCAAACCAGCAAAGGAAACAAAATTACTCTGTTAAAAAAGGAGATGTCCAGACACTAAAAAAATACTGGTATACTCCTTTTTCTCAGGTTTGCCCTTAAATGTGAGGGTCAAAAAATACAAATAAAACCATTCTGGGGTGAGACTTGGCTCTCCCTTTTTTTCAACATTGCTTCTGCTTTGTCACCTCTCCCAACTCTAGGAAATCTGACTGTCAACCTACATCCTTCATAACACATTTAGGCAGCGTCTCTTACTGGATTTGACCAGATAAACAACATAGTCGCTACATCGCTAGGACAAAAATCCAAAATACTGACAACACCAAATGTTGAAAAGGATGTGAAACAACGACTTCTCTTTTATTGCTAGTAGCGATGGCACAGCCACCTTGGAAGACACTTTGGCAGTTTCTTACCAAACTAAGCCTAGTCTTGCCATACTGCCCTGCAATCATACTCCTAGGTATTAACCCTGCAATCATTCTCCTAGGTATTAACCCATGTGAATCCAAAATTTATGACCACATAAAAACTTGCCCACAAATGTTTGTAGCACCTTTATTCATAATTGCCAAAACTTGGAAGCAACTAAGATGTCCTTCAATAAGTAAATGAGTATATCCCAAAGATGGAGAATGTATGCCCTTCTTTAATGCAGCCTTTTGACTGAATCCAAATATTACAGAACAAATTATTTTTATTTTTATCAATATATTTTTGTTCATCTTTTATATTTTTATTTTATTTTTGAAAAAAATATTTAAAATACCAAAGAATAAAATAAGTTGTAACAAAATAATTTTCCTGGCTCGGTGCCTATGGCTCAAGTGGCTAAGGCACCAGCCACATACACATACACAGGTGATGGGTTCGAATCCAGCCCGGGGCCTGCCAAACAACAATGACAGTTGCAACCAAAAAATAGCCAGGTGTTGTGGTGGGCACCTGTGGTCCTAGCTACTTGGGAGGCTGAGGCAGGAGACTCACTTGAGCCCAGGAGTTGGAAGTTGCTGTGAGCTGTGATGCCACGGCACTCTACCCAGGGGAATAGCTTGAGGCTCTGTCTCAAAATAATAATAATAATAATTTTCCTAGGCTGACATAATTAAAACATCTGTAAGCCATAGGGCTAAACTGATGACCGCTACAGTAAGCCTTACTGGCACCACTCTCACCAGGCTGGTTGTCGAGAATTTAGAGGGGTTAAGTACCTAGGTCTGTTATCAGTTTTGACAATGATGCACTATGTTTCTGTTTGAAGTGGAATTTGTGAATAGTTGAACAGCTCAACAATTTTTTTTAATTCTGTCTGCTTAACAGCCTGTCACATCAAAGAAGAACAAGAGAACATGAAAGGAAGAAAACAGATTTTTTAGTGAGGATTAGGAATTGCAATATTATCTGGAATCTGTTAAAGACAAGATGATTCTCTTGCTTTGTGATACTTCAATATCAACATTACAGAAATTTAATACTTATCAGTATTATAACAATCATGGGGACAACAGATACTTTAAATTAGAGAGAGAGGCATGAAAGGTTGTATTGAAGAAATTAAAGATGAAAATCAAAATGAAAAACAATTCTTTCAGGCAAGAACAAGACCTGGAAATAGGCTCGGTGCCTGTGGCTCAAGTGGCTAAGGCGCCAGCCACATACACCTAAGGTGGTGGGTTCAAGTCCAGCCCAGGCCCACCAAACAACAATGACGGCTGCAACCAAAAAATAACTAGGCATTATAGTGGGCACCTGTGGTCCCAGCTACTTGGGAGGCGGAGGCAGGAGATTCGCTTGAGCCCAGGAGTTGGAGGTTGCTGTGAGCGCTAATGCTACGGCACTCTACCCAGGGGGACAGCTTAAGGCTCTGTCTCAAAAAAAAAAAAAAAAAAAAGACCTGGAAATAATGCCTCTGAAGCAACTTATAAAGTAGCCTACATACTCGGGGTTTGGGGGGGCAAAGGAAGCCATTCGGTGATGCAGAAATTGTGAAGGAATGCATTGTAGAAGTTGTAGGATATATAGCCCCCCAAAACATTTCAAAGTACAAACAATTACCTCTTTCAAGGAGAACTATAACTGAATAGCAGCCTGAATTAGCTTCAACTTCATGCAATACTTCAAAAGGAAAATATATATTATTCAATTGCTTTGGATGAATCAACTGATATTACTGACTTAATGCAGGTTTTAGACTATGTTTGGGTCCTAACAGAAGATTTTCTTAGCTATAGAGAGTTACTTGTTTTAGGCACTCTTGCAAACAGAACATAGGGGATAGATAACTTCAACAACTTTTAAGATAAATGTGAAGTTGGACTGAATTTGGTAGCTTTAGTGAGTGTATGTAAAGATAGTGCACCTTCCATGACAGGAAAACACGAAGGGTTTATTGCACGGATAAAAAAAAGCATTAACAGATCCAGATGCTCTTATTTCTTTCATTGGATCTTGCATCAGCAAAGTCTCTATGCTAAAGGTACTATTTTAAGTGGCACTTGGCCAAAAGTTACAATTGTTAACTACACTTATGCAAATGCAACATGGCATTATCAGCATTGTCAGTTTCCTAACATGCTCAAGTTGAAGGACGAGGTATTCAGTGTATTTGCCATATCATTCTAAATCACATTGGCCGTATCATTCTAATCCTAATGCTGTTTGGGACAGGCATTACCCAAACTTTTATCTCTGTGAGAACAGGTAGTTAAATTTTATGAAGAACATAATCAGCAATGTGAATTATTGAAAGATTTCTACAGGAGTGCAGCATTTCTATGTGATTCCATGTCAAATCAAATCAACCTGAATATTTCTTTGCAAGGTAAAACTAAGCCTACATACGATAGGTGGCCAAAAAAAAAACCAAACAAAAAAAAACCTAAGCATTTTGAGAAAAGCTATCTTTTCCCAAAACACTTCTTCTTCAAAAGAAACTTTCAGATTTCTCTAGTTAGCAAAAGTCACTGATAAATGGATGATACATGGATATAAAAATCATGTGAAGAATATGCAGCTGTTATAGACCTCTTAATTGGAAAATACAATGAAAGGTTCACTGACTTTGAGAATCATGACATGACACTGAAATTAGCATTTCAGCCTCACCTAGTTGATATCACTAAAGCATCTAAGGGATTACAGGTAATTGAGCTCTCAGTAGATGACATTTTAAAGTCATTGTTTGATGCTAAGAAAGATCCAATTGAAAGGTGGGAAAATGTAGTAAAATACCCACACCTTTGGCAACCTTCCCCCAAAAATGCTTTCTCGCTTTTCAAGCACTTACTGCTATGAATCTACATTCTCCTACCTAACCCAAATCAAGACTCCTTAAGGTCACAAATGACTGACACCCATCTAGAGGATCATCCGAAACTGTAGACCTCCATGCTGCAACCAAATATTTAAATGCTTTCCAACAAAAAGCAGACACAACCAAGTCATTAAAAGGTTAATTAACTTTACAATTAACAACTAGTTTTCAGTGTTTAATTATGAAGTACATAGTAGTTAGAGTTTTACAGAATAATGTACATTTTTAAGTATATCTAGTTGAAGTTTCTTGAATGCATCCTTATTTGATTACAGCTAAATTAATGTGGCCTTCCAAAATGAAATGGTTCCCCATCTGTGGAGTATTCAGTCAGTGAAATATTCAGCAGTATAAATGAGTTAGTTATCAAACTACAAAAATATGGAAGAACCTTACATGCATATCGCTAAGTGAAAGAAAACAGTCTTGAAAGGCTACATACTGGATGAATATACTATATCACTAGATAACATTCAGGAAAAGGCAAAACTGGAGACAATAAAAATAATCTAGTTGTCCTAGGTTGGAGGTAGGGGAGAAAGGAATGAGGGATAGAACACAGAGGACTTTTAGGCCAGTGAAACTATTCTGTGTAATACTACAACAGTGGATACATGACATACGTTTGCCAAAACCATTAGAACTATACCACATGAAGAGTGAACCCTAATGTAAACCATGGGCTTTGATTAATAACAATGTGCTAACAGCAGTTTGTAGCTTATAACAAATGCACCAGACCAACTCAAGATGCTAATCACTCAGGAAATTGAGGACGTGGGCAGGAACGCACTATGCTTTTACTCGTTTTTTTCTAGAAACTTACAACTGCTCTAAAACATAAAATCTAATAACCTAAAAGAAAACAAAACATATAAACAAATCTAATAACTTGAAAGAAAACTAACTTGTGGCATCTTTTGGTGCCAGAAATTGAGAAAGTGCTTAAAAATAACATGTGAGTACGTCAAAAGGAGACAAAAATTCATCTAAAAGAGCTCCCAGTAGTCAAAATTCAACCAGTTTATGTAACAAAATAGATTATAGTATTGACTTATAACCTAAATAATAAATACATATCCATGAGTCCAGACTGATATAAGTAAATAACTAAATAAATAAGTTAACAGAGAGAAGGGACAACTATTCTTTACAGAATAATTGTAATTAATAAATTGAGAAGAAAATAAATAGAAAAACACAATTTCAACACTATGGTGATAATTGCTACAGGCAAGATTCCCTGGTTAATAGGTGAAAATTTGAAGAGGGAACAGAATTTTTCATAGTCTTGAGATATGTTCCAAAAAATATTTATTAATTACAAAGGGGAAAAAGTTACTTTGCAGTAGAGAAACCTAGAAGATACTACCTTAACTGAGTGATCAAGGTTAACATCACTAAGTCATAAAATCTTGTGCCCACTGATATGATACACTAAGAAAGATATATAACCCAATACTATCTTCCCCCAAATGTACAGTGTCAATCATATCATGAGAAAATATCAAGTAAATACAAATTGAGGGACATTTTTCCAAATACCTGATCAGATCAAAGTCCTGGATAATAAGAAAAGACTGAGGAACTGTCATACATTGGAGAAAACTAAATGTAATAAGAGATCCCTGATGGGTACTATGGTCTGAATACATCCCCCAAAATTCGTATGTTGAAAGTAAATGGCCAATGTAATGGTATTAAGAGGTGGGGATGTCAGGAGATGATAATGAGGCTGGAGCCCTCTTCGATGAGATTATGGCCCTTTACAGGTCTTGAGGGAATGGGTACCCCTCTTCTACTCTTCTACCCCATGGGGACATAGCGTTAGTTTCCTTTTGCTCTTTCTGTCCTTTCTGTCATGAAAGAACATCTAAATGGCACTATCTATGAGGAACAGGCCCTCAGCAGATACCGAACCTTCTGGCATCTTGATCTGAGACTTCCTAGCCTCCAGAACTATGAGAAATAAATTTCTGTTGTTTATAAATTACCTAGTCTCAGGTATTTTGTTATAGCAGCACAAATGTACTAAGACAATAGACTTTAGACCAGAAAAGGGACATTCGTGGGGAAAATTGGTGAAATCGGAACAGTCTGTAGTTTAGTTCATAGTACTGTATCTATGTAAATTTTGTAATTTGATAATTATAACATGGTTATGTAAAATGTTGACATTAGGGGCACTTGGGTGAAAGGTATATGGAAAGTCTATGTACTATTTTCGTAATTGTTCTTTAAGTCTAAGCTTATTTCAGACTAAGAACTTAAAAACAATAGTTGGTTCTGTTCTGTGCTGGCATTTCTTACTACTGATTAAACTATCCATGGAGAGGGGAAAATTACTAACTAAAAGTTTTCCTTTTCCCAAAGATAAAGACATATGGAACAATAAAATCATTTTTATTAATGAGAGATCTGAACAAGGATTTCTCTATTTTAAAAGCTAATACAAATAGCTGTAATATTTTGCATGTCATCTTCCACGTTGACCCGTGAATGTTTAAGTGCCAAATATCAGTACAGAAAATGTGGCCCACCAAGTAGGTTTTGAAAGTCTAATACAAGAGTATATTGTTATGAGTCATGAGAAGTGGTGTCCATTTGCCTGGGTTTGATTCACTGTTTACCCCCTTAGAAGCCATGTGCTTTTAGAGAAGAAATTCATCCTCTCTTGTGCCTCAGTTTCTTCGTATGTAAAATAGGAACCATGAGGGCACCTGTCTCACTGGGTTGGCTGAGAACTAAATGGGTGATTGAAGATAAAGCACCTAGAATCGTGTCTGGCCCATAGTAACGCCTCAGTCACAGCCATTACAGTCGTTATTATCATATAAACTGCACTGGAAATATCACTTGATTTTAGAACTCCAGCTGCCTTATATTTTGGTTTTTGTACCTTTCTATACTTTCCACATTTGCTTTAGCCATTTTTATTATGAAAAAAATGGGCTTCTAGGAAAGAGTCAACCCACATGCTTATAATTTTTATAAAAGAGAAAAAAACATACAGTCATATTCCTTTTCTCCCTTCATTCTCCCTCCCCAGGCTCATTTCTCACTCTCAAAGCCTTGCAATGTGTCCATGATTAATTTCTCTGTGCCCCAAGCCCCGTACTTTACCCTAAGCATCTCTTCACCCCTGTTCCGTGTAACATACTTTATGATGAACTAGTAAAGGTGTTACCCTGAGTTCTGTGAACCAGTCTAGCAAATTAATCAAACCTAAAGAAAGGGCTCTAGGAACCCCTATTTATAGCCAGTCAGTCAGAAGCACAAGCAAAATAACCTGGGGCTTGTCAAAAGTTGGGCTCAGTCTGGTGGGTCTGATGCCATTATCAGGTAGACAGTGTCAGAAGTGAATTAAATTAGTAGACACCCAGCCGAATGCACTGCAGAGTTGATTCTTGCTTGGGGTGTGGGAGAACCTCCCTCACACATTTGGTCATAGCACATTGCTATGTTGACTGCCAAGGGCTGAGAGCAGAGGAAAAACAGTTTGCTTTTTTTCAGATGTAATTTCTGGTGGTAAATATGTTTTATTAATTATCAATTCATCCCATGAATGTAAGATGAAGTCCCTCTGGTGTAATAAAAAGGTCTATGGGCTTGAAGTAATTATAAACATTTATTATCTCATACAGTTTCTTTGGGTCAAGAATTTGGGAGCAGCTTAATTGATCAGTTCTGCTTCCGGAGGCCACAGTCACAATGATGACAGCCAGGGCTACAGTCATCTGCAGGGTTCCCGGGACCTGGAGTATTTGCTTCCAAAATGGTTCACTCAAATACTACTGATTTTTGGCAGAAGGCCTCAGGTCCCCCTATCAGGACTTCTCAGTGGATTTTTTTGGTGGCTGGGTTTTCCCAGAGCAAGTGGTCTAAGAAAAAGCAAGATGAAATGTCTTTTATTACCTAGGCTCTGAAGTCACACACTACCATATCCTAGTGGTTGCATATGTCAGCCCTATTGAATATGGGAGAGGGCACCCAAAGTGCCAGAGGGTGGAGATTTCTGGGCACATGTGGGAGGCTAACTTCTACATGGACCACCAGGAAAAAATAGCAAAGGGCTCCATAGTCTGCAACAGTATAATAAAGCCAAATGGATGAAGCAAGATACATGAGGAACTGATTCAGTTTAATGCCTTGATAAGGCAGAAAATAACAACAATGGAAGCACAAACACCAAATTCTACTATTAAAAGGCTGGCTAGAAGTGTGATCTCTGCTTTTTTTTTTTTCCCAGAAAAGATTGACCTACAAAAATACCTCTATAATACACTGGTAGAGAATAAAGGCTGATGAACTCAAAAGGGAAAACCAGCAAAATATATACAAAGAAATACTGGATGGAGTTCAGAAAAAGAGATTAGTGGTGGGGTCATCACTGAACACATTTTTAAGCTCTCCAAAAGTTTGTAAGAATGTAGAATGTATCGCAGAAGTCATTAATTAAATAAGCCCCTTAGATGTGGGGTTTCAGGGAGTCTGCGCATGGGTTACCCCTACCCATCTCCAATTTCTCATCTCTCCCCACATCCTGAATCAAAACCTTTCTTAACTCTCCTTTATTTACATAGAGGAGTCTGTTCTGGCTACTGTAGTCAAAATGTAGGGGCAGACTTTCTACATGGTGGGGATATGTTATGGAGAACTTAAAAGGGGCGGCAAGTTTAGAAAAAATAAGAGAAGAGTTGATGACAAAGTAAGTCCTGTGTATACCGGGAAGGTGGTAGATGCTCGTTAGTCCCCTTGGGATGTAAATAAGAAAATAGAGGCATCAGAGTCTGCTTTCTTTGTCAGTTGCATTTCCTCCATTTCTTATGGAAGTCACCTGAAGAGCTAAAGTAGGCAACCATTCCTAGTTTGCTAGAACTGAAGGGTTTCCCAAGTTACAAAGTTTTCAGTACTAAGACCAGGATAGTGCCAGGCCACTGAGACAGTTTTCCTATATATCGTTTTCGTTTTAGTTTAATTTTTTTTGTTTTGTTTTGTATTGTATTGTTATGTTTTAGTGTGCCTAAGACCCAAATTCACCTCTAGGCTCCAATCTTTTCCCCCCATTTACATAACAATAAGCATCTTTGGCAAAATGGACAGATCACTTCTTATAAAATTAAAGAATAAAGGCTCGGCACCTATAACTCAGCGGCTAGGGTGCCATCCACATACCCTGGAGCTGGTGGGTTTGAATACAGCCCAGGCCTGCCAAACAACAATGACAACTACATCCCAAAAATAAAAATATCTGGGTGTTGTGTGGGCACCTGTAGTCTCAGCTACTTGGGAGGCTGAGGCAAGGGAATTGCTTAAGCCTAGGAGTTTGAGGTTGCTGTGAGCT
>NW_003852490.1:1614758-1631683 GCF_000181295.1 Otolemur garnettii
AGAATCACTTAAGCCCAGGAGTTGGAGGTTGCTGTGAGCTGTGATGCCACAGCACTCTACTGAGGGCAATAAAGTGAGACTGTCTCAAAAAAAAAAAAAAAAAGAAAAAAAGAAAAGAAAAAAAAGAAATACAGTATACTTAAGAACTTTCCTGAGAAAAGACAAAGACATACTTGATATCTTCTAAATAAGCCATGGAAAAAATGTTCTTAGAAATTACAAAAGAATATTTAAAAGGATAAAAAATGAGGGTCAAATGCATGTTATTGGTAAAAAAAAAAAAAAAAAACAGTAAGATTGGGTTTTTTTAGTTTAACTAATGATCTTGGCATCAAGACTCTGGTGCAGCTGAAATATAGTTGCCAACACATGATCAAGAAATCCAGAGAAACAATAAAAAAATAAAAAAGAAAAACAACGCCCCCAAAATACACACACACATATTAAAGAAAAATAAAAGGGAGAAAAGGGGATAATATCAGCATCATGTAGAAATAATATTAGCATATTCTGCTGAATAAAATTAATATGCAATTATAAGCATTCATGCAATGTAAATGCCTTTTGCAAATGAGATTATAGATTTGCTTGCAAATACTAAGGGTTCTCAACAAATGTAAGGTGGCTACTATTTAAAAAAACACACATACACATACAACTAGTGGGTGATACTGGCAACAATCCCCACACAAATCTCAAGCTTTCAGTAAAACACTACCTATAAATAAATGTACAGTGTAATGCTATGCTTTGTATGGAACCAGAAAAGAGACTGAATAGCCAAAGCAACCTCAAGCAAAAGGGACAAATTGGGAGGGATTACTTTGCCAGACTTCAAGCTACTCTACAAGACTATAGTAACCAAAACACCATGGTACTGGCACAAGAACAGATACACAGACCAATGACTCAGAACAGAAAACCCAGATATAAAACCATCCTCAGATCGCCATCCGATCTTGGGCAAAGAAGTCAATAACACACACTTGGGAAGAGAATCTCTCTTTAATAAATGATGCAGACGAAATTGGATTGCCACATGCAAAAGACTGAAACAGGTTCCGCACCTCTCAGTACTCACAAAAATTAATTCATGACAGATAACAGACTTAAACCTAAGGCATGAAAGTATAAGAATTTTAGAAGAAAATGTTAGAAAAACTGTTATAGACATGGGTCCAGGCAAAGAATTTGTGAAGAAAACCCCAAAGGCAATCACGGCAACAATAAAAATTAACAAATGGGACCCGATTAAAATATAAAGCTTCTGCCCAGCCAAGGAAAATATCAGTAGAAAGAATAGACAACCTACAGAATGAGGGAAAACATTTGCTTGCTATACATCTGATAACAGGCTGATACCAGAATCCATAAGGAACTAAAACAAATTAGCAAGAAAAAAAACATACAGCCCCATAAAAAAGTGGGCAAAAGACAAGAGCAGAAGCTTTCCAAAGTAGACAGACTAATGGCCAATAAACATACAAAAAATGCTCAGTGTCTCTATTCATCAGGGAAATGCTAATTAAAACCACAGTGAGGTATCACCTTACTCCAGTTAGAATGGCTTTTATTGGCCAGGTGTGGTGGCTCATACCTATAATCCTAGCATTCTGGGAAGCTGAGGTCAGAGGATTCCTGGAGCTCAGAAGTTTGAGACCAGTCTGAGCAAGAGTAAGACCCCATCTCTACTAAAAATAGAAAAATTAGCCAGCTGTTGTGGCAAGTGCCTATAGTCCCAGCTACTTGAGAGGCTGAGGCAAAAGTTTGAGGTTGCTGTGAACTAGACTGGGACAACCTGTGTCAAAAAGAAAATAGCTTTTACTAAAAATTTCAAAAATAATAGATACTGGTGTGAATTCAGAGAGAAAGAATACTTATACAGTGTTGGTGGGACTGCAAACTAGTACAGTGTTGGCGGGACTGCAAACTAGTACAATCCTTGTGAAATGTAGTATGGAGATCCCTCAAAGAACTAAAAATAGACTTACCATTTGATCCAAGAATCCCACTATTGGGTATGTACCCAAAGGGAAAAAAAGTCATTTTATCAAAAAGACATGTGCACTTGAATGTTTACAACAGCACATTTCACAATCGCAAAGATGTGAGACCAACCCAAGTACCCATCAATATGTGAGTGGATTAATAAAAAGATACATATACCACAGCATAATTCAGCCATAAAAATAAATGGTGACCTACAGCTTGCAACAACAAAGACCATTCTTCTAAGATAATTTTCACAAGAACAAAGAAAGAAACATCGTATGTACTCACCATTAAACTGGAATTAACTGTTCAACACCCATGTGCACATTTGGTAGGAGAACCCAATGGCCATCAAGCAGGTGGGAGGGGTAGGAGAAGAGGGGTAAATTCACACCTAATTATCCAGGTGAGGGGCATACTTATAACTTTGACTCAAACTGTACAAAAGCAATTCATGTAACCAAAACATTTGTATCCCTGTAATATGCTCAAATTTTAAAAAACCACAATCCCCAAACCAAAAAAAAAAAAAAAAAAGATGCTTTAAGATAATATTGCTTAGCATTTGCACTAGAATGTTTGCCTCAGCTCAATTCACCATCACCAAAATGTGGAAACAACCCAAATGCCCATCAACACATGAATGGATTAATAAACTGTGGTATATGTATACTGTGAAATACTATTCAGCCATAAAAAAGATAGAGACTATTAACCTGGATGGAGTTGGAGAACATTCTCCTTAGTAAAATATCACAAGATTGGAAAAGCAAGTATCCAATGTACTCAATACTAATATGAAACCAATAGATAAACAAATACATGCCCACACAATTAAACTCAAGTGGAGCCTTCACCTCTTTTATGTTTACATGGAGGGACCTGGGACATATTCTCCTGAGTAAAGTATCTCAAGAATGGAGGGAAAGTATCCAATACACTCAGTACTTCTATGAAACCAACTTATATTTACTCACACTTTCCTATGAAAGATAGAACACAACTATAGCCCAGGATGAAGGAGAGACATGGAGTGGGAAGGGAGGGGAGGGGCAAGGGTTGACAGAGGGAGGGTAAAAGGCGGGACCACACCCATGGAGCATATTGCAAAGGTACAAGTCAAATCTGTCAAGTGTAGAACATAAATATCTTAACACAATAATCAAGCAAATGAGGCGAGAGCTATGTTGATTGGTTTGATGTAAGCACATCAGATTGTATTAAAAAAAATCAACACATTGTACCCCACATAAGCATAAAGGTATTCGTGATCTTTGTGTATATGACTTAATAATAAAAAAAAAAAAACTCAAGTGGAGGGGAGAGAGATGGCAGGAGGGGGATTGGAGTGCTCTCGCCTAGCTGGCACTGTGTAAGGGCATATGGCACACCTCCTGGGTGGGACACAACTACAACTTAGACTTTACCTAAAAAAAATGTAACCTAATCATCGGTACCCACATATTAATCTGAAATTTAAAAAAAAAAAAAAAGGACAATCTTGCTCCCTTGGGAAATGATGACAAGAATTTATATCTTGTGCTTTTATTCCCCTGAGCTAGGGGAAATCTTGAGCACTTTATTCTTTTTAATTTGTCTTCTCACTTTGTCTCCCCAGAAAAAGACCAGAGGCGTTAGGCCACCATCCTAGGGAACATTTTAATTACTCTTACTTTTATGAAAGGCAATTTAGTATCCTTTTGCCAAGTTTTAAAAATCTTGCTTTCTTGAGGTGTAATTTACATATTACATTGTTCACCAGTTTTAGATGAGCGATTAGATGAGCTTAGATCAGTGGTTCTCAACCTTCCTAATGCCGTGGCCCTTTACTACAGTTCCTGTCGGTCGTGACCCATGGGCTGAGAACAGCTGGCTTAGACAAAAGTACACAGTTGTATGAACACCACACAAACATGATACAGAAGATTTCCACCATACCAAAAAGGTCTTTCTCCCTTGCAGTTAACCTTCTCTCCCAAACTCCAGACCCTAAAGCTTTGGATCTGTTTACTATCACTACAATGTTGCCTTTTCTAGAATTTCATATAAACCCAATCATACAGTCAAAAAATTTAAAAAAAAAGCAAAACACCACACAACTAGTGGATGATATTGGCAACAGTCCCCACAGAAATCTCAAGCTTCCAGTAAGATACTATCTATAAAGAGATGTGCAGGACCCACAGCATCTCCGTAGCTGGAGGGGCTTAGCAAACAAGAAATAAACATTTCTGTCTGAGTTTTCCCATGAATTGAGAGAGGTGGGCTTGCTGGACGGGAACATGGTGAGTTGCAAGAGAAACGTTCGTAGGACAGAGTTTTCAGGCTTACGATTGCTCCACAAAGTTTCTCTGGGGGAGCAGGGCCAGTTTAAACACAGCCTTAGCCAGAGTCAATGGCCCTCCAGCCCTGGTTGTCACTGTGGCACATCTGTGCTGCTGCTGTCCACCCAGCTCCCCCCACCTCCAAAGAGCTGACAAAGCACAAGGACGGCAGGGGAAGCTGAAGTCGCTGTGCGCTTAGCACAATTCTGCAGGACGCAGCAGAATTCAAAATGGATTGTGACCTGCGGATAATCTTTCACAGCTAACCAAGTGATCAT
Source organism: Otolemur garnettii (assembly GCF_000181295.1). Lineage (NCBI taxonomy): Eukaryota > Metazoa > Chordata > Mammalia > Primates > Galagidae > Otolemur > Otolemur garnettii. The sequence goes on from NW_003852490.1 coordinate 1,619,353, forward strand.
TGATTAAAAATAGCTTTGAACACGTATCACACATCTATTTCAGGCCTCGTTTTATTTGGAATGCAAATACTGCTGGAAGCCAGAGCTCCGTGAGCAGCAGCTGGAAGTCTGCTCAGACATTCTAGCCAATGCACATCAGGCCCAGTTGGCAAAATTAATGCCATTCTGTGGTCTCAGTGAAGGCGAGATAGTTAATTATGCCCCGCTGCCCAGTGGTTTCTATAATGGACACATCTGGATCGAAAGGCTCATTTGAAACCCCCTATTTCACTCTTGCCAGATTCTAAACCAAGTTGAAAATGTGAGTTTTGAGGAGGAGAGGGTGTTTGGTACATGCAAACCACCTCCCCTGTGGCACCCAGGTAGGCTCTAATGAAAGTCTGCCCTAGTTTCAAAGACTCTTTCACGCCTCCAGTGTTCACGTTTTCATGAGTGATCCTTACCAGTTCCTAAAATGCAATGTTTGCACAGATTTCTCAGTAAGTAATAAATAAAACACGCGAGTATCCCCACACCCCAGGCTAAGAAGTTAGGTTTCCACCGCATCTTCAACCACTAATGGCTGTGATATTTTCAACTCCCTTAAAGGAAGGCAGGCGGGGACCTTTTCTGTTTTGAACAGAAAACCTTTTGCCCTGCACTAAGAACCATGGCAGTTTGTTCTGGGGGAAACATCCCCCCAGTGATATCTGACACCTGTTTTGGCAGCAGGAAGAGTCCAGTGGAAACTGCACTAATGGAGGGGCATCTTTGAGAAGAAAATTAAAACAAATTATCAGTCAAACCCAGGGCAGCCATTCAAGTCCTACAGGGCTTTAATTTCAGCTAATCAGTCACTTTCTGTCGCACTTACACCTCAGATAACTCAGGTACCTGACCTCTCCCTATGCTCCACTCCAACAACTTCCCGGGAGACCACCAGTGCTCAGAGCAGAAGCAGCATGGGGCCAGGACCCAGGCTCACCTGGGGATGTCAGGTGTCCCTACAGGAGGCCCTGTGAGAAGCACTGGGAACCTATGTTGCCCCATCCTCCCTCAAACTGCCTGATGACCAGGATTCATTTCAAACGTGTTCCTTGATGCCAAACTTTTTAAGCCTTCATCCTTAATAAAGTGTAAATGCATTTCTCCCATGAAACCAAATGCTATGAATGGTGCCTCCAGCCCCAGGTAGACAACCAGGTCAAGGAAGGGAATGACACGTTGGGATCAGATTTGGAAAACAGGTAGATTCCAAAATTACTCGACACACTAAAGTTATGGGTGGAGCTTGGCTTCAGAAACCTAAGGGAAGAAGCTTGATGCCATGGAAAGAGCAAATACTTTAAAACCCAAGAGATTTGTACTCAAATCCCAGTTCCACTGCATTATCTTTGGCAGTGTATTTATGTTTTCTGAACTTCAGTTTTCCCTCATAGGTGAACGCAGCCTTTGAGAAAATGTGTGAAAATTAAATTGGATAGGATATGGGGAAAAGAGAAAAAAAAAAAAGAAGGCTCAGGGTGGACATTCTACAAATGTGAAGCTCTATGAAGTGGTTCTCGCCTTGGCTACAGATTAGAATCATCTGGAGATTCTAAAAACCCATTCTTATTCCTGAGATTCCCTTTCCTGGAGATTCTGATGTCATTATCCGGGGTGAGATAAATTTTTAACATTTTTGTTAAATTTTCCCAAGGTTGAGAGCCACCGCCCAAGTATACCAGAATGGGTGTCATCCTTGGATTTGAAATTTTCTGTTATGATTTAGGCAAATATTTTCCTTCTCTGAGTCTTGATTTCTTTGTTGTTAAAAGGAGGATTCATATTCTGATTATATAGGTTTGTTCCGAGTATTTAACGAGGTAAATTTTGTAAAGTTTCTAAAAGAATAACTAACAATTCAGAGACGCTCAATAAATATTCATGTCTCTCCCTTTCTTTTCTTATCATGAGGCAGAGAGCACACATGTGCTAAATGTTAATAATATAAATAAGGACAAGCAACCTGAGATAGCACCTATCAGAAAGCCTTGAAAATCCGAATAATTACTAAATAAAGCAGAGAAAATTGTCTTGGCTCTCCTCCGTAAGAACATGAAACAAAATCCTAGGATGGGGATGACAAAAATGTTGTACAGTTTCCTAAATCCTCCTATCCACACTCATGGAGACATCGCTAATCAATTACAGCAATCTATCCAATTTCCCAAGATGAGTCTTCAAGGTCCTTTACCACCCAACTCTCACAGCCCTCCACTAACAATCAAACAGAGCTAGAAAATATATTGAAGCAAATTTGCCATCCCTATGATAGGGTCATGGGTTGCCTTAAGCCTCAAATGAGGATTATTTCAGAGATGATTTCTTGGATTCCCTGGTGAGTGGGCAGTGTGTGGCCAGAGACAAAGCAGAGTCTCAGGGTTCTCTCACTCTGTGCAGTCTGATCTACACTAAGCCAAGACTCTGTGCTTTCTGGTGAGTGCAGGGAATACAGTGAGGGAGGATGAGTAAACGCCAAGCTAGGAATGAAATAATGGGTGCCAGCATGATGTCTGGTGTAGCCAAGATGTGCCCACCATCCATAATGTCCAGAAAATGTTTTCACACTGTTTCCAAAAGCCGGGTTATTTCTCCAATGTAGGGAACATAAAACTAACTATTGCAGTATTTCTCCTCTAAAGTGATAGGCAAAGGCTCTGATAAGAAAGTCCCCAGGAAGCCCAAGTCAGTGGGTGAGAACAAGACACTGGTGTCAGCAGGCTGGTCACAGCTGGGACCTCACGAACCCCAAGGTCATTGGACTCAGGCGGGTGACTGGGATCTTTGCCCACCATGCCCATCAAAGGACAGTCAACACTTCTGCAAATGGAAACTTCTGCTAAAACTCCTTATTATTTATTGATTAACCCCTTTGCAAGCCAGAATGAGTTCACTTGTTAGAGTAGCGTTAGCCCCTGCTGGGCAAAATTGTGATGGGTTTGAGCTGATTGCACAGCAGGCACAAGTTATAATTCTCATAACCTCTTTCAAAAAGCCTTTTTATTTGGGATCTTAAATAAAATTGTAACTCACTATCCTCAATCTCCCCACATCCCCTTTTTTTTTCTTAAACTCAGGGCTTTTTCTTTGCAAAAAGTCAAGAACGGGAGCTGGGAAATAGGACTGCAAATAGAACAGTGGGTTGGTTTTCTTCAGTTTGCTTTTTTACCACTAAAACCTGCTAAATGGTCTCTTTACTTCCCTTCCCAGCATGGAGAAGTCAGCAGAGCAGGCGCTCACAGGGAGGTGAGGCGGGATGGAGCCATGCAGAGGCAGGGATGGGCAGGCAGAGACCAAAGACGCAGGGCAGGGGGCCGGGGAGACAGAGGCCTGAAGGAGGTGGCGGGAGGAGGAGATAGGTTAAGGAAATAAGTAAATGTACCAAAGACAATAGAAGCCAAAACTCTCATTGCCAAATCAGGTATTTATGAACACTGACAGGGGAAAGTTTAGAAAAAACCCTGAGGGATTGGATTGAGATAGAGGTAACCGCAGGAATGTATATACTTACAGACAGATACATATAGAAATTATTATAGATGTATGCATATATAGATATACACATATACAGACATGAAAAATATATATATATTTCTGTGCTCTGTCCATTGAGTGGGTCTAAAAGCAACAATACCCCAATAGCAATTAACACACAATTAACAAGATCCGATTACCCAGATCTTCTTTGGTTTCTAAATACTATCCTTTATTAAAAGAAACCAAGGGCATTTTGCATCATTCCATTTATGTGAAGTTCTAAAGCAAGTATTTATGGTGGGGAAAAAAAATCAGAACAGTAGTTGCCTAGAGGGGATTTGTGTAGTGTCAGAGAAGTGCCCCCGGAAAGGCCAGTGAGGGTCCTCTCAGGTATGCTAATGTTCTCCTTCAGTAAAGGTCTGAGTTACACAAACAGAGGCATTAGTCAAAACTCATCAAATGGTACCCTTAAGATTTGCACATTTCCTTGTGTATAAATTTTGCTTCAAAAGGAAAGAAAAATAATAAGCAAATATCGAACTATAGTTATTGATAAAGACACTGAAATATAGTGTCACTGAAAGGGTGCCGATGTCAGCAACTTACTTTGGAATGTATCCCAAAAGCGAGATGGATCAATGGGTGCACAGAGAGGGAACAGATCATACAGGGGAGTAAGCACAGTGCAGTGTTAACTGTGGAATCCAGCTGACACACGTGTGAGAGCTCCCTGTAAATTTATTTTTCTTTTTCTTTTTTTGAGATAGTCTCACTATGTTGCCCTGGGTAGAGTGCTGTGGCACCACAGCTCACAGCAACCTCAAACTCTTGGGCTTAAGCGATTCTCTTCCCTCAGCCTCCCAGGTAGCTGGGACTACAGGTGCCCACCACAATGCCTGGCTATTTTTTGTTGCAGTTGACACTGTTATTTAGCAGGCCTGGGCCAGGCTCGAACCTGCCACCCTCGGTGCATGTGGCTGACGCTGTAAACACTATGCTACAGGTGCCGAGCCAACCTGTAAATTTCTTTTATCTTTTCTGTATGTTTGAAAATCCCATAATAAAGCACTGGGGAAAATATATTTCAAAACAGAACAAAGCCGTGTTGTAGACTAGAAGTGAGAGAGGTAAAGTGAAGATGTCTGAAAATGTCATAATGCGGAGCAGCTGGGTCAAGTAACAAGCCGCCACACTGCACGAGTATTTCTCCCTGGGGCGTGTCCTAATAGAAATGAGACCCAGGAATATACATGGGCCGGTTCTTCCCATTAACCCCGATGTTACAGAGCCTCAGGAGGGAAACTCTTTGGACCACGGATCAACAGAATATTCTCAAACACCAAATCACCCTAACCATTTTCACTTTGTCTTCTTCTGAAAGTGTAACCAGTTAATTAAATTGCATGACAATTTATTGAATGCAACTGAAGGTTATTCTATTTCTATACTAAATCAGTAGTTGGACCGAGGATTATGGATCAGAATCAAATGCATTACTTTTTATCAGGGTATTAATATTTTATACATAATTTCTGATACTTTCACTTTCTTTTGTCCTTTGACATCTTCCCCTGTTGATACATACAAATTACATTATCAGTAAAATGGAAATATGATAGTTTTAAAAGCTAATTGAGTTAATATTCATAAATAAACAATGTCTGATATACAGAAATTACTTAAAGAAGATCAGCTATTGTTATTTATTTTGATAAAAAAATTCTTTAATCAGAACAAGTGCTATTGTTATGTCTTTAGAAAATTATGACATCATTTATATAATCTATTGATGAACATGTAGGTTGCCCTATTATAAATAATACAAAATTGAACAACTCTATATGTAATCTTGATATGTATGATATTAGGGAATAAATTTTTAGAAGTAGAACTACTGGATCACAGAGAATGGTCCATGTACCAGTTATATATCTGTTGTGTCTCAGCCCAAACCCATCCTCTTACACCCTACTTAGTGACCCTTGGGTGGGAATTGATAATTTGCCTTAATAGACAGCCTTGCCAACTGACTTGGTTTTTATTTCTTCCATGAAGATGCTGCCAAATCGAGCTCAAAAATGGCTTCACCAATTTGTACTTCCACCAACAATATATGAAAGAGCCTCTTTCCCAATCAGTTGAGAAATGAGACAAAACAAAACAGCGACAACCATAGCGCCCAATTCCAAATCTACTGAGTGCTGAATGGGGCCTGGGCACGATGTGTTTGCTTAAAACACGACAAGTGATCCCAGGGCACAGCCAGGTGAGAACCATCAGATCTTTGATTCTTAAAAGGTGGTTCCTAGACCAGCGGTCTTAGCATCACCCAGAGGTTTGTCAGAAAGGCAGACTCTCAGAAGCCACATTTTAACAAGATCCCCAGAGGGTTTAAATGCACATTAAAGTTCAAGAAGCACTACTCTAAACGGGACACAGCAGCAGGTGAGCAGCAACAGATCCAGCTTTCGTGGGACCTAAAGCTTACATAATTTGGGAAGCCCCTTTTACCAAAAAGAGAGTGCAAAATTACAGACAAAACTTGAGTACAAATTGACTATTCATTTACAATGAAGTAACAAATCCTAATAAAATACAAATTTTTAAAAGCCCAAAAGTCCAAGATACATCACGAAATCCAGGGGAAAATGACTAAACACCTTCACTGATGAACAGCCGAACACACTTCTATAGTTTTCTACAGTTTTAGCTTTCTTTTTGTATTTTAAAAAAATTATATAATTTTTCTATACAGGGATGAGAAAGATAACTCCGTTGTCTAGATATTTGGTTTTTATTATTGATAATTTAGATAGGCTTTTGTTCCCAAGTTCCAACTCATTATAATGTCATGTAGATTTGGCAGAGTTTTATCACATTTGGAACAAGCTGTATCAAGTTTCTTTCATAAGAGATATAGGAATCGTGGCATTTCAAGGTTCTTGTCCAGTGGCTAAGAACCTTGGACTCAAGGACATTCATTAACCATCTGTAGTCCATGACCTTGGACAAATTGTTACTTTCATCTTTCTTTTTCTTGTATGTTTCTTGCCCACCGTGTCCCAATTCTCATATATTTCTTTAGCTATCCTGTTATCGTTTCATCTACATTTTCTTTGCTGCCATGATGCTGTTTCTTGTCTTTAGGATTTTGACCATCAGAGATTTTAGCTTCAGCTGTAATAAAAGAGAGTTTACAACATTTTGAACTTCCTGTTTGTCTTCTTCATTTTAGTTTCAGTCTTCAGGTTCCAGTAGGGTCCATCTTTCCTTTCACTCTTGAATTTTAGTATGATCCACCATTCTGAACATAGACACAAAATTAATCTGAAATTAAGGCATACATGAGAGCGAGTCAAATAAGTTTTAAAATGGTGACTATAATACACTGAGCTACGTAATGGTATAATCAAATTACTTTTACACTCCATCTATGGCTATTACTGAGAAATACAGTTCTGTCACTGAAACTCCATTTCTTCAGGAGTTTCCAATGTGCTGTGTCAATCTTGCCTGCCATTTCATCTGCAACCATCAGAAGTCACCAGGACAAAATGCCTCCAATACACTAAGCCACATTAGATGCATAAAACCTGAAACATCACACACAGACTTGCTGTTCCTGGTACAATTAAAGGCTTTTGTCCTCACAGACACAGAAATTCTGGTGGATTCTATGTCGAGCAATTTCCACCCCCAAGATTTTAAAATGTGTTTGTAATTGTACTATATGCTTCGTTACCGAGTGTATTCCTGAGAAGAGAACGTGTCCATTTTGTTTAGGCATCACTGTAACCTGAATCATTCATTTACAATTGTACATGTCTGATGATTGGAGGAATTGTCCACAGAGCAGCTTCTGGCTCTGTACATATCAAATTTTGTTTTTCTTCCACTCTCCACATGCTTCTAGTGCCAAATGTTGTAGGATAAGTTTGTCCTGTGATACTAAGTGTGGCCCTGTACCTTCATGGCACAATGCTGGGTGAGCCAGCCCTGGGAGCAGTAGAGAGATTCCTAGCAATACTAGGATTGCTAGCAACAGTGTAACTATATACAGAGTAACTATAAAGTACATAAAGACAAACCAATAAACCCCAAATCAACATATCCCCAATTCAATTTCCATTCCAAAATCAGCATAACCTCCACCCCTCAATCCCCAAAATGCCAGCATTCACTTTAAGGCTGCCCCATACCTGAGGATTTGTGTTGGGCAGGGGAGGAGTCAAAAAAGGCAGCTATCTTGACCAATTTCAGTTAAAATATCTTGCTTTTGAAACTTTATAAAAATATATGACCATGCAAAAGACATTGATGGGGGCCCTCTTGGGGCTTTTGGAAGGAACCGAGCAAGCAAAGAGCCCTGAAGCTGAAGCTTCGTTAAATTCACAGTAAATCTGTCCCTGCAGAGAGCACACAGAATCAAAGTGATTGAACAGAGAAGTGTCTTCAGAAATCATACAGTACACCCCTCTGATATAAAGATGGGGAATCTGAGGCCCTCAAAGGTTGTACCACGTCCTCAGGATCACACAGCTGGTTAGTCAGAGTTGGGACTAACATCTTGACTGCAAGATCAGTGTTCTTTCACCAGAGATCTGCTAGCTGTGTGATTTTCTCCTTAAGATGCTTAGACTTTGAAAGCTAAATTCATGCCCAGTGCGTACTGAAGGAAATAGAATGTTAGCTGCAGTGTCACTTCAGATTTCATTTAGGCAAAGTACCAAATAAAGACCCTTTATCCCTGTAATCAGTCTCACAGACTCGCAAAGTACTTGCCAACAGAGATGTTTTGCTGATCCATTGAAGTTTACATGACAAGGGGAAAAATCCCTTCCATAAATCATAATGCATATGCTGATGAGATGTCTGATACCAAAACAGGCTTTCCACACCCCAAAGAAGGAAGGATGCTTGAATGCTAGAACTAATGTAATGTTGACCTAGTACAAGTGTTTCATGCTGCGGCTCTATTCTGATTTGTGCCTTGAGATAAAGTTTTAATATCCCTCTCTTAAATTACAGTATCTAGTTTGTTTTTATGAGCTGCAGTATGTTCCTACACTAATATTTCAATTCAACCATTTCCACCCTGAAGATTTATTTTGTCTGACAACTCTCACACTCCACATAATTAAAACAAATATCAGATCTCTGGGTTGTATTCTGCTGTCTTCAACAGTCTCTTACTAAGTGATCCTGCTGTGCCAGCCCTGTGACAGAACAATAAGAGAGGTGTATGACATTATGGAGGGAATACATAAATGAATGAGACAGAAAGCTGTTTGCCCTCAGGGAGCTCTTAGATCAAGACATACCTGGCCCGATTATTGCAATGCAGTGTGGTGGAGCAGAGAGCACAGAGCAGGGGAACGTTGATTCTTCCAGGGAGAGGGAGATTCGCCAGGGCTTTGGAGAGCAGACCCTTGAGTTAATTCTCAAAAGAAAACATACACCAGACAGAGAAGAGGAAGGACATTAGACGCAGAAGGATCAGCATGTACAAAGCTTTGGAGTCGTGAAGGGGAACGTTTGGGTGATAGCTAGGAGTGTATTTGGGGCGGAACCCAGAGTGCCTGGAAGCCCAGAGGGTGATAGCGGAAGAAAAGTGTAAATGCACAGAACATCCTCTCAGCCTGGGGAGCTGCATGTGCCATGCTGAAGAGTTTGGACTTGCCTCTGTAGGGAAGGGTAAGCTTTCGGGCAGTGTAGTGACACAGCAGATCTGGGTTTAGGAAAACCAAGTCCAAGAGGTATGGAGCTACAATGCTGTGCATGGCAAAGGTGCCAGGCAAGAAATAAGGGCCTGAGCTATGAAAATCCCAACGACTATGCGGACAGAACACACTGGCAAAGATCTCCAGAGGCGTCTTCTGATAATTACGTCCTTGCCGAAGTCTGTAGCTGGAAATGGCAGGGCTGGATAGTAAGTCTAGAGCCCTCCCTATCTTCTGTCACACAGCCAGAAGTTATTTATAAAGACCCCAAATCATCTCTGTAAGTGAGTCAGACATGTCCCAGGATGACCTGATTGGGCTCCTCCCTCCTACTCCAGTCCTTCTGGTGGCTTCATGTGCCATTCACTTTTTTTTTCTTTTTTGCAATCAATGAGACTGGACCTAGATGGGAAAACACGTCCCATTTGTAGAGACAACAATGATGCAAGAGGCTTGGGACTTCAGTCTTAGAGCTCCCCACTTCTAGGTTAAACAGGAGAATGTAGGAATCCACTGGCCCCTGGTTCCCAAAGGGAACCAGAAGTCACTTATTACTAAGCCAGCAAGTATCCCATAATGCCCCAAATTCAAGGTTCTCTGGTTAAAGATAGACTGGATAAAAAAGATTAAACTTTAGGACAAACAGGCATCTGTTTCCCATCCCAAATCTATACCTTGGAACATAAATGCTCAGACACACTTTCAAGGAAAAGGTCTGCAGAGCTAGCTGCAAGGCCGTCCACTCAGCCATCACAATGAATGAGATCTGCAGGCCAGAGGACAAAAAGAGAATTTCCGACCTTTTCCCATCAGCAGCCCTGCCCTGGGGCCTGTCCCACGAGACCGGGAGGGGAGGGTGCCCGCAGCTCCTGGGTCCAGGCTGTGACAGTCACAGGGGATGCCAAGCGCTCTGTTTTAGACACACTTATCCCTACCAGACAAACATGGCAGAGCTGTGTTGCAGGTTCTGACCAACCAGATTAGTCAGCTCCCTCCCAGCAGGACGTGCCAGTGGGAGGGCACAGAAGGGCAGAAACGCCCTCCCAGCAACTCCATGGGGGGCAGACATTTCTGGTGGAAGGCAGGCACTGCCAGATAAAATACAGAAGGCTAGCTAAATCTGGATTTCAGAAAAACAGCAAATCATCTTGTAAGAGGAAAATAGCCCTAATATTTCATTTCATCCCTAATATCTACTTGCCCTAAAAAATAAATGACTCGCTGTTTACCTCAAATCCAGATTAAACTGGGAATTCTGTACTTGGGAATTCTAATCCCATTGGGATTAGAATCTCAGAATTCTAGAAATGGAGGAAAACTTCGAAATGGCTCAGTCCATCAGTTTAAATGCATCCAATTGCATGTGAGGAGACCCAAGGAATTGCAATAACTGACCCATACTGTGAATTAACAGCAGACAGGGAAAAGGTGCATCTCCAGGTCCCTGTTGTACTGTCCTCTCTGCCACATCAAGCCCCCTTTTTCCCTTGGCTCACTAGCTCTGAAATTACTATAACATTCCCCAAGGGCAAAATGAATGATGGCTGAGTGTCTTCCCATGCCTAACACAAGGCTTCATGAGCCCTGGCAGCACAATCATGCTATGGAGTGGTGGGCCGTGTGGCTAACCTACCTGGATGACAGCCACCACTCTCCCTTTCACTCACACCTCTGCCTTTTGTGCCTGTGAACCTGGGTTTTTAGGTCTCTGAGAGCCTGGCACAGTCTTTAGCCAGGTGCAAAAATTGTCCTAGCCTCACGGAGAGGCCCCAAAGTGTGACTTTCCGGATAATACACAGCCTTTGGAAAGAATCCTCTCTCCAGAGGAAAACACAGCTGAGACCTGGGCACTTGTGTGTGAAGCACAGTCTTTTTTTAAAATTAGGAATGTCAGCTTCCTCCACAGCAAAACTTTGACCAGAACTGCCAGCGAAGAACCACCTAGACTTGGCTTGGTGCCTGTGGCTCAAGCAGCTAAGGCGCCAGCCACATACACCTGAGCTGGTTTGAAAACAGCCTGGGCCCGCCAAACAACAATGACAGCTGCAACAACAACAACAACAAAAATAGCCGGGCATTGTGGCCGGCACCTGTAGTCCCAGCTACTTGGGAGGCAGAGACAGGAGAATCACTTGAGCCCAGGAGGTAGAGGTTGCAGTAAGCTGTGATGCCACAGCACTCTACCCAGGGAAACAGCTTGAGGCTCTGTCTCAAAAAAAAAAAAAAAAAAAGAATCAGCTAGACTTTTAAGATTCCTTTTTCTCCTTTCCCTTGCCTCCCTCTGTGGGACAATGGACGTAAGGAGGTGAGGAGTTCCCAGGGGCTACACGGATGGCATCCTGATGTGTTCGCCCCACAGGGCGTTTCTCAGACCAGCCCTTGATAAATTTGTGAGAAGGGGTGATCTTCACAGCTCTCCATCACATCTACAGCTCACACCATTTTTTCTTCTCCTTGTTGTCCAGGACTCTGATCATCTTCCCTCCGCCCCAGCCTCTCCCCACCTCAACCTGTCCCCACCTCCACTTCCACAATCCCAACTTACTTCCACCATAACACAACCGAGACTTAGGCTTCTTGAGCTTAAGTCAAGAAGTCCCAGGGCCCCGGGGCCTCGGGCAAGTAATTCCTTAGTCTTCCAGGGAACAATTGCATCATCCCAATTAGATGAGACTACACAGGGGTGAAGGGTGTTAGGATGCTTAATGATGATAATGACTTTTACTTAATGCTTAAGAAATGTAAGGCTCTTTTGCTGAGTGTTTGACACACATTATCTCATTTACATCTATAATTTTTACAACAAATCACTGAGGCAGATCCCTTTTTAAGATGAAGAAACTGCCCTCGGCCGCGGCTCCCGGGGTGAGCCCGAGCTCGGCGGGCGGCTCGCGGCGCCGCGGCCCCAGAAGAGAGCAAAGTTCCCCGCTGGAGCGCCGAGATGCCGGGCAGCGACACGGCGCTCACCGTGGACCGGACCTACTCAGACCCGGGCCGGCAACACCGCTGCAGGAGCCGGGTAGAACGCCATGACATGAATACCTTAAGCCTGCCCCTGAGCATACGCCGTGGGGGGTCAGACACCAACCTCAACTTTGACGTACCAGATGGCA
>NW_003852490.1:1632424-1675782 GCF_000181295.1 Otolemur garnettii
AGGTACGAGCGACTGGAGGACCAGCTGCACGACCTGACGGACCTGCACCAGCACGAGACAGCCAACCTGAAGCAGGAGCTGGCCAGCATCGAGGAGAAGGTGGCCTACCAGGCCCACGAGCGGGCCCGCGACATCCAGGAAGCCTTGGAATCGTGCCAGACCCGCATTTCTAAGCTGGAGCTCCACCAGCAAGAGCAGCAGGCCCTGCAGACGGACACCGTGAACGCCAAAATTGCTCCTGGGGAAGTGCATAAACGTGGTCCTGGCCATCATGACCGTCATCCTGGTGTGCGTGTCGACCATTGCCAAGTTCGTCTCGCCCATGATGAAGAGCCACTTCCACATCCTCGGCACCTTCTTCGCCGTGACTCTGCTCGCGATATTTTGTAAAAACTGGGACCATATTCTGTGTGCCATAGAAAGGATCATAATACCAAGATGAAGCCACTGGTTCCTACCTTCAAGTTCTTTAAAGTTTTTATTTAAAGAAAGAAAAACTCTGTGCATACTACCAAATTTTAAAATGAATGATTGTGCCATCTGATGTGTGCAAGACGACCTGGGGCCGTGTGGTGTAAATAACTGTGCTCCTCCTAACTCAGTAGCAGTTGCCGAGCGGTCCCTGTACATGGTTAATGTGAATCTCTTTCCGAGCTCTCCCCACACTGCTCACTGCCTTAATCAGACTAGATTTCCTGCTCTCCTGATTAGCCCAGCCTGGTAAACCTCTGTTTATTGAGCCCGGGACATAACTGGTGACCCAGGAGAAAAGAGGTCTCCCTCCCTCACATCACTGTCAGAATTAAGCATCACTGTTGCTAACAGTTTGTTTTCCCTGAGTCCCGGGAACAGCAAGGGTATGTCTGATTTGGGGAAGTGAAGGGCCACAGACGTGGCAGTGTTGAGCACTAAAGGCCTACAGAAGTGCCATCAGTCACTGTGTAATCCACCCTGCTTGTCCCCAGATAACCCTAAGTCCCATTATGTGCCCAGTGTCCACAGTGGTCAATTGTGTGTGGCCCTGTAACACAGGAGATACTTTTTATTTCTCTTTGTAGAGACAGGGTCTCCCTCTGTTACCCAGGTTGGTCTCAAACTCACTCCTGGACTCAAGTAATCCTCCCACCTCAGTCTCCAAAGTAGCTGGGACAAGCAGGGTGCACCAGCACACCTAGCTGTCATGGAAACCTTATAATACACCTGTTTATCCAACAAAAATCTGCATTTAGGGTTTTGCTTTTAAATGGTAAGACACAAGAACTGATGAATGGGGCTTTCCCCTTCTTATGCCCAGGGAACCACGTGCTGACTTCATCTTACCGGGTTAGCAAACACCCTGCCTCCAAAGCATGCAGGAATGTTTCCAAATCCCGTAGCAAACTGTGGCTTGCGCACTAATTTGAGGTCCTATGACCACCACTCTGGAGCTTTGTGTTTTGGCAAATCTTAATTGTGATAAACCCCCTTCGAGGATGTGAAAAAAAAAAAAAGATGAAGAAACTGAGTTCTATCACTTAGTGTAAGTGGTAGAACTGGAATTCAGACTCAGAAAATTTGACTCTAAACTCCTGCAATGCCTGTGAAATAGGACTTTATAGTGACTAAAATGTCCACCATGGTGCCCACTAGCCACAAGAAGCTACCAAGCATTTGAAATGCAACTACTGCAACAGAGGAACTAGTTCTTAAATTTTCTTTAACTTTAATTAATTTTAATTTTAATTGCCATGGGTGACTAGCTGCTATCTATTGAATACCATAGCCTAGAATACAGCCCTCATTCTAGTGACAGGCTCCCTCTTGCCTGCCCCCCACCCTGACATGCACCTGCTGAGTTAGGACGATAGGGAGTATTTTGTTCACATCATTCCCTTGGCCCTCACTCCACATAGATTTAAGGTAGACCCTGTCTAGAAAATTGATAGTTGACTTATATCCTCTTTGATGCAATAAGGCACAGGAGAGGGAATCAATGATATAAAAGATATGGGCTCTTACCTTTGCTCTGTTGGTGGCAAGTTGCATAATCCCTCTGGACTTCTGTCCCCTGAACAAGGGCAGAGCTGCACTCAGAGATGACTTCCAGCTTTAACATTGTGATTGCATTGAAAAGTACCCCACAAAACACCCCCCTCCCAGCCCCAGGTGATAAGTCTGGCACTAACATTGATTACCTGGAGGAGCAGGCAGCAAGCATGCTTGATTGTACACATCCAACACTCCATGATATATAGGGTTCTTTTTTTAGAACCCTAATCAGAGATTCCATTTACATAATTAACATCTTTAGGAATAATTGCAAATGACACATCTGTTCACCATTGCTCCCTCCTTGGCAAACTCTGTGTTATAAACAAAGTTTCTTTAGCTCTGTAAACACTTGGTACCTGTTCTTAGCTTCCTGCTTCAGTCACTTTCCACCTTGTGGTGGTGATGACCTTGTGTGACCTATCCCTGTCTGGTCGCATCCCCTCATCCCCTCAGCCAATGTTGCTCAACCAGATCAGGACCTGCTTACAACTGTCCATTGTGATTGGCCACAGAGTATGCATTCTTCATCTCAGCTACCTAGACAAGAATTCAGAGGATTCATGAGATGTGATGAAATTCTGGGTGAATACATTTGTGCATGTATGTTCTGGGGAGTAGATTCATGGCGTCCATTAGTTAAAATGCGTGTCCATTATCCAAAAAACAATTAAAAACCACATACTGGATTATTTCATTCATATCAAAGTCCTGAATAGGAAATCTATAAAAACAGAAAGTAGATGAGTAATTACTTAAAACTGGGGTGTTCCGAGAAGGGAGCATGAGGGTGGGAGAGCTAAAGGAGATGGTGCTTCTTCCTGAGGGAATAAAAAGTTCTAAAATTGACTCTAGTGGTGGTTACACACACCTGTACTAAGAACCATCAAACTGTATACTTCCATGGAAAATTGTATGGCATGTGAATTATATCTGAATAAAACTATTTTTAAACAACACAGCTACAGACCCCTACTTAGGAAAAAGGGGCATGGACAGCAGGTCCCTGCAGACAGCAAGACTGGTCCCTTCTGTTCAGATATAGTTCTTTTTTGGAATTATGACCAACTTTATGTGAAGTTTCCCACTAGAGTATGATTTAACAGTATCAAGAAGGCTCTCAAGGCCAGCATTTGTTGAATTTTAATGAACATATGATTACTAAGCAATCTTATCAAAATGCAGTGGGCACAAGATTCTCCTGGTGGCCCAACAAGGCACTGTGAGTAACAAAGCACTAGACCAAAAACGTATCAGCACTGTCTGGCCTCGCTGGGTCTGGGTGCCATCTAGCTACTTAAGACAGTACATATTAATTTCCTGAGATATACAGCCCTGATCCCACTTTAGTTCCTGCTTTAGAGAACTAAGCTGAATAGCACAGAAACTTCACAGAAACCCTTTAACCTTCTCTCTTACAGTCCAGGCAGAGGTGTAACCATCTCATTCATTTGGTTTTCTCTCAGCCCCACACTTCCCAACTTAGCCCTTCAGAATGAGATTGCAATTCACAAAAGGCACACATAGTACAAATATAACTTATCCAAAATAAGTTATTCCATCCACATGTTCTAAATTTCTTATTCATCTCATTAGAAGTTTCATATCCCCAGTTCTGGATAAGGATGTGCAAGACCTTGATTTTCAACCCAAAGTATGTTTATCTAAAGGGAGAAGGCTGCAGGTGGTCTATATGAAACAAATTGTTTTAGGAAGTAAAAAAGACTCCTTGTCTAGCCTTATCGAAGTAGAACAACCATCAGAGAGGCTATAGCAGGGACTGAATGGCCACAGTTCTTTGCAACAACTCCTATCAAGGGTTGGAGGCTGTTTTTCCACCTTGAGTCTATGCCAGCCTTGTGACTTGTTTTGGCCACTTGAACGTGACAAGGGCTGTGGTATGAGTTTCAGAGCCCAACTCTCAAGAGACCTTACAGCACCCAAAACTCCATGAGCTCTCCCCACCCATCATCCTCTTTCCGCCATCTTTCCATGCTGCCATAGCAGTATACAGAATGCCCTGGCTGATGCGTTTAAGAGCATCAACAATGTCAAAAAGACAGGCAAATGCCAATTTCTTATAAAGCCATGCTCCAAATCATCATCTGGTTTCTAACTATGATAATGAAGCATGGTTACGTTGGTGAATTTGAAATCATCAATTACCAGAGAGCTGGGAAAATTGCTGTGAACCTCACAGGCAAGTTAAATGAATATGGAGTGATCATCCCCAGACTTGATGTGCAACTCAAAGATCTAGAAAAGTGGCAGAATACTCTGCTCCCATTCCGCCAGTGGTTTCACTGTACTGACAACTTCAGCCGGTACCACAGACTACCAAGAAGCAAGACAAGAACATACAGGAGGCAAAATCCTGGCATTCTTTTTCTAGGGATGTAATACATACTTAAAAATAAAATGCATCAATGGACCAAAAAAAAAAAAAAGATATAAAGAAGAGAGAGACCTTGCAGCTTCCTTTCTCTTTAAATGCTGTCCTGAGGCCACCATGTAAGGAAACTGGTCCAGCTTATGAGAGGATGAGGGGGTACATAGAAGAGAACCAAGGCACCCCAGCTGGCAGTGCTGCCATCTTCCAGACCCATGACTCAGACCATAACCAGTTCAACACAGCCACATAAGTCAGTCCAGGTGAAAACAGCAGAGGACCCATTCAGCCAATCTACAGAACTATGAGAAATAATAAATCACTGTTTTAAAGTTCCCACATTTCAGAGTGGTTTGTTATACAACAGCAAGTACTCAAAATAGATGGGATGATGAGCTATATCAACAGTCCCCAGCTTTTTGGCACCAGGGACCAGTCTCATGGAAGACAATTTTTCCACAGATGGAGAAAGGGGGGTAGAGGGATTAGATTCTCATAAGGAGCACGTAGCCTAGATCCCTCGCATGAGCAGCTCACAGGCTCCTATGAGAGCCCACGGACGCCCCTGATCTGTCAGGAGGCAGAGCTCAGGTGGTGATGTGAGCAAGGAGTGGCTGTAAACACAGATGAAGCTCCTGCCCTCCCTGCCCCCACTGGCCCTCCCCTCACCACCTACTGTGCAGCCCCACTCCTAACAGACCACAGAGCAATGCCAGTCCACCGCCAGGGGGATTGGGAACCACAGAGCTAGGTGACATCTAAGGTCTCTTCAAACACCATCTGGTTTTTCAAGCAAGAAATGTTCAGAGGTTTGGTTCAGTCCAACTCATGATTTCCTTTTTCTTTTCTTTCTTTTTTTTTTTTTTTGAGACAGAGTCTCATGTTACCCTGGGTAGAGAGCTGTGACACCACGGCACTCTACTGTGCTGCGTCACAGCTCCTAGCAACCTTAAACTATGAGTCTTAAACGATTCTTTTGTCTCAGCCTCCCAAGTAGCTGGGACTACAGGCACCCACCACAACACCCAGCTATTTTGGGGGTGCAGTTGTCATTGTTGTTTGGCAGGCCTGGGCAAGCTCAAACCCGCCTGCTCTGGTGTATGTGGCTAGTGCTCTAGCTGCTGAGCTACAGGCACTGAGGCACTCATGCTTTTCTTGTGTATGTGCACAGCTCTGTTTTTCATTCAAAACAAGGTTGGTTTCTCATGTGCTTTTGTTGCTGATCTGCCATGAGGAAAGCAGTAAATGCCCCTAAAAGGGCCTCCTTCTGTCTTTAGTGACTCTTGCCAGCAGGCAGTCTTGCCTGGACCACAGCAGGGATTCAGATATGTCTGAAGGCACTAGGGTTACATCCCCTCTCCCAGCTGCCATGAAGCACCACGCCTGGGGAGAAGTCAGATAGCACTGACGGGGTGCCCAGGATGAGAGCTGGGAAAGCAGGCGGCAATGGTGAGGACGGAGGGATGTTTTTCCCATCCTGATTCCAAGTCACAGCAAAGGACTGAGTCTCAAAGAGATTCAAAGAGTATGGAAAGGAAGCCCTTGAGCAAGTCTGGGCACAGGCAGCTGTCCAGGAGGCTGAGCTGGAGAAAGGGTCTCTCTCCCCTTCCTAACCCTGCCCCCACTCTGCCAGACACACGACTCCTCTGACCTCCTAAGAAGGAGAGAGTAGGGACGCGCTTAGTGCAAACCCCTTGTCACTGAGGACCTGACTCGGCCAGTTCCCCTGACCGAAAAGCCAGAGCACCACATGACCAGACTTGTCCCGAGCACATGTGAGATGTCCACACCTTGGGGACCCCACTGAGGAACTGGGGGTGCCTTTGAGGGAAAGGTGATGGAAGTTCAGCATGAACAGACAGAGCTCAGAGCTACTGGAAACCGCAGCATCGGCATGTGTCCAAACGCGCACACACAGGCTGGCTACACAGGGAGACGAAGACGTCTTCAGTTTCTGCTCCTGCAGGTCAGAAGTTTCCGTGGCCTGCACACATATATCATCCATGGAATTTGAACCTTCTTCCTTTTTGAAGAGTGGGTCTTCTTTGGAATTTATACGTGCCAAATAAAGCTAATTTCCCAACTTGGGCATAGATTGCTGCTATGTGTGAAGATAAAGTTATGGAATGAAAGCTGGAGCTCAGAGGGATAACTTAGGACCTCTTATCCAGCTACTTGCCTTTTGTCTATTTACGGCAAAACAGTACAGAGATGCTACTTCAGACATTACATCAAGTAGGGTACAGATTGCATTAGAGTCATTTCTAGAAAGGAAACAGAGCCACAAATGTCATGGACTAGGTTACAGAAAATATACACAATTCGTCTTATTTAACCAGATTTTTTATTACAACTTATTGCTATTAGTTTCCCACAACTTATTCCTTTATAGTCTAAGCTTTAGAGCAGCAGTTCTCAACTTGTGGGTCGCTCCCTTTGGGAGTCGAATGACCCTTTCACAGGGGTCACCTAAATACATCCTGCATATCAGATATTTACATTATGATTCATAACAGTAGCAAAATTCCAGTTATGAAGTAGCAGCGAAAATAATTTTATGGTTGGGGGTCACCACAACATGAGGAACTGTATTAAAGGGTTGCAGCATTAGGAAGTTTGAGGACCACTGCTTAGAGGGATGCTATATAGACTATTTTTAAGAGCACAGTTTAACAATTTGGTAACATCTAGTAAAGTTGAAGAAAAGCCATATAACCTATCAATTCCATTTTTAGGTACATACCCTGTAGAAAAAACCTCACACATGAGCCTAAAGAGACCTCAGCAAGAATATATCAATATATTGCAGCATTGTATGGTAGAAAAAGCATTTTTGTAATAAGGTAAAGTAAAATAAAGTTGGGGTTATTCATGTAAAGGGATACAGTACAGTAGTTAAAATAATTGAACTGGATCTATTTGTACCAACACGGATAAATCCCAACATAATGTCAGATAAATCCCAACATAATGTCAAATGTAAAAAAGTTTCACAAAGCATACACATAGAATATATCACATAGATTAATATTTAAAATCCACCCCAAAGAGTACTAAGTGTTATTTCTACATATATATAGTAATTTTAGTGAATAAGAAAAATAAATTATAATGTTATAATATCAGTTCCTACGGAATAAAACTGTGCGCTGGAAGGATGGAGATTTAATTGTACGGCTATATCGCAACATTCTATTACAAAGGAAGAAAGAGATGGTAGGAGAGAGGGAGAGAAGAAAGGAGGGGAAAAAGAGGGAGGGAGGGAAGAAGGGAGGAAAGAAGAAAAAGAACCAACATCAATGTGGTAAAATGGTAACTCTTAAATCTGGGTAGTTGGTACATGAGGATCAATTATAGTCTTTTTTTGGTAGTTTTCTCGTGTGTTTAAACTATTCCAATTTTTTTTTAATTTAAAAATCTTGAACAGTTCATCAGAAAAGGAACTTTACCCCCAGTTCTCAGGGAATTATGATTGAGGTACAAGTCAGCATTCCTCGAATCAAATACTAATACCCACCTCTCCCCACACAAACTATTTTTTCTTGTTGTTACATACATGCATCTACTTGGCGTCCACCACATAACGCTAACCCCGGGAGACAGGATAAGAGGGAAAGGGGAAAAAACATGAAACCGAACACCTGTAGGACATGAAGAAACACTTCGTCCGCTGGCGCCCACTTTGGAACGCTCTGTGTTTCTGTCACCTGGAGCATTCTGATTCACTCTGAGCATCTCCTCCAGATACAAGTCATGTAGCCAGCCGACAGGAGGAACGATTACTGCTGGCTTAAAAGATTGGTTGATTTCTCTGGCATCTATTTGCCTGCAGTCCTGGCTCTCTGACAAATCAAGTCAGATCAATTTGTACCCTAAAGAGTAAATAGGAGGATGTGATGATTTTCTGGTTCAATAGAAAAGCATTTCATTTCAAAGGGCTGCTGCACAGCATTTAAGAGTCACCAGGAATGGGTCAGGTCTGCAGAGAACAAATGATGGCTTCTCAGGAGGACAGCTGGCCCTGCTTCTCATCTATGCTTTAAGAACAGAAGCAGGACGTAAGAATAAACTGAAAGCCCTCTCCACTGAGAGGGAAGGCTTTACATATCCCATGTTTAAGGAATATTTTCCTTGCCTTCTTAGAAGCAGTGAGTCTTCTAAGAGTTAGAATACATGCTATAGATTCAGAAAGATGGAAACTTGATTCTACTGGCAACCACGTTGAGATCTAGAAAATTACCCACCAAAATGAACCAAAAAGCAGAAATGAACTTCTAAACAAGAAGGAAACAAAAATGGGAAAACATTAGAACCTGTTTGGTCCTTGGCACTCTGATTTCTGCCAACAGATTTGTCTGCTGAGACAGTGTTATGGGAGAAAAGCCTTGGAAGGTTTGCGACTCCTTTTACTGAGGGCTCTCTCTCGAGATCTGCCTTCTCAGGTATGGTCTAAGACCTGAACTCAATCAGTCTTCAAGGTCAGGTCAACCCCCTACTCCTGCACATTTTCCATTTTCTCACTCACAGACATTATAGTTAATAGGCAGGAGTTGGAGCAATATAGAAACAGGTGGGCTTTGGGATTAGGCTGCTTGGGTTCAGTGCTCAGCCCTGTAGTTTATTAGTTGTAAGACCTTGACAAACTGCTGGGCACGGTGACCACACCTGTGATCCTAGCACTCTGGGAGGCTGAGATGGGAGGATCCCTTGAACTCAGGAGTTAGAGACCAGCCTGAGTAAGAGCAAAACTCTATCTCTACCAAAAACAGGATCAATTAGCCAGACATTGTGGCAGGCACCTGTAGTCGCAGCTACATGGGAGACTGAGGCAGAACAATTGCTTAAACCCAGGAGTTTGGGATTGCTATGAGCTAGGCAGAGGCTATGGCACTCAAGCCTGGGCAACAGAGTGAAACTCTGTCCTAAAAATAAACAAATAAATAAATAACATTGACAAACCACTTAAGTTTCAATTTTCTCATATCTGAAATAAGAACAATAACGTTATCTTTGTCACAGGACTGTTATTAAAAGACATGATGGGCTCAGCGCCTATAGCTCAACCTGCTAAGGCGCCAGCCACGTACACCTAAGGTGGCGGGTTCAAATCCCCAGCCCGGACCCGCCAAACAACAATGATGGCTGCAACCAAAAAATAGCCAGGCATTGTGGCGGGCGCCTGTGGTCCCAGCTACTTGGGAGGCGGAGGCAGGAGACTCGCTTGAGCCCAGGAGTTGGAGGTTGCTGTGAGCTGTAATGCCATAGCACTCTGTCCAGGGGGACAGCTCGAGGCTCTGTCTCAAAAAAAAAAAAAAAAAAAAAGACATGATGGATATAAAGCTCTTAACACAGTTACCTGGTACAGATTAAGCATCCTGCAGATGTTTGTTGTGATTTTTATTATCCTCTGCCTTGGAAATGCAATGCTACTTGGTGTCCTAAGAAAGACATGTAGATTTTGAAATCCAAATTTTAGTGAGAATGATATACATGAGTACTGGATATATCCATGTTAGTGGGGCTCTATCTTGAAAGGGGAGCTAAAGTCTTTCTCTGAGTCATTCCTCTCTATCATGAAATTGGCATCCTTTATTCTACTAATTGCCATAGCAGTCCTATGACCCTTGTTCTTAACGCTACAACACTCTACACGAGGTGAATTTATTCACAAGCTGCATAGCGCAACAATGGACAAGAAGTCAGAAGCAATGAGTTCTGGTTCTTTCTGTGGTAACAACCAGTTGTGGGAGTGTGAACCATTTATTTATCATTGCTGCCTTTTGATTTCTTCAACTATAAAATAAGGATCATTTTTCATGCTCTATTTACTTAACCAGGTTATGAAAAACTGAAAAGAATGGATGTGACAGCATAGACCACTGGAACAGAACAAGGGCCTAGGAATAAATCCACACGTTTACAACCAATTCATTTTCAACAAAGACAGCAAGAACATATATTACAATAAATGGTGCTTGGAAAACTGGATATCTGCATGCCAGAGAACGAAACTAGATTCCCGTCTTTCACTACATACAAAAACCAACTCAAAATGGATAATCTCATTTAAAGACCTAAATGTAAGACCTGAAACTATAAAACTACTAGAAGAAAACATCCGGAAAATGCTCCAGGACACTGGTCTAGGCTAAGATTTTGGGGTAATGGACATAGACAACAAAAGCAAAAATAGACTAATGGGATCATATCAAGATAAAAAGCCTCTGCACAGCAAATTAAAAAATGAACAAAGTTAAGAGACAATCTACAGAATGGGAGAAACTATTCATAAACTATCCATCCAATAAGAGATAGATAACTGGAATATTTAAGGAATTCAAACAACTCAGTAGCAAAATACCCAAATATCTGATTTGAAAATGGGCAAGACTTGAATAGACAATTCTCAGAAGAAGACATACAAATGGCCAATAGGTATATGAAAAATTCTGAACACCATTAATCATCAGAGAATACAAATCAAAACCACAGTATCATTTTACCCAAATTAGTAAGGTTACCAGATTTTAACATTGGTAAAGTGGGACACCATGGGGGTGCGGAGCCAGGGGGTGGGGGGGTGGGGCTTGACAACAATGCAAACTTTGATAAGCAGTTCTCGATAATCAGTTCTCAACAATTATTTGTTATTATTAAAGTTTAAAATTATAAAATTAACAAAAATAATATAAAACGCATATCCAGGTGAAAAAGCCACATGGCAGCCGAAAACCTTATTTCCCTTCCTGTCCTCCTGTTTTCCCTAGCTTGTCCATTATTTCCAAAAATCTGGGCTTTTTTAAAATGCCACAGGACAAATTGTTAAAAATCAGGACTGTCCTGCCAAAAGCAGGATGTCTGGTCACCTTACTTTGGGGAGAGGGGGGATACTTGTTTGTTCCAGACAATTTGGCTCCTTCTGAGCTAATTGTCCTGGCCTAGAAGCAAGGGAGGGAGCCAGTCTCCTTCTGATACCTTGCCCAGGAGAGGAGTAGGGAGTTTACATTAGCCTTTTCATTTCCAAATGAAGTTACATTAACCTTTTCATTCCCAAATTGAGTTACATTAATCTTTTCAGCAGCGGAAAACCGTGTATTCCCTTCCCATTCTCCTGCTGTCCCCTAGCTTGTCATGCATCCTTTCCAAAAATCAGGACTTTTTTAAAACGCCATGGGACTCGGGACAAATTGTTCAAAAGCAGGACATCTTCTCACCTTACAAATTAGGAAGGCTAGTATCCAAAAGGAAGGAAAGGAGGAAAGGAGGAAAGAAAGGAGGGAAGGAAGGGAGGGAGGGGAGGAGGGAAGGAAGGGGGGAAGGAAGGGAGGGAAGGAAGGAAGGAGGGAAGGAGGGAAGGAAGGAGGGAAGGAAGGGAGGGAGGAGGAGAGGGAAGAAGGAAGGGAGGGAAGAGAGGGAGGAAGGAAGGGAGGAAGGGAGGGAAGGAGGAAAGAAAGATTGGTTGGCTTAGTGAGGGGAGGAGCCCTTCCACAGGCCCGCCAATGACCTTTAGCAGTTCGTGTGGTCTGCTGACCCAGGCGGCTGTAAGGGGTGGGTGGGGTGTGAGGGTGGGGCTGCCCTGGCCTGGCTGGTTCCATGTACACCTCCCACATCAGCTGGCTCTGCGCGCGCCTAGCACTTGTTCTCAGCCAAGGACATCTACGGGACAAGGTTTGCCTGGACAAGGACCGAGGCTTGATGTGTGTCACCAGTCACCACCGTAGCCTCGCAACGAGACAAAACCAATGGAAACTACACTCAGCTTGTCCACCTGCGTGCCCGATGTTGCTGAGTGCTGTTTACGGATCCTGGCCTTTCCCTGCAAGCAGTTCGGGAAGCCGGAGCCAGGGAGTAACGCAGAGATCAGGGTTCACCGCCAGCTGTAACGCCAGATTCGATTATGTGTGGCAAGGTCTGTGCCAACAGGGATGACGCCCACCGCTGCGGAAGTGGGTGAAAGTGCAGCCCAAGGGCAGGAGCGCCCTGGGAAATGCCATCAAATGGAACTTCACCAAGTTCCTCATTGACAAGAACGTCTGTGTGGTGAGCCGGTATGGTCCGGTGGAGAGCACCTGGTGACAGGGAAGGACCTGCCTCTATCTCCAGCTCCCAAGCGTGTGCCCCTGCCAAGCCCCTGCCTGTGCCCCACCCCCCACGCCCAGCCTTCTGCCTCTAAACCTGCTGCTGGTGGAGCAGACTAGAATCTGGAGCGCACCCTGCCAGAGGAAGGTCCTGCAGCCTGCTGGGCTCAGGCCTGCCCACCTACCCCACCCCACCACCACCACCCCTCCCCTCCCCCCCCCACACGGCCCCCTGGCTGCCCTACTGGAATAAAACAAAGTAATCAGCAAAAACCAAACACACACACACAGAGAATAAGAGCAAATGTTAGTGAGGATGTGGAGAGAGACCATGCATTTGCCGTTGGTGGGAAGGTAAGTACTACAGACTATGGAAAACCATATGGAGAGTCCTCAAAAACCTAAATAGAGAACTCCCATACGACCAGACATCCCACTGCTAAGTATATGCTCAAAAGAAGGGAAATCAGCACATTGAGGAAATACCTCTGCACTACCATGTTTACCGCAGCACTGGTCACAGTAGTAAAACCATGGGATGGGTCTGTGTGCCCACCAGTGGATGAATGGATAAAGAAAATGTGTTGTATATTCACAACCCAATACTGATCTGCCATTAAAGTAGTGAAATCCTGTCATTTGCAGCAACATGGATGGAACTGGGGATTATTATGCTATGGGAAATAAGCCAGGCACAGAAAGACAAATGCATAGAACATGTTCTCCCTCATCTGTGGAAGCTAAAAAAGGGGATCTCATGGAGGTAGAGAGTAGCATGGTGGTTACTGGAGGCTGGAAGGCAAGGGAAGAGAGGAGATGAAGAGAAATTTGCTTACAGGCATGAAAATACGCTTAGATACAAGGAAGAAGTTATAGTGTTTGATAGTGCAGTTAACAGTATTGTATATCTCAAAATAGAAGAATTGTAATGTTTCCAACACAAAGAAAAATGTTTGCTGTGCTATCCTGCTGAATTGATCATTATACATTGTGTACATGTATCAAAATACCACATGCCCCCCCCAAAATCTTAATACAACTATTACATATTAATTTTAAAAATCAGGAAACCAATATTAAAACAACAAGAAAAAAAGAACAAGAGGGTATGTTTACTTGAAAAGGAGAAAATGCGAGAAGTCGTTGCTTGGCTGTCTTTACTCTGACACCTGCAAGTCCTGGAAAACATCAACACAGAGAGTCTGAAGTGATTGCACCCAGATGCGGCACCAGCCCACGTAATAGGCTCAGATAAGCTTCCTATTGTACAAGCCACCACTGGGGACTTCATGAATATTGTTGATAATGTGGACCTATGATCCAAAGTTTAAAAACTTTTCAACATAAACTACAATAAATTCAAAGCCTCCTATCCTGAAATTAGAAACTGACCAAGTATGGTTTCTGGTTGGTTCATTTATAAAATTAACTTTTCTTATTTTCATAATGGAATGCTAATTAGGACAAATACATTTTGGGGATTGTTTCTTTTCATTTTAGAGATACAATTGCAATGTAAATTACGGAACCAGCTTGATGCTTCCTGACTGTATGTTAAAGGCCTGATACTGTAGCCCAGCCCTCTAAAACTTGGTTGCAATAGGAAGTAGCTTCCGCTTATGAACACTTTCTTGGTGTCTCTGTTAAGAATCTGGCTACCATCTACTGTTATCGTATCTGCTTCATGGCACAAACAGAAATGATGTTCACCAAGTAAGTTATCAGTAGTTTATTTGTGACAAGCACTTTCTGCTGCTAAGGACTTAGGAGCACTCTGTTTCATACATCCCTGAGCAATGTGAAGAGGATTAATCACCACTCCTGCTTAAAGCATGCAAATACAGGTAACTAGAGAAAATGTATTTATTGATATTAATGGGATTTATTTCCGATTTTTAAGACTATGCCATCTCTCTAGTTATAGTGAGACCAGACTCTCAGGCCCTTTTTTTGCTCTGGGAAAATTATTATGCCTTCATCTTCATGCCTTCATGCATACTCAGCCCAAATTCCCTCTCCCCTCCACTATTTCTGTATCTGTCAAGATCCTTACATACGCCTCCTATTCTGGGATGCCACCTTCCCAGCCCAACTTCAGTACAAATGATTCTCCCCCTCCCCCTGGCTCTCATAACCATGTACAGAAGTCTCTCCGAATCCGTAGAAGATTGGTCCCATCCAGGGCCCCTTGTGGATACCAAAATCTGCAGATGCTCAAGTGTCTTATATAAAATGCCATAGCATTTACATATAACCTATACATATCCTTATAATAGCTAACAATGCAAATGCTATGTAAATGGTTGTTCTACTGTAGTTTAGGCAGAGAGTGACAGGGAAAGAAGTCTGTGTGTGTTCAGTACAGTAGCAACTAGCCATTTTTCTTCTCAAATATTTTGGATCTGCTGTTGGTTGAATCCAAGGATGTGGAACCCAGAGATACAGAGGGCTGACTGTACCTGTATCTATGCATAATTTTTAGGTCCTTCTACTTTGCTTTGTAATTTTTGTCTTGCACAGAATTTTCTGTTTCTTGAGGACTATAGCCCATATCACACCCCCCTCTCTCTCTGTCTTCCTCCATCCCAATACTCATGCATACACAGCACCTGCCTAATGCTTTGCACGGAGTAAACACACAATGAATATTAATTGACGTATCGTCACAGCCATAATGCAGTCATTCAATAAGTATCCATTAAGTGCTGCCTATGTGACAGGGTGGTGGCAGACCCTGAAATTCAAAGAGGATATAATAAGGATGAATAAGACACAGCCTGATGAAGAAGACAGCCATGCCGATAAAATTGCAATGCACTGTGATAAATGCTGTGCTTAAAGTATGTAAAATGGTACAGGCTCAAAAGAGAGGAAGAACCGAACTTTATCAGGGGGAGTTCGGACAGGCTGCACAGCAAAGGCAACCTCCAGACGTCCCCTTAAAGAATGAGCAGAATTCACCAGGTGGCAGGATGATAATGGGCGAAGAGGGCATTGAAAGAAAAGAGAATCATTTATGAAGAAGTCACAAAGATATAAAAAGAATGATGGGGGGCTATGATTAGAGCCTTGGCATGCAGCGGTAAGAGGGAGCCGAGCAGAGGAAAGATGGAGCCAGATTGTGTATGCTTTAAATGTCAGGGCCAGGAACTTCACCTTGACTCAGCAGGCAGGAGATTTGTCTCAGGATTTGCAACGGAAGAGAAAGTGTGTCAGACCCGGGTTTGAGAATAATCATGCTGGTGGCTGGCAGCTCAGTTGGCCACAGCTTTTGGCCCTCGTTTCTATATCCTGCCCCTGGCCTTGGCATTTCGCTACTCTCCAGAGGATTTAGAGCAAACGATGGTGAGTTCTCAGGAACTAGTCATCCCCTTTACTGCTCATACCCCTTTGGCTTTACAGGCCAAAGCAATCACCTTCTCAGATTATGAATATATTTTTGCATACTTTCACATAGGCAATTGGTGATATAAGTGCTATTGGTTTTAACTTCTCCCCTCTCCCCCGCCATGAAATAGCATTGTTTTTATAAGGCAGTGACTTACTTTCAACCTGTGTGCCACGAGAGGATCTTAGGTGTGCAGCAAACATTTTTAAAGATCATTAATTACATTATTTTCAAAAGACAGTAAGTATATTCAAATATATTTCAAATATTCAAGTATATTTCAAAGCACAGTAAGTATATTCTTTTCTTTTACTCTTTTTTTTTTTGATCCACATAAATTAAGTGTACTGCGGAAGTTTAACTATAGGTTCAAATGTGCTGTGAGATAGAAAAGGGTGAGAAACGCTGTCATTAGGAGTCAGAGAGGAAGAGAAAGGGGACAAGCAAAATGTATGAATGAAGCAATCAGCAGTGGAATTAAGTGAAAATTAAGTGAAACTCCACCAGCTGCTGCCAAGGAGACCCCACAGCCTTATTTTGTTTGTATTACAAATCATCCTGTCTAAAGACAGAGAAGAAACATGCCCAGTAGAAATCTTCATACACACACACACACACACACACATATTGAGGAAAACCAGTCTAAAAGGCATTGTTTTACAGGACAACAGTAAGAGACAGGGGGAACAGTGAGCAGTGACCCTCTGAACCTTGCTAAGAGGACCTAAAGTATTTACCGGCCCTGTAGGGAATGGGAATAATATTCTCAAGTTATCCAAAAGGGGAATGGAGGAGTGGGGGATGCGGGACTCTCTAATCCTTCATCTGGTCCTACTACCTTTCAGCTCGTCTCTAAGGTCTCTTAATTTCCCAAATACCATGCTCTCTTTTTTAGCACCATGACCTTTCGTAGCCCAGGATGCAAAGATCTCATTCCAAATAGCTGTTGTTTCCTTTCTCCAGTGTTCTGAGGGGAAACAATTAGCCTGTTCATTTCAACTGCTGACTTATCTCTAGCCAGGGAGAGCAACAGTTCAAGTTTGAGTTTGGAAGTCAGGCCTTCTAAGTTCTCATCTTTGATCCACAGCTTTCTGTGTGATTTGGTGCAAATTATGTAATTTTTCTAGACCCAAGTTCCTCCTCTATAGATGAAAGTAAAGAAAACATCTACATCTAAAGTGGTGAGGAAAAAGTTAGACAATGGACGTGCCTGGCTCGGAATGAGGATCTTGTAAATACAGCATCATCACTAAAGCCTCAACAAAACCCAATCACACACAGCCTTTTACCTAGGAATGCTAACTAGTATGAATTGGTTGACCACATTGTTTTGTAAACAGAATTTTATTTTATTTGAGACAGAGTCTTTGTTGCCCTTGGTAGAGAGCCATGGCATCATAGCTCACAGCAACTTCAAATTCTTGGGCTCAAGCAACTCTCAGGCTCAGTTTTTCATTTTTAGTAGAAACAGGGTCTCATTCTTGCTCAGGCTGGTCTCAAACTCCTGAGCTCAAGAGATCCACCTGCCTCGGCTTCCCAGAGTGCTAGGATTATAGGTGTGAGCCACCATGCCCAGCCTTGTAAATAGAATTTTAGACTCTGGATCACAAGTGTCAAATAGCATGAAACCCAACATCTGTACTCTTCAGAGGAGGGACCGAAGCTCTGTGATCTGCCCTTCAGCCCCTGCTTCTTTAGTGGCCAAACTAGGATCAGATTCCAGTGAAGTGCCCTTTCCACCAATACCGTGCTTTTCTCCATGAGAAAAGAACATGGTACCACAGAAGGCCACTGGGTACGTGAGAAGCTGGTGGTGACTTATATACTCAGTTCCTAGATAGTGCTTGGTTTAGGGTTAGAATGACCAACTATTTGAGTCTGCCCCAAACTGAAGGGTTCCCTGGGATGAAGGACTTTTAGTTCGAAAACCAGGACAGTCTGAGGTAAAGACACTGTCTCACTCCATTCATGCTGCTATAGCAGAATGCTCCAGACTGGGTAATTTACTAAGAACAGACACTTATTTCTCACATCTCTGAAAGCTGGGAAGTCCAGATCAAGGCGCCAGCAGGTTCAGTTGTCTGGCGGGACCTGTTCTTTGCTGCCAAGGTTACACTTGCTGCTGCATCCTCCAGAGGTGAGGAATGCTGTGTCCTCACAAGGTGGGAGGGACAAGGGAGGGGAAAGGGTTGAACCCCCTTCACCAGCCCTTTTATGTGAGAACTTAATCCCATTCATGAGAGCAGAGCCCCCATGCCCCAGTCACCTCCTAAAGGCCCTATCTTTTAATACTGTTGCATTGAAGATCAACATGAATCTTGGAAGGGACACCATGGTTCAAACTGTAGCAGTCATCTTACTTAAGGCAGACTCTTTTGTATTGAATGAGTGAATGAATGTCTCCTGAATACTAATCGGGTTCTCTGTATGAAGGTTTGTGCTGGGAAAATGAGGCACTTGAGAAGGGAGAAAAAAGGAAGGCTCTGGCCCTTTCCACGGATGAGAAGTCTGATTTTAAAGAGAACTATACTTTCTTGGTTAAAAGGGAAGTCTCTCAAAATGGACCCTGATTGACAAAAGAAAAACTGAAAATTAAAAATGAATCATGCTATAAATATAAGGGGAAAATAAAGAAAGAAAAGATTAGCCCATAAAACAGCCACGGCCAAATTGCAGACTTGACCTGGTTCATTTTCCCTGGAGGCTCCATTTGAGCTGTGGAATGAGAACGAGGGTTCTCCCTTCTATGGGGGGATGAACAGCCGCATCTTACAGGGCAGAGACGTGCCCTGTGCCTATACCGCCAGAGGCTGCGTGGAACAGGAGACCCCCATAGGAAGGAAGTTTTAAGCCTAGAGAAGTGATGCTGATGAGTGGTAGAAATGGAAGGATATAAGAAAAAATCACAGTTAGCCAGCCATTTTCAGAATAATTAAAGGATTCTTATTCTGTGAGTCATGGTTAGCCCAGAAAGACAGTCAGGAAGTACAGAGCTATATTTCGGGGCCTAAGAATTTGTTGTGCATAAATAGCTATCACTGCCCCTCTAAAACAAAATGTTATTTTCCCGAAATCTGGTGCTGCATTAAACTGGCAAAATAAGTGCCTTCCTGCCACTGTTTATGTAAAATTGTATATTAGCGATATGGTCATTGCTCAGCGGGCTCAACCCTGAGGCATCTGGCAGAGACTTGCTTCTTTTTTAAAGACAATAGTGTACTGCACAGACTCAGCCTGATGAAAAGTTCTATCGCTACCAAAAACTTTTTCAGGTAATCTTGGGCGAATTTCTGGACCTGAGCCTCCTCTGGTTTGGGGAATAGAAGGACTCATTCTTGTTTCTCCATTCAATTCTTCAATGATGTATTAGTAGAAATACTTTGCCTATACTCTGAACATAGCATTGAGGCTCTGAACAGTCTTGGACTGTTGTTAGACCCAGGGCAAGGTGAATGGGACAGGTGCCTTGAGCTCCTGAACTTAGGTTTAGGAGCCTAGCAGACAGACTTGACCAAATTCACCAGACCAACCTCCAAAACCTTCTAAAGGGACAGAGAGATTGCTGACTCCTTGGTCCTCTTTCAGTAGCTTTACTATTGTTTCTGTCATCATTCATGCACAAGTCACTCTGGCAGCAAGACCACTGAACCTCAAAGACTAAGGTCCATGTGCCCCATGATAAAACGTGGCAGCAAGTCTCGGATCTCTTTCCTCTACAGGGCTGTGAATATGGATACCTTCTGCACGAAATTGGCCAGCTAGAACATGCTTGTCCTGCCTGCCACCACCATCCACAGGATGCTTTTTCTGATCCACCCGCACAGCTGCCCCTGCTGCTGACCTAAGTATGTTAAGCAGTGCCAAGTGTAGGCAAAATTTAACAGGAGATGAAGTCTCCCTGAAAGACTCCTATTTCGCTCTGAGCACTCTGCTGTGACTTTGGCTATGCCACTGACCTCCAGCTTCTCCGTGGTCAGCAGGAGACCACATCCTGGCCTTCCCACCCAGAATCACCACTTCCAGGATAGCATGTTCTACACCCTTCCAGACCATGTTCCATGTCTAGAATTACCTCACTCTGTCCTATTCTTTTTTTTTTTTTTTGAGACAGAGCCTCAAGCTGTTCCCCTGGGCAGAGTGCCATGGCATTACAGCTCACAGCAACCTCCAACTCCTGGGCTCAAGCGAGTCTCCTGCCTCCGCCTCCCAAGTAGCTGGGACCACAGGCGCCCGCCACAACGCCCGGCTATTTTTTGGTTGCAGCCATCATCGTTGTTTGGCGGGTCCGGGCTGGGGATTCGAACCCGACAGCTTAGGTGTACGTGGCTGGCGCCTTAGCCTGTTGAGCTATAGGCACCGAGCCACTCTGTCCTATTCTTTCTGGGCCTTTGTAGCCAAGAAGTCATCAAGTCTTAGTTGATGTAGATGCCAGAAAGGGATTCTAGTATATTTTCACCTTAACTGTGCCCTTTACTTTTATAAAACAAGAAATTATACAAAATGAAGCCCATGTCTCACTAAAAATGCCCTTCTAAAAGGAGCAGAGCTGGGATTCCAAGTAGCCTGAGTCTAGGTCGAGCTCTGCCACTGTTATAAATGGATGGAGCCACACTCAAAGTTATAGTTCTTAAATATTCAATAGGTCCTTTGGTGTGATGTCATCCAGCTTCCCCTAATAACATCTTATTTTGAAATATATGGTTAAGCAAAAAAAGTGTGGTGACTTTTGGGCACACTTTCTGGTGGAAATTTCTGGTGCTTTCTGGCATATCCATGATGTAAAATAACAACACATTGCTTCAATTGAAACAACCCTGCACCCAAGTGTCTTCATATCAGCTTATACATACTTCTCTAAATCTCTTTTTCCAGGATACAGTCAGGCCTAGGAACTTCCAAAGATATTTTGACCTCAACCAAGCAGAATATTTCCAAACTTGTCAAATGAAGCTGAGAGGTATTATGCAATTTGAATAAATAATTGCAGACAGATAGTTCCTGGCTCCCTGAGCCATGATGATAGACCAGGATCATGCTGCTTTTTCCCCGGCTCCTTGAGGTGTTCTATCAGCCCACAGAGTCCCAACACCTAGAAACCAGGTTGATAATTGGGAAAAAGCTGCCCTTTGCTTAGTTGGAAGAAGTTTTTGCCATTTGCCAAGTTCAGCTTGCATGAAAGAAGAAAAAGCTGTCTTTAAAAAGTTTGGGGAAAGTTATAAGTAAGAAAAATGCTAGTTTATTTCTTGGAGAAAGTTTTGCTTTTGCTTTTTTGTTTTGTTTTAGTTTGGGGCTTTTGTTTTTCCTTTTTCATACAAAGTCAATGAATTATTTCTTAGGAAAAGGAGTTGAAGATTGGGGTAAGCGATAGGAAGACCATCCATCACGGTTCCTTTTGTCTTTTTTGATCTCTCCTTCAGAATTTTTCACTTTGTTCCATTAGAGATAGAAAAGTTAGCTTTTAAATTTAAAAGAATAAAAAACTACACAAAATCAGATATTTCGTAGAAGTTCTCCTCCAATCATTATGTAAAATATGAGAACGCTGTGTGAGCCGTCCGGAAGTCAGGGCTAGGAGAGAATCCACTTGGTATCAGGATTCATGATGAAGGCAAAGTTTAAGAGCTGAGAGATGAAGACAAACGGGGGGGGGGGGGTGTTGTCAGTGAGTTCCTGCAGCCATGGGCAAGACAAAGGGGTAGGAATCGAAGGTCAAACATTTCAGGAAGAAGTGAGCAGTTTTCATGGGTCTGAGCGGGGAAAGGGATCAGAAGCCAGTAGGTGAGGTCCACCCTGAGAGAGGCATTAGAAAGTAGAGCCCCTTCCAAGTGTCTTCCTCCTGGGTCAAGACTCTATTCTGCTCTATTTACAAATCCTGCCTAAGTAGAAACCAGGCTGGGGGGTTAAACCAATGACCAAATGGATATTTATGATAAAGAAAAAACAAAATTATCGAACTCATAAGCACACCAAACACTTGACATACTCGGTCTTTACAATTCTTTGAGAGATAACATGTATCGTGTTTTCTGGCTGCCTCACACTTTCTGTGCACTTTGCTATGTCTGGAGAATTTCTCACCTTAGAAGTTCTGCACCCCCACCCCAGTCAAATCTAGAATTTGCTTCCTCAGAGACCTTGTAGCTAGAGTGCAGGCATGAAGTTGAGGCTCTGCCACTAAGATGTGCTCAAGCAAGAGTTTAATCAGCAATAAAGAAGCACGGTAAGGAAGGGATGGTTGGGACCCATTTCCTAAAAAGGTGGTAACAGATTCATCCAGTTTTCTGGGGTAACAGTTATTGCAAGATCAGTTCCTGGCCCAGCAGGGTCAGTGCTGGCAGCGCTGCAGTACAGTTGGAGTTCCTGGGCCAGTTGGTGCTCCCGGGGAAGCAGGGTCAGCAGCTCTTCCTTATTGGGTCACTTCTGCAGCATAGTTTCAGGCCTCAACCCCAGAAGCTCAGCCTCTCCCAATTACTGTGTGCAAGCAATAGTCTTTTTAATTAACTCCTTATCTACTTAATCAGCCACAGTCAGCAGCTGTTGCTTATAAGAATCCTGAGTGTTAGAGATCAGTGTTGCTCCTGTGCCTTTTTTACTGAAAGAACAATGTTGAAAAATGACAAGTTACTAGCCCCACCTTATCTGTGACCACCAGCACCCACATACACCACAGGGGCCCCAAGAACAAGTCAACCCTATCCAGTGCCATCCTTACCAGGTCCCAAACTTGTCTAGGATCTTGGGAATCAACCTGTCACACTTGTTCCACCAGCTTTCACATGTAGCATTGGGAGGCCTGAGGACAAGCCCACCCTTCCCACCCACCATTGCTGAAACATGCCTCCTAAGGGGCCGGGTACTGGACCCAGCTGGCTACTACTACGGGTGCATGTGGGAGTACTTAAGGGGAGAGTCGCGTCTTGATATGTTTTCATTGCTAGTAATAATGATTTAATTATCTTACCCAACAACGGCCACCCTTATGTGCCACTGGGAGGCTGGGGACCAATCTACCCCCTGAACACTGACACCACTGGTGCCCATGCATGCCTGGAGCCTGCCATCTTTGTTCTACTGCCAACACTACAGACATTGCCCAGGGGCCTGAGAACCTGCCTGCCCAGCCAGCCCACTGCTACCACTGCTGGCACCCAAGCAAGCTGCCTGGAGGCCAAATGATCAGCCTGTCTTAGTCTTCATTCACAACCACTAGTGCCCACGTACACAGCCTGGTGTCCCAAGGACCAGCACACCCAGCCACCACCACCACCACTGATGCCTGAGGACTGGCCCACCTGGCATCCTCATCCCCCACAAAGCCTCACCACAGCCTCTACTAACGAGTGCAGCCTGAACCACTGAGGAACTCACAGACACCACTGACAGTGATTACAGCCAAAGCAATCCTGTAAAGGCTATTTGGTTTTGTAGCCTGTGTTTTTGAAGTCTTAGCCATAAAACTTTTGCCTTCCTCGACAAGCGTCCCAAAGTGTTTTCCTGGTGTTTTCTTCTAGCTGTTTTATAATTTGGGGTCTTATGTGTAACAAATGCTGGTGAAGAACGCAGAGAAAGGAGAATGCTGGCACACTGTTGATGGGAAGGTGCAGTGGTATCGCCATTAGGGAAAACAGTACACAGGTTTCCTTAAAAACTAAAAAGTAGAACTCCTCCTGCTGGATTTTTTTTTTTTTTTTTTTTGCAGTTTTTGACCAGGGCTGGGTTTGAACCCACCACCTCTGGCATATGGGGCTGGCACCCTACTCCTTTGAGCCACAGGTGCCACCCCCTACTGCTGGATATTTATCCAAAGGAAAATAAGTCAGTAGATCAAAGGAACACCATATTCATTGCAGCACTATTCACAATACTCGAGGTGTGAAATCAACCATGCCCATCAATAGATGAATGAGTGAACAAAATGTGGTATATATAAACAGTGGAATATTATTCAATCACAACAGAGAATGAAATCCTATCATTTGCAGCAACATGAATGGAATTGAAGGTTATAATGTTAAATGAAATAAGTCAGGCACAGACAGACAAATATCACATGGTCTCACTCATTTGTGGGAGCTAAAAAAAAAGTAAATCTAAGGGAAATCGAGTCTAGAGTGCTAGTCATCAGGGGCTGGGAAGGCAGAGGGGTGGGGGATGAATAAAGGTTGGTTAATGGATACAAACACACAGTTATATAAAAGGAGTAAGTGCTAATGTTCGATAGTGGAGTGTATATAATTCAGTGCATATTTCAATATAACCAGAAGATTTGAAGTGTTCCCAACACCAAGGAGTGATCAATCTTTGAGATGACGAATGTCCTAAATGCTCTGATTTGATCATTACACATTGTATGTGCATGTATCAAAATATTCCATATACCATAAATATGTATAATTATTATCAATTTTAAAAGTAAAAACAAATAAATAAATAGAAGTCTATGCTGTGTTTAATAAAGGTCAGCTATTATTATCATTTTACAAAAGAAGGAAAGACCCTGAGAAGGAAGTAAAGTTAAGTAACTTGCCCAAGGACATCTGGTTCATACAGTGGCAGAAGCAAGATTTGAACCCGGGACTGTGTGACTACAAAACTGGTATTGCTTACAATTTATTACCTGGAAAAGTTCATGAAAGGATCACCAATGTGGAGCAGGGTAGAGACTGGGCCTGGTAACATCTTCCATTTGCACTAACTATAGATACCTTGGTAGTAATAACACCTTTTTCTCTTTGCTCACACTCAAGTCACTTTTCTGTGTACCAATAAACGTGGGTGATGCTAAAGATAAACTGAGACTACTGATTTCCATTCTACCTTCAAATACTGCCATTCAATAGTTTGTAAAGGGAGAGACCACCATCTGTTGGTTGCTGCAGGGGCAGCCAACTGTTCGGGTCTTGTTTGCCATTGCTCCTGATGAATCACAGAGTTGTGCATTATTCATCAACTTTAGGTTTGAAGAAGCTTCCCTTGTTCAATTTCTGCTCAATGGCTCCTCCAATCTAAGACTGTACCTTCAATCTGTATGAACTAATGATGCCAAGAGAACCAGGAGGAGGTTGATAGAGCAGGTTTTAATTCAGGATCCTGCTATGTATATTATAAAATGAAACCTAGACATATTGAGAGACACATGACAAATCTGAAATAGCCTATTGCGTACCTAAAAATTCCAATATTCATGTATATGAAAAAAATTAAAATAAAAAAAATCAGGCAAGTTCTACAAGTTAAAGCAGTTCCAACTATAATGTGAACTAGTGAAAATCTGCCCTCATTCTCCCTTTCTTTCACCATTTATTCCTGAGTGATGATCTCAACACCCCAGCCCTCAAATACTTAGATTAAATTTTCTCTTTTCAAATTCAACAACCCACTCATTTTTCCTTCAAACCAAAGTACAAATAATAGCAATTTAAAGAAGTTCCTTCAACAAGCCTTTCACTTAAACAAATCAACATCTTAAGTAAAGGGATTACATTTTTGTACTGGACATCAGTCATTTTACAGTTGTCCAAAATTCTTTCTTTTTTAATCTCATGCCCCCAAAATGTATCATTTGTACTACATGAAAAAAAAAATACTTACTAACCTTTTATGTTAAAAACTTAATAATAGAGCCAGGTGTGGTGGCTCATGCCTGTAATCCCAGCACTCTGGGAGGCCGAGGTGGGTGGATTGCCTGAGCTCAGAAGTTTGAGACCAGCCTGAGAATAGTGAGACCCCTATCTCTAAAAATAGCCAGGCATTGCAGCAAGCACCTCTTGTCCCAGCTTCTTGGGATACAGAGGCAAGAAAATCGCTTGAGCCCAAGAGTTTGAGGTTGCTGTGAGCTATGATGCCAGGACACTCTACCGAGGGCAATAAAGTGACATTCTGTCTAAAAAAGAAGAAACAAAAAGTTAATAATACATAGCTCTGTGGCACAATGGATAGGGCACCAGACATCTAACCAAGCCTTGTATAGTCATCCAAAAAGTTAATACCTATTAAAAAGTAGGTAAGATAGTGTGATGATTAATTCTGTGTCAACTTGACCACCACTGGGTGTGCAAATATGTAGTTAAACAATCATTTCTGGGTGTGTCTGTCGGAGGTGTTTCTGAGTGAGATTAACATTTGAATTTGTGCCTACCCAATATGACTGGGCCTCATCCAACCCACTGACGGTCTAAATAGGATAAAAGGCTATGTAAGAAATATGTTTTTCCCTCTACCTGATGTGTCTTCACCAGCCCCAGCCTAAAACTGTAAAATGTGACTCTCCTGGGTCTCATGCTTGCAGGTCTTAGGACCTCTCAGCTTCCATAATTACATGAGCAAATTCCTTATAGTAAATCAATATCCAGAGAGAGAGAGAAAAATATGCCCCTTATTGGTTTTGTTTCTCTAGAGAACTCAGACGAATACATCTATGTGTTCATTAGAAACATTAGAAAATACCACCCATCCCAAGAAATGGTTAAGTATTGCCTTCCCCTTCTCTATTCTCTAGTTTCTTTACCAGCTGCCCCAAAATATAAACACCTTTTTAACACTTTAATAGTCCCTTACTCTGTTGAGTCAACCTTATCAACAACAAATAAAAAAACAAAACAAAACTGTACTTTCCAGATCTTCCCATACGAAGATGCCAACATGTGATGGAGAGTCCACCAAACAAATGCCCCCACATAAACTGATCCAGAACTAAGTCACATGGGGAAGAGGCAAGCCATGATCTGCTCATATTTTTAGCATGGACAGGAACCTGCAGTAACGTTGACTTCCTGATTATAGCAGATGCTGCAGTTCCCTTGGAAAATCATTTTGGAATGTTTGGAGTTATTCTTGGAAGGTCACCTAGAGTCTGTTTCTTCAGGCTTCATAGTGATTTTTTAATCCTCCATCCCTCAATAAATTCCTTTCTGCTTAAAATAACCAAATAACTTAGTTAACTACAACTAAGGAACTCTGAACAGTAATAATTTTTAAAAATGGACCAGAAGTGATTGCAAGCAACAGACTTCAAAAACATGAGAATCTTAGATTGGTCATCTGACCTGGTTGGATTTGAAGGTGTGTTTGGGTTATCACTAAGTGATGGGATACTAGTAACCAAACAAGGTGATAAAACAGCTTCTTAAATTAGTACCTGTGTCATTTGGAATAAAGCGTCTACTGAAGCCAAGATTCTGACTTTCATTCTGATTGCTGAAATACACCAGTATGTGGGTGCAAAGGAATACAAGAAATATGGGTTAGAATGGCTGACTTTATCAGCATCAGTAAACCTTAAAACAGAAAAAGACAGGCTAAAGAATTTAGATCAAGGGATTATTAGAGTTTCTAGGACTCCCTTCAAATAACTTGTTTCTGTGGCCAAAAAGAAACTCCCATGGCCAAAAAGCAAATGCAGAGTGAAATCTGATCAGTTCCTGACTTTCACTGCAGGTTGAATTCATGCCCTAACTAGATCTCTTAAATGAAAGTTGAAGCGTTACTAAAGGAAAAATGGGCCACAAGAATTGGAATGAAAGCATTTGGGAGGATCTGAACGACCCTGAACACTCTCAAACCCCATTCTACCTCCCTTACCTAAAGAAGTAGCCTCTTTTCCCCAGTCTGAAGATGCTGGTCTGGCCCTGCTTAAAGATTTTATAAAGACTTCACTTCATATAGGAATTGTAGATATCCCCATGCCCTATACCTATAATCTGTCATTACCTCCAGACTTATAACTAGTTCCACATTCCAGCACGCCTGTAGAGACACTTTAAAAAGTCAAACCTGGATGGAAGAAAATTCACACATCAAAAGAATTACAAGATTTTACTAATTAAAATTGGCAAAAACTTTAAGAATATATTGAATATTCTACCAGAAAAAAATAATTTTATGGGCTAAATTATGGACATGGATACACTAACCAGAGATTCTGGACTCATTCAACTTAGCTTGAGCCAATTGTTAATTTGGATGATTGACTGAAACCTGGACTCCACTGTGGCCTATTGCTAAAGGAAGTTGAAATACTAAGACTTTAGAGCCTTTGGGACATAAGAGTGTTGGAGTAAATTTATCATGTACAATATCTCCTGTATACTCAAACTAAGCCTACAGAACACTTTCTTTTCTAAGATATTGTGAAAGACATTGATGAAGTGAAAACCAGAATCCCTGAATAATGCTTTGATGAATTTCTTCCGTACCCTTGAGAGAAGGTGGGAAATACTGCTATTGAAATTAGTTTCCTGTTTTCAGTGGCATTGATGGGTGCCCAGAGGTGCAGACACCAAATAGTAGGATTTAACTGCCAGAAACAGAGTGCCTATGGTTATTATAATAGCATGATTTGATCTGCAGAGATATTTTGGTGGTAGCTAATTGATTATGGTGTTCCTAAAAATGTATTAGATGGGTAGCCTACAAAGAATGTACTTGACCTTTATAAATAAAAAAATTCTAGGCCTAATGAACCTAAGTAAAAACTTAAATTATCACTGGAGAATCAGGGCCTATCTCCCAATACCTATTCAGGGAATAAAAGAGAGGACCCTTGAGGAAGGACTTTATAAAACCCTATGAAAACATTCTTCTACCCCTTCCTAATAGGACTAGCACACATTTACTAGGGTAACTGTGTCCTAGAGAAGGGCAAATATCTATACCTTTCACAAATTATTGGACATGGCTTCAAATTTGTGCTAATCCCTGGGAACATAGAATATCACTGTTTCTCTGCTGAGTGCAGGGCCTTATTTATGGATAAATAGAATTTGAGTCCAAGTCCATCTCATAGTGGGCATACAATTTCTGTTAATCCAAACTCTAGTTATTTCCCCCATTTCCTGACTATGATTTAAATGGATAAATCCAAAGAATAGCAGAATCCTAAAATTGCATCTTGACCCAAAAGGACTGCCCTTTCCTAACAAAATAGTAAAATAAATATAAGACTACATTTTTAAGAGAATTTGGAAATTAGTGACATCATCAAAGAAAACCGCAGCCCTGAAAATTCCACACACATACACAAAAAAAACTTTTAGAACTTATAAACAAATACAGCAAAGTAGCAAATCACAAAATCAACATACAAAAATCAGTAGCATTCCTATACACTAAACTATCCAAAAAATAAATAGAAAGATCACTTACAATAACTACAAAAATATATATAAAACACTTAGAAATAAATATTTAGAAGTGAAATATCCATACACTGAAAACTATTAAACACCAGTGGAAAAAAATGAGGAAGACATAAATAAATAAAAAGATGTCCTATGTTCATAGATTGGAAGAATTAGTATGATTAAAATGTCCACACTACCCAAAGTGGTCTACAAATTCAATACAATCCCTACCAAAATTCCAAAGACATGTTTCATAGAAATAAAAAAAAAAATTCCTGAAATTTGTATGGAATCATAAAAGACCCTTAATAGCCAAAGTAATCTTGAGCAAAATTAACAAAGCTGAAGGCATCACATAAATTGACTTTAAAATCTATTAAAAAGCTATAATACTCAAAACAGCTTGGTACTGACATAAAAACAGACACATAGACAAATGGAACAGAAAAGAGAGGCCAGAAATAAATATACACATTTATAGTCAATTGATTCTGACAAAGATGTCAAGAACACATAATGGGGAAAGGAAAGTCTTTTTAATAAATGGTGTTGTGAAAACTGGATATTCACATGCAGAAGAATAAAATTAGATTCATCTCATACCATATTCAAAAATCAACTCAAAATGAATTGAAGACTTAAACATAAGACTTGAAACTATGAAAGTATTAGGAGAAAACATAAAAGAAAAGCTTCATGCCATTGGTCTGGGCAAAAATTTTTGGATCTAATCCCAAAAACACAAACAACAAAAGGAAAAAAAATGGGATTACATCAATCTAAAAAGCTCTACACGGCAAAAGAAATAATAAACAGAGTGAACCTACAGAATAGGGGAAAATACCTGCAAACCACACATGGGTTAAATATTCGAAATAAGTAAGGAACTAAAAAAACTCAATAGTAAGAACACAAATTACCTGATTTAACAATGGATAAAAGATGTAAATTTACATATCTCAAAAGAAGACATACCAGTGGCCAATAGGTATATGAAAAAATGCTCAACATTACTAATCATCTGAGAAATGTGAATTACAACCACAAGTTTACATTTGTTATGTACATGTACCTGTGAGAATAAGTATTACCAAAAAAGATGAAAGATAAGTGTGCTGAGGGATGTAGAGGAAGGGGATCCTTGTACACTGTTGTTAGAAATATAAATTAGTACAACCATTATGGAAAAAAGTATAAAGGTTCCTCAAAAAATTAAAAATGGAACCATCATATGATCTAGCATTCCCACTACTGAGCATATATTCAAAGGAAATGAAATCAGTATGTTGACAAGACATCTACACTCCCATGTTCATTGTGGCCTTATTCACAATAGCCAGGATACAGAATCAACTTAAGTCTCCATCTATAGATGAATGGATAAAGGAAATATGGCACATATGCACAATGCAATACTACTCAGCCTATAAAAAGCAGAACACCTAGTAAATTTCACATGTACCCTTCCTTGTAAGATGCACTGTAGAACATATAATGTCTTAACAAAATAAGTAAGAAAATGCCGTGAAGGCTGTGTTGACCAGTTTGATGAAAACATTTCAGATTGTGTATAAAATGAGCACGTTGTACCCCATGATTGCATTAATGTACACAACTATGATTTAATTAAAAAAAAAAGCAGATCATGCTGTCACTGTCAACAACATGGATGCAACTGGAAGATAGCATGTTAAATTAAATAAGCCAGGCACAGAAAGATACATACTAAATGATCTCACTTACATCCACGATCTAGAAATGTTGAACTCATTGAATCAGAGAGTAGAATGGTGATTTCCAGGGGCTGAGGAGGGGGTAGATTGGGGAGATGTTGGTCAAAGAATATATAATTTCCAGTTAGATAAAAAGAATAACTTTAAGCGACTTATTGTACATTATGATGACTGTAGTTAATGATATATTGTATTCTTGAAAACTGCTGAGAATAGAATTCACTCATGTTTTCACTGCAAAAAAGATAATATGCAATGTAATACATATGGTAATTAGCTTGATTTAGCCATTCCACAATGCATACATATATCATGTTGTATACCTACAAATATATATAATTTTGCCACTTAAAAAATAAAATTTAGGCTCGGTGCCCATAGCACAGTGGGTAGCACCCTGGCCACATGTACCAACGCTGGTGGGTTCAAACCCACCCAGACCTGCTAAACAATAATGACAACTGTAACCAAAAAATAGCCAGGCATGGTGGCGGGCGTCTTTAGTCCCAGCTACTTGGGAGGCTGAGGCAAGAGAATCGCTTGAGCCCAAGAGTTTGAGGTTGCTGTGAGCTGTGATGCCACAGCAATCTACCAAGAGTGTGACACAGTGAGACTGTCTCAAAAAAATAAAAAAATAATAAATAAATACATAAATAAAATTTAATTTAAAAACAAAAGAAAACTACAGTAGTGATGATTTCTATTACATCCACATTTAACTCAGCTGCCCAACATGTTTAGCAAACAGATGATTTTGTAACTTATCCAAAAAAAATTTTTTTTGAGACAGTGTCTCACTCTGTTGTCCAGGCAAGAGTGCTATGGCATCATAGTTCACAGCAATCTCAAACTCTTGGGCTCAAACC
Organism: Otolemur garnettii; assembly: GCF_000181295.1. Taxonomy (NCBI): domain Eukaryota; kingdom Metazoa; phylum Chordata; class Mammalia; order Primates; family Galagidae; genus Otolemur; species Otolemur garnettii. Next base: position 1,664,028 of record NW_003852490.1, read on the forward strand.
ATCCTCTTGCCTCAGCCTCTCTAGTAACTGGGGCTACAGGTGTCCACTACCTCACCCAGCTAGTTTTTCTATTTTTTAAGCAGAGACAGCATCTCAGTCTAGCTTAGGCTGGTCTCAAACTTCTGACCTCAAGCAGTCCACCAGCCTCAGCCTCCCAGAGTACTAGGATTACAGGCATGAGCCATGGAGCCTGTCCTTCTATACTTCTTTATGTGAGAAAAAAATAATGAACTTCTATCAGGGATAAGTATTATTATTTCAGGTCTCTAGTAATAATAGCTAAATAAAATCCCTAACAGAAATATGGCTCACGTCAAAATTCGTATTATAGTCAGTGAATGTGGAAAGAAGAATTTGGGAATTTTAGAAAGATTTAACTGGAGCAGTCCACAGCTGCTGATCTGTACACAGTCAGTTTAGTAGATCTACCAAACATTTTTCTAAGTTTAAAAAAAAAAAAATCCATCAAAGTAGTGGTTAGGCTGAAAGACCAGTTGTTCTATGGAACTGACAAGCCAATTCTAACCAACAGCCCTGAATAAATTAGTCTGTGAGTCTCAACTACTTTTGATAAACAAAATGTCCTCATTCTCACCATACAATAGCAATTTTTAAAGTTTTGGTGTTGTTATTAATGTAGGCATAGCCACAAACCTATTCCTTTTCTCTGGGTTCTGGAACCAATACAGGATTTCTGTTTGATTGAAAGCTTAAGCTAGCTACACCTCAGTAGAGAAAGAATAATAACGCTCCCCTCACTATAAATTCCAGCAGTAGGGGAGTTGTAAAGATGAATGAGGCCATATTGGGCCAATTTCCTGTCTTATGTAAATCTAAGACAAAGTCAGACTCATACAGGATTGGAACCATAGGTGCTGTTTCTTAGATTCCCATAAGAAAGTCACTTTATCAACATAAACTTGGCAAATTTTGAAACATAACAGCATTCATCTTATCAGCCTATTGACTTGCTGTAGTAAGCTGTAATATTTTCCTCATTATTTTATGCCCAGAGCCACAAAAGATTAATGTTACAAGTTAAGAAAACAGTGCAATATTTACAGCTTCCTCTGTTGGTGAATATTAAATTTCTTTCCTAAGTCCGGCTTCCTGAAAACCACAGGAGAAGGTCACACGTGTGCTCTTTCCATAATGTTTAGTCCACAGATTAATGTCCTTGTCCAAAAGCAAGAAAGACAAGAAAAAGCTGCCATCTGTCATTAGGAGCAGAGGTATATAGTGATGAATCAATTCAGAGAATATACTGTTTATGAATAAGAAACAAGATCTGTACCCAGCTCAGGACAAGAAACAAGCATTGATTTTATGGATGAGAAGGCAGCTGTGAAATATCACTTCCAAAGGGACCTGCTGGTTTCTGGGTTTTCAAAATATCACCTCCATCAAGGAGTCTTGCTGAGAATGTCAGCTACATGCTGGAGACACAAGAGCAACTGAGACTCTTGAGAAGTTTATTTCTATGGCATCAAGGGAAAAGAGGAATGAATGCTAGTTGAGCTGGACCTCAAGTTTTGTGGGTCATCAAGAAGTCATGTTCATGCGTATCTGACCACTCACCATGTGCCCAAACTAGACTCTGGTGGGAGATACACACAGGGTAAGATAAGGAGCCCTCAGAGCACTCAGAGTCCAGTAGAGAAGACAACACACAAGTTAGCCATTAGCAGATAAGGCTTCTGGTCTCACTTCCCTCTGACAGAAGTGCTCTTTCCCTGCCTGCTAGTCCCACCCTGGCCTCTAGGGGAGTGTGCAGTTTTTCTGAACAGTTCCAGGACTTCCGGGTTGCAGTCCTAGAGAATGAAAAGATAAAGACCTAAGGAGGGGACCTGCTTGCAGAGAGGCTGGGCAGATGTGCCAGTAAGGAAAAGAAAGGAGAGGAGTAAGGGGCAGGGGAGAGAGTGATGCAGGAACGGGGTGGGGGGGGGAGAAGGGGGCTCCCCTCTGTGAAATCGGAGAGAGAAGAAAGGAATTTCAAAAAATGTCTCTGGTCATTCTGGCCTTGATTCCCTTTAAAATTGTTTGGCAGCTGTAGAGATTGGGCTTCCTTTTTATTACTTTACACTATTTTTATTCTTTCTCCTCATAGAGATTGGACCAAAGGGACCTCAGGAGCAAACTCAGCTTTCCCCTGGATCAAAAGCAACCCTCTAGATTTGGACCCAGAGGACACTTTTCACCAAGGCCTCCAGTGAACAATATAGCAAAGAGGAGAGCTTGAACAGTCTGAAGTCATAATGGCTATTTGTACTAAAATGAAGAGCCAGACCAACACTGAGATGACAATACCATAACCAGTGCTATAAAATGAGGGATAAAGCACAGTGAGGAAGGCATCATGCCAACCAGAGGAGCAGCCTGGGCAATAGAGCAGCTCCTCAACCTTCAACCAAATAGGATCACCTGGGGAGCTGGTTAAAGAGTAGATTCTACACTTCCCACCTGCGAAAAGAAAAACAAAGATTTCCAAATCAGGTATCCCATCCTCCCCCACCAGGATGGGTTCAGAGACTCTGGCATTGCCATGTGGTCGGAGTGGAGTTGTGAACAGAAAAAGGAAAGTGATGTACAGAAAACAGAAGTAGGTGCAGAAATAGATTGCTTACAGCTCATGTTGGCCTTACTTAAACACAGTTTGAACAGTTGGCCTCGTGAGATTGGCCAGAACTCTGTTATTGGTACAAGAGTAGGTTACAGTCTGTTTACACATCCAGTTAGGTTACAGTTCACTATGTCAGGAGAAACTTTTAAGCCAAATTTAAAATATCTAGGGAGGCAGCATTAGGCTAAACTTAATTTGACACACCTATTAGAATGGCCACTGTGAAAAAACATGTTCTAAACAGAAAGTAACAAGGATTGACAAGCACGTGAAGACGTTGGAACCCTTGTGTACTGTTGGTAGGAATGCAAAATGGCACAGCTGCTATTGAAAACAGTATGGCTGTTCCTCGAAAAATTAAACATAGGATTACCGTATAATCCCTTAAATTCCATTTCTGGGTATAGACCCAAAAAATGACAACAGGGTCTCAAAGAGATGTTTGTATACCCATGGTGATTTCAGCACTATTTACAAGCAAGAGGTGGAAGTAACCCAAATGTCTATCAACAGATCGGTGGATAAACAAACTGTGGTATATATACATACATGATAGAATAGAATCCTTAAAATGGAAGCAAATTCTGACATGTGCTCATTGATAAACCTTGAAGACCTTCTGTTAAGTGAAATAAGCCAGTCACAAGAAGACAAAAACAGTATGATTCTACGTAAGGCACTTGGAATAGTAAATTTATAGAAACAGAATGTAGAATGGTAGTTGCCAGGGCCTGTGGGAAGAGGAGAATAAGGAATCGTTGTTTAATGGGTATAGTTTCAGTTTTGCAACATGAAGCATTCTGGAGAACGGTTGTGCAACAAAAGTGAATGTACTTAACACTGTTGAGCTGTACACTTAGAAATGATTAAGATGGTAAATTTCAAATTGTACTGTGTGTATGTTACCACAGTTAAATGCAGATTCTGGTTTACCAGGTCTGGGGTAGGGCTAAGGATTCTTCATTTCTACGTACCTAGCACAGTGGTACACACATATAGTCCCAGCCACGAAAGAGGCTGAGGCAAGAGAATCACTTGAGCACAAAAGTTCAAGTTCAACCTGACCAAGATAGCAATACCTTGTCTATTAAAAAAAAAAAAAAAAAATTCTGGGCAGTGCCTGTCTCTCAAAAGAGTAGGGTGCCGGCCCCATATGCTGGAGGTGGTAGGTTCAAACCCAGCCCTCGGCCAAAAAAAAAAATCCTTCCTTTCTAACCATATTGCATTCTGTTTTCTTGTCTACATTAGACTCATCTAGGAAATAGTCTCAAAATCCCAAAACCCAGACTACATGCCAGACCCATTTAATTGCAACCTCTGGGGTAAGGGTCCAGGCAAAAGCAGTTTTTTAAGCTCCCCAGGTGGTTCTAACATATAGACAACTTTGAGGACCACTGCTAACTACTGAATTGGTTTTCAAGAGTTGAATCCATCTCACTCTATTCCAACAAAGAACTGATTGCACAGCCCAAGCAGGGTTCTTCACCCAGTTGCACTTCACTATCACCTGAGGAGCAATTAAAAATACCCATGCTGGGGTGCCACCATTTCCCCCCAGCCAGGAGATTGTAATTTAATCAGTCTGAAGAAAGGCTCCAACATGCATAGTTCTTAAAGTTTCTCAGATTGTTCTATGTTACCTCCAATACGAAGTGGTTCATTCACTTGGCAAATGAATGAACAGATCAAGTCATTAGGCATCTAGTCAACAGACACAGCCAGGTCAATTATAGCCAAGGGATTTTCTTGCTTTGCACAAGTAAGGAGCACACTGGGAATAGTTCCCAAAGCAACGTGCCCCCAAACAATTAACGAGGCCTGATCTGATAGGATCTTGCTACGGAGGTACGCCAGGAAACACGCTGACTGAATCCTGCTATGGGGTGACGCGGGCTCCATCTGAATGGATCTTGGATCCTGCCTCGCTGTGCTCACTTCTTTAATTCAGTATCTGCTCCCTGACTCGAGCCCTCAGGTTCCACGCATAGTTGCACACTTCATTCATCTGGGCAGGCTCAGGTTCCATGACCTTCAACCTGGGGGTCCATGGCAACTGAAAAACAGCTCGCGAAAGTTAAGCCAGATTGCTCAGGTACAGTTAAACTGACAACCACTAGCAGAGAGGTATACGTGTTAGTTGAGGCCTTCTGCTCAGCCTCTCTCTCTGCTATCTGTGGTTAGCCCACCTCCTCAGCCTCTGTGCCTTCTGCTCCCTCTATCTTAGGCAAACTCACACAGTCCTGGCAACCCACACTCCGAGGTCAGTTTGATTATACAAGTATTGAAGGGTAGCTAAGGATTAAGGGAGCACAGAACCATCTAATCAAGTTTATCCAGTGGGTACCAGATACTGTTAGAAATCATGAATTTGACTCTTTTGTGCTAATTAACTTCATGCACAGAAAATTATAACCAGTAGCCACAAACCACATAGTTTATTTAAGCAGCCTCACGTGTTGTTCATTACAAAAGAACCACCCAGGAAAAGGGTAGTTGGTTCATATGACCTATCCTACTATAAGAGTGGGTATGCAGGGAATTTGCACCCTAGTTGTGTTTCATTTGTTCATTCGTTAATGTGGCAGGCACAATTTCAGGAGCTTGAATAAACTCGGCATGGCCTCCCTCAGCTGCGGAAGTTGCCCTTTCCCGGATCAGCATTAAAATCTAAAGACTTCACATAAAAAAGTAAAGATGATAAATTTTATGTTTTTATCACCATTTAAATTTAAATATTTAATAGGTGTATGAATATTTTAATATTTAATATTTAAACATCTGTATGTTAGTTGTAAAACAAAAGTAAAGAATTCCATTACTCTCTGGACATCCTGAGCATTATCATCTGGGCTGGTCCAAAAACAATTTTAAGCATATTTACAAAGTCACTTTATTAATCAGAGGAAATTATGAGAGCCATTGTCTATGTGGGCTTAATTATAACATCACAGTGCAGAGCTTTAGCATTCAGGCAGCGTATTAAGCCATCTCTAATGTTAGATCCAAAGGTTTATGCAACCTCTGGGGCAGTGTCAGGTAGGGCTAAGGAGAAAACATACTTTATAAACATCGATTGCTTCTTGTTATACCTTGCTAATGTAATCTGCGTTGCAGATTAGAATTAGCATAACATTATGGGTAATGCCAGGCAAACGTGGTCTGAGCCACAGTGCTGTTTGTGGATTTGGTTTTGTTCTTCAGGGAGTTGCTTTAGAAAAGGCACAGAATGGCTTTGTATTTTCTTGCCAGAGTTGTAAGGGAGAACCATTTTTCTGCCCTTTCCTTGTTCAAATAATAAATCATGAGTAATAGGCTACATCACGGCATCATGTATGAACGCTTCTGGTCAAAGGACAATCTTTGTAAGTTTCATTTGACCTTTCAGATCAAAACTGTGATGAACAGCAATGTTTGGACCAATTACATTTATAGTGTGCTATTTTTAAAGAACCTGAACTGTGGCCTTTCTAGAAATATGTGCTTGTATACACCTACACACAAGAAAAGCTCTTCTGAACACTTCCTGCTGATTGCTTGTTGGTCTCTCTCATCTACCATATTTTACTGTAAATCTCTGGCAGGCAGAAGCCTTGCCTGTTTAGTACAATGTATTTCATGCCTATTGAGCTGGTGCACTTCTCATAGCTCTTTCCTTATTGTTTATTCATCTCCTTTAATGTTGCTCACTGAGAAGGATGTGCTTTAGAAGAGACACCAGCCAATGATCCACCAATCAATCTTGAACCAGAGGGGTCTCTGTCTTTTTCTGGGTCCTGGAAGGAACTCCTCTTGAGTGTATAGACTAGATGTTTGAGTTGCATCGGTAGCCTTTAGTTTGATCTAAATCTCTGGACTCTGAATGTGGCTTGCCCTCTCAGACTCACTATGACCCCCCTGCCCTCACCAAATACATGCAGAAAGACATCCCACACTCTGAAGTCAACTTGACCACTCTGGTTGTGTCTCCATCTCAATCCTCTGAAGCCACCTGGCCCTCTGTCTTCCACCCACAACCCAGAATGGAAAAACATTTTTCCTGATTTTGGATATCTTCATCATTGCCATAGCACTTTTAACAGGTTAGTTACAGAGAAAAGTAATAATTTTTTTCAGTGTTAAACTCAAAAATAGTTCAAAATTTTCACTTGCAAGCGCTTGGGATTAGGATACGTGAAAGTTCAAAGTTTATTTTGTGTAGGTCATATTTTTGTATTTTTCCTAATTAGAATATCTTTATTCTTTCTCTCTGAATATAAGAGTCATACTTGGTCATCATAAAAAATGCAGGCAGTATCAGAACATAGGCATGAAAAAGTGAAAATGATCTAGTACAATCCCACCACTCAACAACTTCTAAGAATTTTTTTTTTTTTTTTAAGAGACAGAGTCTCACTCTGTTGCCCTCAGTAGAGTACTATGACCTCACAGCTCACAGCAACCTCCAGCTCTTGGGCTTAGGTGATTCTCCTGCCTCGGCCTCCCGAGTAGCTGGCCTGCCACAATGCCTGGCTAACTTCTAAGAATTTTTAAAATGAGATATAGTTCATATTCCATAAAAATTTTTTAAGTGTAAATTTGGGGGGGTTTAGTATATCCATAAGGTTGTGCAACTATCACCATTTTCTGATTCCAAAACTTTTTATCACCCCAAAGCAACTCCCATACCTATTAGCAGTTACTCCCCATCTCTCACCTCCCAGTCCCTGGCAACCACTAAATTCCTTTCTATCTCTGTGGATACACCTATTCTGCACATTTCAAATGGAGTCAAAGTCTACAGGGTCTTTTATGACCCAACTCTTTCACTTGACACAATGTTTTCACGGCTCATCCATGTTGCAGCACGTCACAGTTGTAGCTTCATTCCTTTTTATGCCTGAACAACACTCCCTTGTATGGATATACCACATCTTCATTACCCACTTCTCATTTGTTGAACATTTGGGTTGTTTCCACTTTAAGGCTTTTTGAGTAATGCTGCTATGAACATGCACATACAAGATTTTATGTGAGCATATGTTTTCAAATCTCTTGGTCTAAGAATATCTCAGCCAATGACATTTCAGACTTTTTTCTATGCATATCTACAATTTCAACTGGGATCTATTGTTGTTCCAAACTGTGATTGTTCCCCTTTCCTGTAGGAGAACTAATGAAACCTCCAGTTGCCAAGACTTGCTGTGCCTTCTGTGGGAAGAATATATATCTCCACACCATCATCATGGCCAGGACGTGGCTTGCCTTGACCCATGGCCTATGTGAATAACATTCACACAACCGAGCAGAAGTTTTAGGAGCCTCTGTCTGTTTCTCTGAGCTCTTTTGCTCTTTCCCTCTGCCATGAGGAAGAGACTGTTTCTTAGCTCGGGCTTCAAAATAATTAGACACAAGAAGCAGAAATGCAGCCAACTGCAATCATTAACATATATATGAAAGAAGAATAAATTATTATGATAAGCCACTGAAATGTAGGGGTCATTATTACCATAGCACAGCCGACTATTGACTTATAAATAAATCTTTGATCATCTGCTTTTCCCACCTAAGAATAGAATGTGGTTATCTTTAACAGACATACCCTTAAAACAGTGGTGTTACAGAAGCTGAAGTCCAAATAGACTGAGTGACTTTTTCCAGTTGACAGAATTAGTGAGCGAGACAAAGTCAATTTTATATCCCTGTGTCTGATTGGCAACCCAGTTTTCTAATTAAAGCAAAGGAGGGGGAATCTTGGACATTTTTGGTGAGATTAAAGGAGGTTTAGGAAGACCTTCATGCACCAGCATGATTGCTGGGCTGGAAATTCCAAACTCACTCATGCTATACTAATGAGTTAATACTAATTGGAAAATTGTAATAAGCTGAAATGTGTGTGCTGTGCTTTCCACAGAAAAGTATTTTCAAAGTCGGGTGGGGGCACATTATAAGAGTTAATCCTTATTCTCTCTCTCTCTGCAGCAATTGGCTCTGGGATCTCTACTGACAAATAAGTCGTTCACGGCTTTCAATCCACTTTGTGCCTCGAGTTTTGCATGGTTTAGGAGAATCACCAGCCTCGACTCCAGAGGCTAGATGCATCACCTGCGAGGAACCACTGGTGGAAGAAAATCTTGGCCAGCATCTATCTGCCCACGCTCTGTCTGGTTTAAGGCAGTGTTTTCATCTCGTTTTCTATCTTAAATTCATAAATAAATAACAGCCTTGTAGCTAACTTTCAGAATGAATGGATCTTGGTAAATCAGCACTGTTGTTAAATAATTAAGCCAGTTGCTTAAAAATCCCCACAGTTGGGGCTGAGGAAGGGCAATTGGCCTAATGTGCACAATGTGAGGGTGTTCAGCACGCCCCCCTGGGTGAAGGGCTCGACTATACCTTAGAATTAATAACAATGTAACCTAAACATTTTTACCCTCACATTAATCTGACATTAAATTTAAAAAATCCCCACAGTTGGACTGAAAGCCACTAATTGACCAGTCTTATTAACATTACTTACGGTTCTAATATTACTAATATCAGAATGGCCCCTGGTGGTCTTCAGAAACCTGAACCCAGTAGGCCAATACAGGAAGAATTGTCCTTCCTTATATTGTACTGAGTAGGCAAAACTCTATTAAAAACAACTGATTTCTGGCCAGGTACAGTGTCTACCCCCTATAATCCCAGGACTTTAGGAGGCTGAGGCAAGAGGATTGAGGCTAGGAGTTTGAGGCCAGCATAGGCAATATACAAAGATCCTGTGTCTACAAAATATTTAAAAAATTATCCAGGCATGCTGGCATACTCCTACAGTGGGGAGGCTGAGGCAAGAGGATTGCTTCAGTCCAGGAGTTTGAGGTTGCATTGAACTATGACCATGACACTGCATTACAGCCTGGGTGACAGAGTGAGATTCTGTCTCTAAAAATATACTAAAAGTAAATAACTGATTTATATAATAGAAGTGAGAATAATTAGGTAAGAAGTTTCTTTTATCAGTTTCCTTTTTTTCTTTCTTTTTTTTAATTTCTTATAGTAAACTATGTACATTAATGCAATCATGGGTACAATTTCCTTTTTTTCTAAGTCCTATTTGAACTTACACACATACACTTCCAGGACACTACAAGCTGTTAACCTTTCTCACCAAATCAATTTAATAGTTATTATGGCAGAGGCCTCTAGAGTTCATCTTAGTATTAGGCTAATCCTTTCAACTCACAAGCAAGAGAAATAGCATCTTTGGAAGTGAAAGGGCATTTCCTAGGCTGCAAAACAAGTGGTGGAGCTGAGATTAGAAACCCGATTCCTGAGTCCCCAGTCAGTGCTGTTTCCATTCCAAGCCATTTCCTTAGCAAATGTATAACCAAGGAATCTAGAAGATGTCACCACTGACTCTTCTAGAAAGTTGAGCCACCCATGGAAAGTTGAACAAAGATCTCTACTAACATGATAGATGGGTCATTCTGCCTTCATCTGGTGACAGAAGTATAACCAGATAACATTCCCCCATCCTCACATCGTTCCCCCAGTAGGACAAGTCAGGATTAGTCAAGACAGCATCCTCAAAAGGAAAAGGACAAGAAACACTGAGGGAGCCGTTGTTGAGACATTGCCAATGTGTCTGCCCCTTAGCCAAGCAAGATCTGAGTTGGGTCTATGAGGGGGAAGAGGAACTTCGGCCCTGCTAGTTCCCAGGAGGTTAATCATTCTCCTTGTTCAGCGGGAACCTGCAATACTCAAGGCAAAAGGAAAGGCCACACTCTCCGGCCAGACTCAGGGCTTCCCAAGGGTGTCTGCACTTTGCCATGATCCAGGTGTCATCGGAACTATGTAAAAGCTCAGGGGAAAGGAAGATCCTGACCAGGATCTCCTTCTACTGAGGGAGGGGGAGTTCACTCACTATTTGACCCCAGTGACTCAGATCCAAGCTCAGGCTTCCAAGAGGAAATTGGACGGGCCCTTCATGGGAGGCTCTCGAAGGACTTAGATGATTTGTTTTTAAAGCACTGGGTTATTCTTAGGCACAGTGTTTCATAAGGTCCCCAAGATAAGCCAGCTAAAAAGGTGTGACACCCAGCCTTGGCAATAGGACTTGTGGAAAAAATTTAGGTCATTCATTATTCTAAGGCCTCAGAGTACCAATGATCTAAATGATTTTGCTTTTTAAGCTTTAGACAATTGCTGGGGGAATGGGGTAGGTGAAGGCAGCTCCCACTGGGAAACGGTGTGGGTGTGGAAAACAGATGTGATGTGAATAGTCCTAATAGAAAGATCTTTTTCCTGTAAGTGGGAAGAGTTGTAAATCGGTAGAAATTTGGTAGAGACTTCTGGATAGATTATTCTTGACACTTCAGATTTCTTTCCCTTTCCTCATTTCTCTTAACGCCCTCAGATAGCCTGTGCTCACTGGGGAAAAAAAAATTGAAATGCCAAATAAATCTCCACTCTGACTGCAAAACTCCACCATGCAGGCATTCTGTCACTGCTTGTCATTAAGTAATTTCTGTTTTCAAAATGTAATTTTTTTCCCTTTTCTCTTCCTTTCAAACCACTCCCCCCTTCTGCAGTCCCAATCAGCTGTTTCTCCAAAATTACACATTAGGCAGGTCAAGTAAAGTTTTACCTGCTCTTTCTCCTGGAACTCCAAAAGTGAGATTAAGTGGCAAGATCAAGGATACAGAGCCAGCCAGGGGCTGAGCAAGCGCCTGGAGGCCCTGCCACCCAGGGCTCTGTTTGCCTCATTATTACACTGCCTCTTGAAAACCCTTGCTGAGATTTGAGCTCTTCCAGCTTTTATTGTCACCATTAAAAATATTAATGGCCCAAGAATACAGAAGCCCAACTAGAGTTTCCTTGAAATCCTTTATCACAGTTGAGGCACACTTTGTGTTAGGCATCGTTAAACGCCACTGCCCATGGACCCAGCAAGGGGAAGGAGCGACTGACCCTCCTTATGAAACTAAAGACATGTTCAAAGTCACCCTTGTTAGCCTGGGCTTTTCACCCATACGACAATCACACATCTTTCAACAAGAGGACTCCACTACAGTAGCATTCTGGTGTCAGCATCTTCATTACCAGATGTAGAAATTGTTCACTGGCTCCTTCTCCCAAGACAGCCATGGTGAATAACTCCCTTCCCCTCCCCTCCCC
>NW_003852490.1:1676389-1682604 GCF_000181295.1 Otolemur garnettii
GAGAATCACTTGAGCCCAGGAGTTGGAGGTTGCTGTGAGCTGTGATGCCACAGCACTCTACCCAGGGTGACAGCTTGAGGCTCTGTCTCAAAAAAACCAAACAAACCAGATTTAGAGTCCAAGTCTTCCAAATCAACATTTGAACTATTCACTATGAGAAGCTTGGGGCTATAACCATTAACTTCTCATCTTAATCATTCATCTGGAGAATTCAATACCGAAGCAAAAAGTTCTCAGAGGTTGATCCTGGATGACATCAGCCTGAATCTTATTTGACAGTGGCATGCAAAGGACATCTGTATTCTAATCTCATGTCCGACCATAACTGGCCAGATGGCCAAGTCACAGGACTTCTCTCAGCCTTCTCAGCTTCCTTGTCTGGGGAGAGGGGATACTTCCCCGCCCATACCTACCAGTATTTTAGCAATGACATGACACGAAGGAACACAGGCCAAGACACGCAGTGAAACATAAAGCACTGCAGTCAAAGGGAGCCCATTGCCATTTCTTCGCTCACCTGTGCTAGCGTCATGTCAGGTGGAAACTTAGGATTCCGGTCAGTCAGAGCCAAAGTCAGAAGATCTTAATCTTCTCCAGTGTATATTTATAAGGATTGCCTGAGTTCATGGTGTATGTGATGATTTGGATATGGTAGGTCCCTGCCAAAATGCATGTTGAAGGATGGTCTCCAGTGTGACAGTGCTGGCAGGGGGAGCCTATGGGAGGTGTTTGGATCATAGGGGTAAATCTCTCACAGATGAATCCCATGGATGTGACAAATTATTCATGAAGGATCTGCCCCCATGAATAGATCAATGCCCTCCCCAGGGGTGAGTGGTTTCTCATTCTTCTGTGCATGGGTTAGTTTCCTCAAGAGCAGGTTGTATAAAAAGGGTCTGGCTTCCTCAATTTCTCCTGCTTTCTCTCTCACACACCCACTCCCTCTCCACCTCCTACCATAAGGCCATGAGGCCATCACCAGATGCTGCTGGCCCAGTGTGGAACTTTTCAGCCACCAGAAACATGACCCAAACAAACCTCTTATTTTTATAAATTACCCAGTCTTCAGTATTCTGTTACAGCAACACAAAACAAACCAGGACAGTGTACTTCCTTTTCTTTCTAGTGCCGATAGTAATATTTGTAGACCTCGTGGGAGAGGGAGGTGCATATGTGTGCTCTTTTCTAAGCTTTTCGGTGACACAGGACCCAGCTTTCAGGGAATTTTTTAAATGTATTTCTTGTTAAGAATGTCTTTTTCATCCTCTCTCTCTCTCTCTCTCTCTCTCACTCTCTCTCATGTATTCTCTTTCTCTGTCTCTATTTTTCTGCATGGATTTCTTTGAAAAAAATAAATGCTCAAATTAAAAAAAAAAAAAAGTCTTTCTCAGACCTTCTCTCCAGTGTCAACCCCCAATCAAAGGTTGCCTGCATGGAGCCTGCAAAGTAACCTGCCCTTTTATTTAACCCTGTCTGTGATGTGAGATGTACATGAACAGGAATTGCTGAGATAGCAAGTGTTTGGAAAGCAGCCTTCACTTGAGGCAGAGGCCTCCATTACTTCGCCTAAAGTAGCAATTTTAAACGGGGTGCCACGGCACACAGTGTGAGGATCTTAGAAAAAAATTTAAATCATTAATTAAATTATTTTCAAAAGAATTTTGAAGCACAGTTAGTATATTCTTTTTTTCACTTTTTTTTAATCAAGATATTTTAAGTGTGCAGCGGAAGTTCAACTTTAGGTCCACATGTACAGTGAGATAAAAAAAGGTGAAAAACACTGGCCTCAACAGTGATCATGACCTCTGTTAAGAATCAAACTCAACAACAGCAACAACAAAAAAAATCCCTGGAGATTCAGCAAGTAATTTGCCATAGGGACAAAGGAGAGAGAAAGAGAAGTAGAGGTGGATTAGAGAGATTTAAAAGAGACTTGAGGGCAGCACCTGTGACTCAAAGAAGTAGGGCACTGGCCCCGTATGCCGGAGGTGGTCAGCTCAAACCCAGCCCCGGCCAAAAAAATAAAAATGCAAAAAAATAAATAAATAAAAGAGATTTGAAGTCCTGCTAATGTGTACCATGCACCCCCTGAGGTGATGTCATGATTAGGAAACTTTGTTTCGTTAGCCCTGCCTAATTTCCAGAAAATATCAGACAGATCCAAAGTGAGGTACTTTCTATACGTCAATACCAGTACTCTTTGAAACTGTCAGGCAAAATAAGACTGAATAACTTTCACAGATCAGGAAAGTCTAAGGAATCATAGTGGTCTCCTGAATTATATCTTGGAACAGAAAAAAATGACATTAGGGGAAAAACTGATGAAATCTGAGGAAAGCCCCTAGGATAGTTAATAGTAATATACTAACGGTTGCGGCTTAGTTTCAACCGACATGCCATATTACGTAAGATGCTAGAATAGGGGGAACTGGGTGAAGGGTACTCAGTAACTCTGTACTGTGTCTGCAACTTTTCTGGAAATCTGTCATTATTCCAAAATAAACAGTTTGTTCTAAGAAGAGGGTAAAAGAAACCTAATAAACATATCAACAATCATATTGTAAAACTTTATTTGAATCAAGATCCAATTATTTTAAAAATTCACTTATAAGACCACTAGAAATCCAAACAGTTCATGTTTGATACTATTAAGGAATTACTTATTAATTGCTTTTAGGTGTGTTCATGGTATTGAGGTCATATTTCTTAAAAGACTTCTTCATTTCTTAGAAATACAAACTAAAATATTTATAGATGAAATGATATAATGGTGTGAATTTGCTTCAAAACTAACGCAGGAGGAGGAAGTTGGTGAGGGTATAGGTTAACAAGGCATGAATAAATAATCATTAAAAACAAGCGATGGAGACATGGGAGCTCACTATTTTATTTTGCCTTCTCTTGTGGATGCGTATGTTGGAAATTTCCCAGAATTAAAAAAAATTAATTTCAAATATACAAAAAAGAAATGCCATAATCTCCCAATATTGTGATCACACAGCATGATCTTTGCTGCTGTATTTGCCACTCAGCAGCCCCTCTCCAAGTATTTTCATTTAGTTTCTTGTTCTTACCAAACCCACAAACCAACTGTGGGGTCCAAGTGCCCTCTAGGACCATCCACTCACATGAGCCTCTGGAACTTGTCCAGGTACTAGAATAGCACGATCCAGCTAGAAAACCAACACTAGGAAGCAGAAGAGGTTTCCACCAACTCTACTGGCTGCAGAGGTCACTGGGCCAAGCAGTGAGGGTGTTTGTCAGGCGTCATGGCAGCCTCATCCCTCAGTCAACCTCAGGCACAGAAAGCCCCTCCTCTCTCTCTCTCCCTCAGCAATGATTTAGGGGCCTCTGTTCCTATCAACCTCAAAGCAAGCTAAATATGAATGCAGACAAGCAGGAAAAGAAGTGAAACAAGTCAAGGCTTAATTTTAATACAGACCTTTTTTCCCCCCAGTGCAGAAGTCTTATTAAAGAAACAGCAGGATGCTGACAGGAAACTGTTTGTAAGTAGAAATAACACTTATTATAACAAGTCAGAACAGCAGGCAGATAGGTTTGTTTGTTTGTTAATTATATCTGGTTTTATTTCCTAATGAGTGTCTTAAGAAAGGGGGGGAATCATTCTGACAGCTGTTTGAAACCAACTTTTAAATCCTCTTAGATGATAGGGAGCAGTTGTATTCCAGGAAGCAATAGGAGGTCTTCCCAGCCCCTTTTTTGTCAATCAGATCGGTGAGCCTAATGATTTATAATCCTGTGGGTGGGAGTTTAAATTCCTGCTTTAACTGATGCCTGTGTCAACAGATACACAGCGGTTTTTCCTCACCAGTAGGGAAGACACTGATGAAGACATACACAGAATGCATATGTAATTTTCCCACACATAAAATATAATCTACAGCTCTTTCCTAAGTATGATATTCTCAGAAAGACGACATGTACTTGTCTTTACAGGAGCGTGTTAACTTCATACAGATGAACTTTAAATGCCTACATAGCCATGAATCAGAACAGTATAAGGTCTGGCAATTAAGTTCATGAACTCATCCTAGAAAAAGTGCTACATACCTAATTGCTGAATATCACTGTGGTCACATTCAAAATACTCACCTTGGGAAGGTAAGCATAAATGCCAGTGCCCACTCCACCCTTCAAAGCAATTTTGGAACTTTTTTTGGAATGGCAATCAGAGATATTATAGTAGTATTCTTAATGTCCTAGTAATCATCAAAATGTCTTCCTTTTGATATTTCCTTTATCTCTGGGTAAAGAAAAAATCACTGGGGGTAGATCAGGTACATAAGAAGGGTGTTCCAATACAGTCATTTGTTTACTGGCTAAAAACCCCCTCAGAGACAGTGTTGTGTGAGCTGGTGCATTGTTGTGATGCAAGAGCCATGAGTTGTTGGCAAAAGGTTCAGTTTGTTTTCATCTAACTTTTTCACACGGCCTTTTCAGCACTTCCAAATAGTAATCTTGGTTAACTATTTGTCCAATTGGTGCAATTCATAATGGACAATCCCTCTGACATCAAAAAAGGTTGCCAGCATTGTTTTGATCCTAAATTCAGACTGACAGAACATTTTTGGTCATGGAGAATTGGCTGACATCCATTGTGCACTTTGACTTTTTGTTTCAGGGTCACATTGGTACACCCATATTTCACCACCAGTGATAACATGACCCCAAACATTGTCTTGCCTCTCCAAAGTTCTTAGCAAACTTTGACTATCCTTTACATTTGTTCAGGACCATTTTTTGCACACCTTGCTCATGCCAAAATTTTCACTTTAAATTTTTCTGACTCTTTTGATCTGATATGCTTTTCATAGTCAGCTGACAATTTTGACACTTGATTCTATGAATTTTTGCAATGCTTTTGTCAGTTCTGCTCATTACTGGCTGCCCTGACCTCTCATCGTCAGTGATGCGTTATCTCCCCTCAGAAAATCATTTAATCAATTTATTTGTATACTTCCATTTTCTTGTTGCGTTATCCCCATAAACTTGGACTAAGATATCCCTGATTTCATTTCCCTCTTGCCAAGTCTAACAAGAAAATTATGAATATTTGTTCATTGCTGTAAAGCTCTGACATTCTTTCAATGGTACATAAAATCCACAACAACAAAAATGAACATCACTTAGCAAATACCACCACATGTTGACATAAACATAAACCTGACCGAGTTGTTTGTACAGTGCTGTCAACATAAGTGCATGGTGGCAAGTTCACAAACTCAATTGTCAGACCTTATATACAACTTTTATTTTTTTGTGTGTGACAGAGTCTTACCATGTTGCCCTGGGTAAGAGTACTGTGGCACTACAGCTCATAGCAACCTCCAACTCTTAGTTCAAGCAATTCTCTTGACTCAGCCTCCCAAGTACAGGCCCCTGCCATAATGCCCAGCTATTTTTTGGTTGTAGTTGTCATTGTTGTTTGGCAGGCCTGGGCTGGATTTGAACCTGCCAGCTCTGGTATATGTGGCTGGCACCCTAGCCTCTGAGTTAGAGGCACCGAGCCTATACAACTTTTAAAATGAGGACTCAAATGATAAAGGAAAAAGAAAATCTGTTTGCTGCCCAGGATCAAGAGTGATTAACTGGAAATAGTATTTTTAAATTGTCCTAAGGGTAAATTAAGCCTCCTACTTTTTTGTCAGAAATGAGAGATAGCATAGTTCTCATCTTGGCATTTTTGTCCAGAATTACCCGTGTTTCCCCCCAAATAAGACACTGTCTTACATTTATTTTTTCCCAAGAAGACATACTAGGTCTTATTATTTTCAGGGGATGTCTTATTTTTATTAAGTATAATATAACAATCTATATTTATTCAAATACAGTTAAGTCATCTTCTGGAACCTGACAGGGGAAGCCGACCTTGTTGGTGGGACTGGTGCTAGTGATGCATGAACTCCTTCCCCCTAGCTGTTCGCATGTGTGCAAGAGGATGCCAGGAATCACGGTTACCACCTGCGCACCCGCGCGAGTGCAAACAGCTCGGAGAAAGGAGCAGTGGCAGATAAAAGGTATTCTAGTCTTCCTTACTGCTCCACACTGAAATGCATGACGTGGCTATGCAGATACACTGTATAGCCACACCCATCACTAGGTCTTTTTTTTTTTTTTTTTTTTGAGACAGAGCCTCAAGCTGTCCCCCTGGGCAGAGTGCCGTGGCATTACAGCTCACAGCAACCTCCAACTCC
>NW_003852490.1:1682720-1715419 GCF_000181295.1 Otolemur garnettii
GGGGATTCGAACCTGCCACCTTAGGCGTACGTGGCTGGCGCCTTGGCCAGTTGAGCTATAGGCGCCAAGCCAAAGTAATGGAATTTTCATTTAAGAAATTCTCAAAATAGAATTTCTTGTTTTCCCTTTATTAGTATACAACATGTTGTGGAGCCTTTTCTGAGGCCATTTTAGAAGAGACATTTAGCCTTGCCCTTAGGAATGGAGTATGTTGGGATTTGGGAAAAGCAAAGAAACTCAGTGTGGAAAAATATTTCCTTTTTGCTACTGAGAACCAAGGTGAGGAATCCAATCTGCAAAATGTCACTAATTAGCTTTCTTTCCACCAGTGCTTCACAAATCCTCTCTCTGGAGTCTTCAAGGACACTGGTGGAAGAGGCCTTATGTAAATAAGAAGGAGCTGTATGCAAATAAGCTGAGGGTGGGGTTGGGGAGAAATCAGGCTTGGGTTGGAACAAGTAAAGAAAGGTACTAAGGAAAAAATGTCCAGTTCACACTACCAGTGATGTACCTCAGCTGTCTCGCCATGCTGAGGCCAAGTGGTGGGAGAAGTCTGAGAACAGGAAGGCAGGAGGGAAGACAAATAGTGCAGGTGACCAGTGACCAGATTTCCAACTGCTTCTCCAGAACTCATCAGCTGTGGGATGAAGGGCATCTCCCATGACATCCAGGCCTGGGTTCTCTCATCATAAAGTAAGCAGGGCCAAATTCATGGACGTGCAACTATGCTCAGAAGCACACATGGTCAGGAGAGCTCTGTCACCATCTTAAAATTCCTAACAAAAAGGGCACACCATATTTTCATTTTGCACTGAACCCCTCAAATTTTGTAGCTGGGGTATTATGTACAATGGAGCACTAAGTGGTTCTGGTTCTATTAATGGATTCATTTATTTCATTTTTTAAGCTGCCTACAAAATTATCTTAAGAAATTGGGGTGATGAGAGGATGAAAACTTTCAGAAAGAGAACAAGCTTTAAAGAAAGCATGCTTTATGGACAAATGGTGTGGTGATGCTAGTATTGATCAATTGGCTGCTTCAACTAATTGAGAAGGTTAGCTTAACTCCTCTTTATAGATTCATTGTCACAGCAGTAGGATACTGAGTTGCATATTGAACACTAACATGATGCCGAGCATATTTTAATCTTCCGGCTCTTTCCATGCCAGGGGTGCTCATGCTAAGATACAGTATAATTCTCATTGAACAATACAACATAAGTAGAATGTATGTTTCTAGTTATCTTATTTATGTCAAGATCATAGCAATATTTATAATGGGAAGCAAACATTTATTAAAGACTAAAGATGAGTAGAGATCTTTGCTAAGAGTCCGGAATTTCAGAGTTAGGGTTAGGATTAAGGTTAGGGATTAGAGTTAGGGCAAAGGCCCAACATCTGTCCTGGAAACACTTTAAACACAAAAATTTAGGCAGACTATTCATTTATATAAGAATAATATAAGTGCATACACAGACATACACACAAATAGCAAAAGAAAGATATCTTGGTTAAGGGCCAGTGAACCTCAGAGTTAAAGAATGTTGTAGGAGCTCATGGAAGAGAAGACTCTTGGGAACCAGAAAGTCAGGATGCTTCAGTCTGAGTGTCTGTGTCCCTCCCAAATTCATATGTTGAAACCTAATCATCAATGTGATGGTATTAGAAGGTGGGCTGGCTCGGTGCCCACACACAGTGGTTAGGGTGCCAGCCACATGCACGGAGGCTAGTGGGTTCAAATCCAGCCTGGGCCAGCTAAACAATAATGACAACTGCAACAACAAAATAGCTGGGTATTATGGCAGGTGCCTGTAGTCCCAGCTACTTGGGAGTCTGAGGCAAGAGAATTGCTTAAGCCCAAGAGTTGGAAGTTGCTGTGAGCTGTGATGCTGTGAGCTGTGATGCCATCTCACTCTATTGAGAGTGACATAGTGAGACTCTGTCTAAAAAAAAGAAGGTGGGGCTTTTGGGGGTGATTATAAATAGAGGGAAGAGCCCTTATGAATGGGATTCCGGCTCTTATGAAAGAGGCTCTAGAGAGCTGCTTTGCCCCATCCACCATGTGAGGACACAGTGAAAAGGCACCATTTGTAAACCAAAAGGTGGGCCCACTAGACATCAGACCTGTTGGTGACTTGATCTTGGACTTCTCAACCTCCAGAACTGTGAGAATTAAATTTTGGCTGTTTTTTGATAGGAAGTCTCTTTAAGAAGATGAGTAAATAGAATTCTCTTTGAGATACTGATTGAGACCATTGGAAAATGCAAAAAAACATCAATCAAGGAAATCAGAAGAAGCAGTCTTTCACCAGCAGGAATGCATTAGAGAAGTGTGAGGTGAGAGTATGGCTTAAGGAGGAGGCTCCAGTTTTTATTCATTAGCTCACTGCCTGGCAGTTCCAATATCTTCCCAATCCTATTTGCTCAGGGTGACATTCACAGAAGATAATATTAGATCACTTATTCTAAGAGTAAAGAACTATATAGTATAATTCTGCCTTGCTTTAAGCAACACTGATCTTTAAAATCCAAGCAAACAGGTAAATCACAAAAGAATTCTTGACTTTATAAAATGTCTTGCCACAAGATGGCCTTAACAATAAACTCCTATAGTAGTACATTTTAGTTGGAATTTGACTTACAAAAAAATGATATATGCAACATTGAAGCAGCACATCTACTACATAAAGTCAGGTATCCCTGTAGTTGATCCAAAGCCAGAAATAAAATAAGCAGTCAACCTTCACCAACATTATTCAATTGAGAAATCTGGAAGAGCAATCTAAACAACAATCTTCCTGTCAGTGGCTGTATTATTAGACTGCAGCTTTCCAGTTTCCTGGATGTTGACAGGAAGCTGATCTCCTGAAGGAGAAAAAATAAGACAATATATACCCACAGGATCATTCTTTCAGCCCCATTAAATGTTAGTCAGGGCCAGTATGTCTGCATGTAGCTGCTTCAACTGCAGTGAAAAGTCCAAAGTAACAGATTGACATGATTTCCAGGGAAGTTCTACAATGGAGTATTCAGATGATGATTTGTGAACACTTAGAAATTAAGATGGGATCATTCAGAGTCAGCCTAGGTTCACTGAGAAAAAGATCATGACAAATGGCATTATTTTTTTAAGAGTTATTATACCAACAAAGTTAAGAAATTCCATAGATGAAACATACCCAAATTTTAAAAATGCATTTGATCAAGTCATGAAATCATCATAGATAAGGTAAAAATAAATGTGGGTTTGATGAAAATGCAGTCATACAGACTGTCATATTCTTGAATCACAGTACTAAATGGTTGATGAACAGGCGCGTGTGAACCAGGCACTAGTGTGTCGCAGGGCTCCGTCTTGCTCTGCATTTTTTTTCAGATTACTATGAGAGTATATATGATTAGGTTACACTGTTTGTGTTGTTAAGGTAAAGTCCAAGGTGTAGTTGAGTCTTTCATTCAGGAAGTGTGCCAAATACTCCTACACTGTACCTGTTAGGTGAGAGCCTACCTCCGCCTTTCTTGAATTTAATTGTAGTTTTCTCTTGTGCGGGCCCTTAGTAGTTCATCCACTAGTTTCAAATCAATATGAGTACGTGGATGCATGCTCCGCATTTTATCAATGCCTAGGGTAGAGATTTAGAAAGCCCTAGTATCAAGATCACATAGTATGGGCGGTGCCTGTGGCTCAAAGGGGTAGGACACCAGCCCCATATGCCAGAGGTGGCAGGTTCAAACCCAGCCCTGGCCAAAAACTGCAAAAATAAATAAATAAATAAATTGTTTAAAAAGATCACATAGTCCTTTATTAGGCTAACACATTAGAGAGCAGAGTCTGGACTCAAAAAGTTTTCAGTAAGCCAGAAGAAAGAATCAAAATAAACAAAACATAGTTTATAACAGGTAAGTGTAAAATTTCACATTTAGAATTTTATATAAAGACAGAACCTGCATTGATGGAAGGCCCTGTGACAGAGAACTAGGTATGTTGGTTGGCCACAGGCTTTATGTGGGCCCTTAATAAAATATGGATATTAAAAACAACAACAAATACGCTGGTTTCTCTTCAGATCATATAAATCTTTTGCCTTTTTCAAAAATAACAACCAAAAGCTAATACAGTCTTGACAGTTAATATTTATTTTTTCTTTGGTTATCAGGGAGTCTTATTTGCTTTGTACTCTCCTGAATTTTCCAAATTTTCTACAATGAGATATGTTATTTTTATAAACAGAAAAAGCTATTTTTAGTACTGGAAAATACTTGAATGACTGTCTTATGGAAGTTGGAGCAGGCTGTTCTGTATAGGTTTAGAAGCTAGAACTAAGAAAAATGGCTTGGAGTTCCAGGAGACAACGTTAGCATAAGCACTTAGCTCACTGTAGAGTGGGTTTCTATCTCTAGAAGTGTTCACGTAAATGTTGGCTACCTATAGTAGCATAGCACGGTACAATGGTGAAAAATTCTGGCTCTGCCAAACTGCCCAGGATCAAATCTTGGCCCACCACTTACTTAGATAAAACATGACTTCAGATAAGGCATTCCACCATTTCTCCATCTATAGAAGAGGCGTAGTGGTAATTGTACTTGTCCATGTAGTTGCTAAGAATTAAATGGATCCATCCATATAAATCAGCAGTTCTCAACCTGTGGGTCGTGACCCCTTTGTAACAATGAAAATATATCCTGCATATCAGATATTTACATTACAATTCATAACAGTAGCAAAATTACAGTTATGAAGCAGCAATGGAAATGATTTTATGGTTGGGAGTCACCACAACATGAAGAACTGTATTAAAGGGTCGCAGCATTAGGAAGGTTGAGAACCACTGATACAAATGCTCTTAAGACAATAACTAGCCTATGCTCAAAAAACATGAACTATTATTATCTGTCACAAGTGGTAAAGAAAGGGTCTCTGCTTTGCTTGAGAAATCAGACTAAGTGATTACCAAGAGATCCCTCCAATTTCATAAAGTTATTACTATAGGTCAGAGAGTACTCTTTCTCAAGTGGTACTCTATTACCCAAGCGCACTCCTGAATAGAATCCTGATATGTAGTAATAACAAAATTATCGCAAAAATACCAAATACAGTAGGATATAGATGACCACCTCCTTCTGTTCACCTAATCTTCATAGACCAGACATGTACCATATGTAGGTATCAGTACAGTAGGCCTAGGTCCTTACATTGACTGCCTCTGTATGTTAACCAGTTTATTAAATGGCATTATTGAGTGGTCAACTTACTGAGGTTCTATTGTATATTACAATATTGCATATTATTGAGTGGTTAATTTACTGAGTTCTATTGTATAACGCAAAGGAGAAGGTTCCCAAAGGCTACTCAGAATTTCATAGGTTTCATTACCAATACAGGAAGTGGAACCAATGATGGTAGTAAGCAAATAAACCAAATCCATGGTATGAAGTCCAGATGCCTGGATAAAGAATAAGGCTTGGGTGAAGTAGCCAGAAGAAAATGAGGTCAAAGGAATCATGAAAAACCAAATGTGTATTCATTTATTTATTTATTAGTTCATTCATTCAACAAATTTACGGAGCACCTGCTACGTACTAGATACTGTGCAATTTTTAAACCCAGAAAATCAGGCACAGTCCCTACCCTAAGGGAGTTTATAATCAGTGGGAAATATATTTTAACCAAATCATTGCACCATAAATATAAAATTATAGCTGTACTCAGGATATGAAGGAGAAGTATCCAGCCATATGGTAGAGATTCACCCTGATCCAAGAGGTCAGGGAAAACAGCCTTGAGGAAGCGATGACTGAGTTGAAATGTGAAGAAAAGATGGAAGTTACAAGATGAAGAGGAGGAAGCACATTCTGGTCAAAGAGCAAGTGGTGAGAAGTACGGCAAGTAAAAGGAATTGAAAGAAAGCCATAGTGCCTGAGTGAAAAGGGCTAGGCAGAGCATGGTTTGAGATAAAGCTGGACAGGGCCCGTAGTCACTTTAAAGAATATTGGATCCTAAAATAATGGGAAGACATTCAAATATTTTAAACATTTCAGGGAAGACATAAAGATCAGATGATGAAATCTCTTGGGATACATCGTGGGAGTTGGAGATCAAAACAGTTGCAGGGGGACCAATAAGGAGGCTTTTACAGTAAGGAAGAGATGATGGTATTCCAGACTAGGACAGTGGGAGTTGAAGTAGGAGAAGAGGTTTCATGGATTCAAATGAGGCAAAACTGAATGTGAAGCATAAGGTGGAGGGAAGGGGCCTGGGGCCTTCAAGCTCTGGCATGCTTGACAATGGCTGGTGATGCCCACAGTGAGATGGGGAACATGAAAAGATCTGGGGAAAGATCAAGAGTTTAGGGCGGGGTGCAGGGGCTCACATCCGTAATCCTAGCCCTCTGGGAAGCTGAGGTAGGTGGATTGCCTGAGCTCACAGGTTCAAGACCACCCTGAGCCAGAGCTAGACTTCGTCTCTAAAAACAGCTGGGCAATATGGTGGGCACCTGTAGTCCCACTACTTGGGAAACTGAGGCAAAGGAATCTTGAGCCCAGGCTCAGCACCTGTAGCTCAAGCAGCTAAGGTGCCAGCCACATACACCAGAAGTGGTAGGTTCAAATCCAGCCCAGGCCTATCAAACAACAATGACAACTACAACCAAAAAATAACCAGGTGTTGTGGCAGGCACCTGTAGTCGCAGCTACTTGGGAGGCTGAGGCTAGAGAATTGCTTAAGCCCAGGAGTTAGAGGTTGCTGTGAGTTGTGATGCCACAGCACTCTACAAGGGTAACAGCTTGAGGTGCTGTCTCAAAAAAAGAAAAAAATCTTGAGCTCAAGAGTCTGAGGTAAGCTATGATGTCACAACACTCTACCAAGGGCAACAAAGTGAAACTGTCTCCAAAAAAAAACAAGAGTTTGATTTTGACTATCTTGAGTTTTAAACACCTGTGAGACTTCCAAGTGGAGTTAAGCAGGAATTTGGGCACATGGGCCTAAAGCTCAGAGGAAAGACCTGGACAAAGGAACAATGTTGCCATGTTTAAAGAATAGAATAAGCGAAGAGTGGCTAGGGCTTAACTCTGAGTATGTTAAAATGTACTGACCTGAGGAGGACAGAAGAAGCCTACAAAAGAGATGAAGAAGGAGCTGTCAGAGAAGATAAAGGAAACCAGAGGAGTCTTGTGTCACTGAAACCAAGACAAGACAGTGTTTCAAGGAAGAAGGATGGTCAACGGTGTAGACCACTGCCCACAGTCAGGGAAGGTAAATGACCCGGCAAGCTGTTCTGTGGGGCTGCATGGGGCAGGAGCTGGCCTGACAGTGACCTGAGGCATGAGTGAGAGGTGAACAGTTAGCGTCAATGAGTATAGATATTCTTTCTAGAGGTCTTTGAAAAGGGAAGAAGAGAACGTGATAGGAAGGTAGGGTTGGAGTAGAGCTGTCTCCACACTCTCCGTCCAATCCCTGTGGGAGTCTGGTGTATGCTTTAAGTCTGGCAAGAAGAATCCAGATGAGAAGAAGAAATTAAATATGAAAACATGATGAGAGAGTGTGCAGCACAGATACGGTACTGAAAGGACAGATGGCCGGAGAGACTTGCCCCTTGGCCAGGAACTCCTGGTCACAAAGTGTTCACAGATGATGAGAACTCTGTTGACATTATGAAAATACTGGTGGAAAGGGAAGCTCCTGGGGTCAAAGCTTTTGCATGGCTCCCTTGGTTTAAGGTTCCAAGCAAAATGTTTGTGAGAAGTTGGTAAGAAATCCTAGCTCAAAGTTAAGGTTCTTGCCCAAAACAGAATGGCAGAGCCTCTATGCGGGTGAGTTCTCATGAATCTCTTCTGAGTTGAAATCCACATCAATCGCTTCCTGACGAAATTATCTGAGCTGTATTGCCTCATTCAGGTTCCGAGTTTATTTTCCCAGCACCATACCATGTTATAAATGAGGAAACTGAGCTGCACCCCTAGCTATGGCTCATTTCAACTAGAATGGAAAAATTTGGAGTTCACATGGGTCCAAGTTCCCAGTGTCCTCAAAGTGTAGCATATCTGCATGGCAGGAAGCCATCGTCTATCATCTGAGACACAGTGTCCTCAGACACCCATTCCAAGTCTTAGGAAGTCACAGCAGGGAAGCATGCTGCTTGGAGCATCTGCTGAGTACCTGTTGCTGCAGAGGTCACTTTTGCAGATACCATCTCATTTAATCCTCATAACCCTCTATGGTAGCTGGAACTGAGACTCTAGCCAATATGAGAAAAATCTGCTTTGCTGCTTTACCAGGAGCTCCAAGCTAGTTAGTAACCCGCCCCTGTGGCTTTCATGTATGGCCCCAGGCTAACCCGGCTGCTAGGCCCCTGATGAGGTAGGAATTTGAGTGTAGAGCAGGAAATTTCCATGACCATTTCCATACTTCCCCACCCAACCCAATGGCTGGGAAGGGCTTGTATTTTGATCATCTCTACTTTCCTTTTTATGTGTTCCAAACAAATACTTGTGGTTATTGCCCCCAAATACCAAATATGCAAATATCACCTGCCAATTTCGTTTTTTTGAGATGAGTCTTACTTTCTTGCTCCCATTAGAGTGCCTTTTCATCACAGCTCACAGCAACCTCAAACTCTTGGGCTCAAGCGATTCTCTTGCTCAGCCTCCCAAGTAGTGGGACTACAAGCACCTGCCACAATGTCTGGCTATTTTTTAGAGATGATGTCTCCGTCTGGCTCAGGCTGGTCTCAAACTTGTGAGCCCCCTTGGCCTCCCAGAGTGCTAGGATTACAGGTGTGAGCCACACACCCAGCCTCACCTTCCAATTTAAAAGGCAGATGGGAGGATTTATTGAGTACTTATCAGGGCTTAGACATTGTTCTTTTTTGATCCACCAACACTAACTCCCAATCCCCATCCTAAAAACCTTCCTGTCTCTCAATTGACAGAGCCAGAGCAAGCCTCTGGGCAGGGATTCAGGTGGAAGTGAATTTCCCAAGAACGAAAAGGTAAATTATCCCCCTCTCCATTTTCAACTGTACATTCAGTCTATCTTTGCCACTAGGGACCCTCAGGATCAACAGTTTCCTGGTCACCCTGCCCTCCTCACAGCACCTCCTATGAGAATATCTCATTTTTTGGCTTTTATATTCTAAATTCCTATACATTTTTTGGTATGGTATTTTCCTCAGCTTTAGAATCAGGTGATAGGAAAAGCATAACTAAGACGCTGAAAATAGACTACAAAACTCATGAAAGTCGTCCCCAAACAATTTGCTCTTAAAAAAACAGCAGCTCCCACCCCAAAGGATCTAATCCTTCAGAGGGCAAACAAGCCTGATGTGTGATAACCCCCACTTGCCCCAAGGATTGCTGAAGTGGGTGAGAGATTCAGAAAGCTGCTCCACTCCCATCACTGAGGAATTCCTACTTCCTTCCCCCTCCAGGCTTCGAGATCTTCCACACCTCCTCCTTATAAAAGTGGGGCCCAGAGCTCCAGTCACGCAATCAGGTAGCACATGGTACTGATAAAAGTGGGGCCTGGTCGCCCCCACCAAGTTGGCATCAGCCATCCCCAATTGACTGCAGTGATGAACCAGTCATACAAAATCTATTGAATACCCCCAGCCACATGTGAGACTGGATCAAACCTCATTTCATTACCTATCATCTGCTGAGCTCATTAAGAATGAGGAACACAGCACTCAGAAAACACAGACTGTAGAAATGCTGAATAATAATGATAACTAATAATAACTCTTCAGCCTGATTAGAAAGCAGATTTTACTGAGGTGGATAAAATTACCTGCGGAGTACAGCGTGCCTCCTGAATAACATGAGTCAGCACCCCCACACGTGCGCTGCTTGTAAAAGTGATACTCTTTATTCAGCTGCTAAGTCACACCTGGTATTCAAAGCTTGTCTGTTTCTCAAACACAAGGCCTTTGAAAGCTTGTCCTCCTTAATCTACATGCCACATTGTCTAATTCACTGGAATAATTTTAAGTTATTCTCTCTTTTCCCAACCAGATTGAGAAGGGGGGAAAAGTTGATGTTTTTACTATCGCGTGTTCAGTTCATTCACCCATCCCTTTGTGAGTGTGCATTCCCACACGCCACGCCTGAGGTCCCACGACAGAGCCACGGGCTGCTCATAGGTCAGTAGACACCACACCAATTACAGTAATCAGTGTCCCAGGGATCATGACAGAAATCTGAATCATCATTATACACATAGTAAGGGCCCCACAAGCCAGAAGTGGAAACTTCTACCTTGGAAATTTATACTTCACACGGGAGATAAGAAAGGATGACTTGGCCCCAAATGTATGACATTTCAGATTCACGCCCAAGCGCCACTTAAGTCAATAAACTTTCTAGATACAAAAGAATTTATTGTTTCTGGCAGTAATGATAAGCAAGATTGGGAGCTAGGGTGTTGGCTCAATTAATATGCGTGAGATGTTTTTAACTGAGATTTGTGGATTGTATTTGCTTCTGCAGAACAGTCCACAATTACTGTCAAACATATCTTACTCTCAGCTGGCTAGTCCACAAACAAAATAAAGCAATCAACCTATTCTGCAAAAGTTCTAGACCAGCACCTACTAAATTTGTAACTCCTAGAGCTGTGACTTCACTATTTAAAATATATCTGGTGAAATTTGAATAGAGTGTGGAGTTTAGTTAGTAGTATTATACTAATGTTGTTTCTCAGTACTGAATATAGTTACATAGATATTAAAATTGGGAACTTTGGCCAGTTCAGTGGCTCAGCACTCTGAGAGGCTGAGGCTCAACTCCATTGAGCTCAGGAGTCTGAAACCAGCTGAACAAGAGACCTTGTTGCTGCTAAAAATTAGCCGGGTATTGTGGTAGATGCCTATAGTCCCAGGCACTTGGGAGGCTGAGACAGGAGGATCACTTGAACCCAAGAGTTTGAGGTTGCTGGGAGCTAGGTTGACACCATGGCACTCTAGCCTGGGCAACAAGAGTAAGACTCAAAACAAGAAAAAAGAATGTAAAAACTTAAGTAAGGCAATGCATGAGAACTCTCCATACTAGTTTTGTTTGTTTGTTTGTTTTTTGAGACAGAGTCACACTCTGTCACCCTCAGTAGAGTGCCATGGGGTCATAGCTCTCAGCAACCTCCAACTTTGGGGCTCAAGCAATTCTCTTGCCTCAGCCCCCCAAGTAGCTGGAACTACAGGTACCTGCCACAGCACCCAGCTATTTTTTAGAGACAGAGTCTTCCTCTTGCTCAGCCTGGTCTCAAACCTATGAGCTCAGGCAATCCACCTGCCTCGGCCTCTCAAGTGCTGGGATTACAGATGTGAGCCACCGCATCCAGCCTTCTCCATTTTAGTTTTATAACTTTTCTATATGTTTAAAATTAAAGTAAAAAGTAAATAAATATGTTTATAGATACAGATAAATACATGTATGTTTACATTTTTATGAGATTCATGCTACTCAAAGTGTGTCCCATAAACTCTTCCCAATCATAGACAAGCTAGATAGGGAGACTGAAAGCAAGCATTTATAACTTTTATAACTTTTTTGACATTTCCACAATATTTAAGCATGTGATTCTTTTCCTAGAAATTCATTTTTATCACATTTTTTAAAAGCATCAGTCTGTATTAGTCAGGATTCTCCAGAGAAACAGAGCCAACAGGATATGTGTGTGTGTATATATAGAGAGACAGAGACTTATTTTAAGGAATTGGCTCATGTAATTGTGGAGCCAAAACCCAAAATCCAATGGGGTGGGCCAAATAGGATAGAGATTCAGGAAAGAGATGCAGAGACCAAAGGCAGCCTGCTGGCAGAATCCCTTCTTGATCAAGGTAGGTCAGTCTTTGTTCTAATAAGGCCTTTGATTGATTAAAAGGGGCCATCCATATTATGGAAATAATCTGCTTTACTTAAAGCCTACAGATTTAAATATGAATCCCACCCAAAAAGCACCTTCACAGAAACATCCAGAATAATATTTGACCAAATATCTGGGCTCCATGCTCCAGATAAGTTGACAAGTAAACTAACCATCACATAGTCCATGACAGATTGGAAATTTAAAAAGAAAAAAATAAAATAAATAACTCTTCACTGGAGATCGTTTGAAATGCATTGTATAACATTTACTAGTCTACCAAATAGTCACGTTAATAAATAACGTTCACACTAGTAATTTTCCCTCATTTTATGTGGGAAAATATTAGGAGCAGTGTCCTGGCTGATAAGGGAAGAGGAAGATCTAACCATTCTTTTATTCCTTTAGTCTGATTAATGAGCTCAAACCATTAAAACTCACCTTTGCCCAGTGGATACAATTTATATCACTCTAACTCAGTCCCCAGATGGTCTCAACTCACAGCATCTCAGTGTCTCTGTAATTCTTTCGCAGAGCCCCCAGGCCAAAAGCAACAAGTAACAGATATTTCACGCATCCAGCAGTTAAGAGCCAACAACTTAGCTATTTGAAAAAAATAATAATACACATAAGTTAAAAGAAAACAATTTATTTCTTAAATAATCAATTACTTTTAAAAGGATGTGTATGCCAAGTGGGCACCAAATATCTTCTCAAATTTTGGAACCGATACGGACAAAGAACCTCCACCTCTTATTCCACAGAGATTTTTACTTGATACTTACATTTTATAAACAACTGCTGAAAACCCAGCTTCTCGCAGCTAAAACATCTTTGAAAGGAATGCAGCACAATCTAATGTTGAAATTGTGAACTACCTTTAGCTAGTAGTTCACATATTGTCCAACAGATAGCAAGTGGCACTGTTTCCCTCTAGACGTAACTATGCCACAGCTACGGTGCCCTGGGCACCTAACACGGAGTTTGGGAATCACTCAACTCCATCTTGTTCCATTTTTTATTCTGTTTATTCATTTGCAAACTATAAGCATCTATTTTAAATGTCTAACAACTACCTCTGTTAAACCTAAGGTTAAGCAGAATACAGCATTTTCTGCCATGTCATAACTCTGACCTTTCTTTCACTCAGAAAGTTGTGTGTTTTCTTCTCATTCTTTATCTGTGGGGAACACAGGGGACCAGATGTTCCCCAAAAGCCAGGCATCTCAAGCACGTGCCTAGGAGAGTAGAGGGAAATCTGTTGCTCTGTTATGTATTTAAATAAGAATATAGTTCTTAAGTGTGCTATTTTTTAACAGATACATAGATCAAGACTAAAAGCAGCCCAGAAATAGGTATAATTTGGGTTGGGTGCAGTGACTCATGCCTGTAGTGCTAGCACTCTGGAAGGCTGAAGCGGGAAGATCACTTGAGCTCAGGAGTTGGAGACTGGCCTGAGCCAGTGTGAGACCCCATCTCTACTAAAAACTAGAAAAATCAGCCAGGCATCGTGGTGTGCACCAGTAGTCCCAGCTACTCGGGAGGTTGAGGGAGGAGGATTGTTTTAGCCCAGAAGTTTGAAGTTGCAGTGAGCTATGATAATGCCACTGCACTCTACCTGGAATGACAGAGAAAGACTCAATCACAAAAAAAAAAAAAAAAAAAAAAAAAAAATGTGTAATTTGGTACTTGTTTTACTAATAGTTAACCATTCTCAATCACTTCTTGGTCTAATTCTGTTTTTTCTAACTGATGGTTATTTCTTATTTTTCAATTATATTTATTTCATTCATTCAAATTCTTGTCACTGTAGCTGTAAGTCCTTTGGATAGTGGCTCTGACTGCAGTTTGGGAGGGTTACCATGGCTTGAAATCGAAAGCCTTTGTTTTCTTCATCTGCATCAATACTTTCTCTTTATAATGACCATCATCATCGTCATCATCATAAGAACTTTGTATCTTATTGGCTGACATCAATAGCCAGAGAGGTGGCTTCCCTCTATCCTCTGTTTTTACCTTTTTCCTGATTCGTTTCCATAGGCAAAGGAAAAGGGGAAGAGAGAGAAAGAGAGAGAGAGATCTCTTATATTGCCTGCAACAAAAAGACACCACCACCCCCGTGTCTCTGTGAAGCTTCTTTCATCTACTATTTACTGACAGCTACATACAGCTGATACAACTGGTCTCTGATATTAAGCTAGGAGCTATAAGCTAGCTTGTAACAGAGACCATACTCACCAGTGATAAATGCAAGTTATCAGAACATACTTCTAAAAACCTCTTTCAGAATAAACAGAACTCGACTTTAGAGGGTCACCACAGAGTGGCATCCCAGTCTGCACTCCAGGGTGCAGTGCAGCAGTGCCCGCCCCTCCACCCCATTTTGACCAGCCTGAGGTTGAACCTCCTCCTTCTTTCTTGCTAGGGCTTGTCTTTAAATCTGATGTCAACAAATATATTGGATTTTTGATACTTTTAATCATTGTAACATTTTGCAAGAGTTAGGAACACTGTCCGCTCAACTATAGCTGCCTTCGGATTACCTGAGGGAGAGGGACTAGCTGGATGCCTGGTGTGGAGCAGGTGATCCAGATGCCGCCTCTGTGTGGGTACACGTTAGCCGGCACACAGCCTTCGGTGGGAAGGTTGATAGACGGTGGGCAGGAAAAACTAAAGCCTAGGGAAAGCACGGCCCTGGCCAGAACAAAGCAGGGTGAATGGTTCCTTCTGCAGGTAGGGTGGGAATTTTTTCTTATCCTGCTCCTGGGGCTGAAAGTCTAAACTTCATTGCCACGGTGACTAGGTCCCCATTAGAGGGCCTCCTGCTCCTGCAGAGCTGACTTCCTGAGTGATACAGAGGCAGAAACAGAGAAAAAGCAAGACCAAATGTCTAAATGTGACCCTGGTGGCTGAACGGGAGGGAATTTTCAGAAGCAATGAGGGGCATCAGCCTGCCTTCAGATCCCCCCCAGAAGCAATGAGGGGCATCAGCCTGCCTTCAGATCCCCCGGACGTGTTTTCTTCCTTTTCCTTCCTGACTCACCGGGTTTCTTTAGGAAAGCCTGGTGAGAAGGGATTATGAAGCAGGCGAGGGAGCCAGCCTTTTTTGGCAACACACAGCATTTTGATTTCGGATTCTGCAAATCTTCAAGAACAGACCCGGTGTGCTAGCGTTCTAGGCTGGAGTCCAGCGGCAGTTCGGCTGCAGATGAAGCAGATCAGATGGTTGGTGCTGTCAGCCAGACACCCAAGGACATTCCTGCAGCTACACCTCTCTGGAAGTTTGAAGATGTTGGGACAGGTTTGCCTTCTGAAACGTGCAAATGTCACCAGCTGGGTGTGGCAGATGCCAAGAGGCCTCAGAAAACAGATCTCCATCTGCCAATGGGTTAGGCTTCCTGGGACACTGATTAGAATAGTTTGAAACAAAGTGGAGGAAACACCGGCTCAGCTTTTTACATATTGTTATGGTCTCTGGGTCATTTCCTGCCTTTGGAATTCATTTCCTTTCTTGGTTCAGCAAAATTGAGGAATGACAAGAAAGATTGGGGCTTGTCTTTGCATCGGGCCCAGGGAGGGGCAGCTCTGCCACCAAGGAGGGCCCTCTCTGCCACCAAGAACTCTAGCTCTGCGTTCTCCCTAGCTCCTGTGCGCTCACAGTGAGCCCAGCGTGGGGGAAGCCTTAGGAATGGAACAATAAATTAGGAAAGGGAGCCATCTCCAGTTGAGTCAGATGAATCCTCTTGTTCCTAGAAAACAGAAAGGGAAAGACGAGATTGGAAGGGAGAAAATGGTGTTTTATCGAGGAGAGTGCTTTCCTACCAGCACCCCATTCAGGGAAGAAGCACCCCTCAAAGGCAAGAGGCCAAAAGCAGCTCCAAGAGGTCTCACCTCACTGCATGAGGTCAGCCAGCAGGCCTGCTAGGTACATGCGACAGTGATATCTGCTATACAGCAATGACCTGCTTTGTTTTATTTTTACTAGGATTTATTTTGCATTTTGTTCCAACAAGGATTTAAGGTAGCAACAACTGATTTTCTGTCAGCATTTTAATGTTCATTTTGGGCACTTTGAAGCAAAGATGAATTGTAATCTCTCTGCAGCTCCCACCGTGCCCTGAGCACCCACTGTAGTTCAGCTATGTGGAGGCCTCTGGAGGCCTCTTGGCATCTGCCACTCTCAGCTGGTGACATTTGCACGTTTCAGAAGGCAAACCTGTCCCAAGGGCTGCAGTCAGTAGAAATTCTGTGACTCCTGCTGCCCCTTGCCAGTTCTCTAAAATGGTGTGTCTCCCTAGATAGTGATCCACCATCAAAAATCAGTTCTTTCTGAAAAGCCAGCTTATACAGCCCTTGTATACAGTCCACGTGTCCAAAATCAGTCTGTCGCACTAGACTGAGAGGTCAAAGTTCACAGCTTTAGGGGAAGGGATAATTTTTGCTCTAACTCTCAGTCTAAACACAGCTAACCTAGAGTAAGTGCCATAGTCAAAATAAAGGAAGTTGCAACTGGTAATCAACTTTTATCCTAATGCCACCTGGTCCCCAGAAACAAGCACCAAAGCTTCCCCTCTGTCAGCGTAAACAGTCTTTGCCCAAGGCTGCAGATGCCACCACTGCAGAGGGCTGTTAGTGCTGGGGCTGCTGCCATGGGTTATCTCTGTGGCTCAGGCATCAATCAAACCGACCTTTCCAAATCGCACCATCTCATCAAGTGTTCACAGAAACGGTCTCCTGTGACCTTCACAGCAATTGGTCCCAACGACATTAGGAAGTTCTAGACTAGAGGAAGTAAATAAGTAGCTAGGGCAGAGCTGGACCTATAAATAGCAGGGTCAGAAACACCTGTACTTACATATGACTACAACAAGAAGTCTGCCCTAATCTCCCCCCAGAAAAAAGCACTCTGGGAAATTAAGGCATTATAGTTGCCTGTAAAAGTAAAAGCTGGGTCTAAGACATTTGTAAATAATTGTTTTAAACTTTCAAGAGTCTGACTGCATGGGCCTGGCAAGGGGCCAGGAACCTGCATTTTTACCAAGCCCACCTGTTATGCTGGTACAGGTGGTCTACAGCTCGTACTGTGGAAAATGGTGCTGGAAAGGATTTGTGAGTCATTGTCGCATTCACGTGGATGAACAGTTAATACAGCTGAGCATTGCACCTGGATTCCAGGCAGGCTTTGGCACTCTATGTGACCTTGTACAAGGCAATAAAATGCCTTGAGACTGAGGGACTCAGGACTAGATGAAGACCTCCAAAAT
The DNA here is from genome assembly GCF_000181295.1 of Otolemur garnettii. Classification (NCBI taxonomy): domain Eukaryota; kingdom Metazoa; phylum Chordata; class Mammalia; order Primates; family Galagidae; genus Otolemur; species Otolemur garnettii. The sequence goes on from NW_003852490.1 coordinate 1,699,839, forward strand.
TCTAGCTGGGAAGTGGCTTCTAAATTACAGCCCAATGCCTACAGCATGGGAGGGCGAATCCCAAGTGTCACAGAGACTAGGATCCCAGGCATGCCCTGAACACTCACTGTAGTCCTTCAGTCCAGAAAACCCCAGAGACACTGAAACACCCAGTTGCCCCAGGACTGCACTCCCGGGATGCTGAGATGTTGGAATGCAGAGCAGGCAAGCAAGGAGTACACCTGTCTTTGCCCTCAGCCAATTTCCAAGTAAGAAAAAGAAAAGAGGAGATTAGATTAATTTAGTGCTTAATATGCTTTTTTTTTTTTTTTTTTTTTTTTTGGTGAGACAGAGTCTCACTTTATTGCCCTGGGTAGAGTGCCTTGGAGTCGTAGTTCACAGCAACTTCAAACTCTTGGTCACAAGTGATCCTCTTGCCTCGGCCTCCCAAGTACCTGGGATGACAGGTGCCTGCCATAGTACCCACTATTTTTAGAGACAGGGTCTCACTCTTGTTCAGGCTGGTCTCAAACTCCTGAGCTCAATCTACCTGCCTCGGCCTCCCAGAATGCTAGGATTATAAGAATGAGCCACTGTGCCTGGCCTACTTTATTTTTAAAGCCATGATTAATCCTAGTGTCACTAGTACCATTTTGAAGGTGAGGGAATTGAGGATTAAAGAAGTTAAATAACTTTCCCAGGTTCTTAAGTCACATGGCTTTGAATACTTCAGCTGAAATTTGAAGTCTCGTCATCTGTCAAGGTCCAAATTCCGTGTTCTTTCCACGTAAAGTTTACTAAAAGTTTCGCTGTGGTTATTCTGAAGGCCTTGATGTTTTGAGACCCTCCAAATATTTCACCTCTCCCCCTGCCTGTTGCCCACTCTGCTTCAGACTCTTCTCCTGGTCCTTGGTCTTCACTCTGCCCCTAATCTCCCCTGCTAACCCCTCAGCTGCACTTACTTCTTATGGCCACAAGTATTCATCTCCCAGAAATAAAACAAACTGCCTCATGGCTGGGCTCAGTGGCTCACACCTGTAATCCTAGCACTCTGGGAGGCCGAGGCAGGTGGATAGCTTGAGCTTAGAAGTTCGAGACCAGCCTGAGCAAGAGCAAGACCCCTGTCTCTACTAAAAGTAGAAAAATTATCTAGGTGCTGTGGTGGGTGCCTGTAGTCCCAGGACTCAGGAGGCTGAGGCAAGAAAATCACTTGAGCCCAAGAGTTAGAGGTTTCTGTGAGCTAGCTGACCCCAGGGCACTCTAGCCAGGGCAACGGAGTGAGAGTCTGTCTCAAAAAATAGAAATAAAATGGGTTGCCTCTTCTCCTGGGTCCAGGTGGACTTTCTGGTCTGCAGCTACTCCAGCCACTAATTTCAAGATCAAGTCAGCAGGGTTCTGGAGAACTCTGTTTATACCTAGGAGTTTCATTAATTGAGCATCTGCAAATGCTTAAGAGGCACTTGCACATTTGTGCACATGCGCGCATGCGTACACACACAGGTCTCTTCTCAACCGAGGGCAGAAATACAGGAAACCTGGGTTACCCAAAGCTCTTCCGTTAGGAGATGCCCCATCAGACCTCAGCCTCCTAATAATAGTAATTAGCCCGAGATGCTGGGCACCTCCTAGAGAGAGTAAGGGGGAGAGAAGACAGACTGTTTGGATTCTGTTCTAATAACCCACCCACCCCCAACTTCCTGCCTCTCAGCTGCCTTCGCCTTCCAGCCCATCTCCCTGTTGAAATGATTCATTCTTCCCACGATGATTGGGCCTTTTGCCCTGTACAGCCCTCTCTGTCTTTACAGATAGAATGAACTAAAATTAAGCAGAAGGCCACTTAGGCGGAACAGCAGGAAAAACTTCCTATGGCGAGAACTCCTAAAAGGCTAAAATAGCCTTATAAGGCAAATGCAGGAAGGCCTCACTGCACGAGGCGAAACAATAGAGCCCGGCTTGGAAAACTATTTTTAGAAGTGAGGAGGATGAGGGAACAGCTACTTCCTCAATTTCATGTGTCAATCTCCTCACTCTCGGCCTGATTTCGCATGAATTAATGCCCTGTGTTATGTCTTAACCATTCTAAGGCCAAAGGAACACCCGACATCTATCCATTTTGAAATAAAAAGATGGAGCCCGGTCCAGCAGAGGGGTAGCCAACTCATGAACTGGGCAGTATAGACCACTATGGGATATCCTGAACATTGGTGTACTGTCACCACCTTCTTATTTTTTTTATTTTTATTTTTTCATTGAGACAGAGTCTCACCTCCAGCTCTTGGGCTTAAGTGATTCTCTTGCCTCAGCCTCCCAAGTAGCTGGGACTACCGGCCACAACACCTGGCTTTTTTTTGTAGAGATGGGGGTCTCTCCCTGGCTCAGGCTGGTCTCAAATCTCTGAGCTCAGGGCAATCCACCTGCCTTGGCCTCCCACAGTACTAGGATTACAGGCATGAGCCACCAAGCCCAGCCCTTTGTCACTACCCTCTTCAAGACCAGTGCCATAGCCCTGCTTTGGAGGAGATATATATATATATATATATATATATATATATATAACTCGTATGTTATAACCAATAAAGCATTTTCTGAGTACCTACAATAATCTAGTCTCAGGGATCTTAACATTTTAAAGATTTGTCCATCTAGTTTAATCCCTTGTCCAAACGAGGGCCTTAATTTTAAAAAGGAGAGCTGACATATTTTAGGGCATGCACTGAGAATCCTTGTGGGCTTATTCACAGTCTGTATTTTAGTTAAATATGTGAGAACTGATGTGAGATCAGCCAATGTCATCGTGTAGGCCAATGTCTCACCCTAGATGTGACGACTACATAGCACCCCACCTCCAGGCACAGCTTTGGTTGTTATGCTGTTACTCGTTCCTAGATTTGAGTCATCAGCTCATTAGCGTCCATTCAACCTGGCCTTCTCGAATAATCCCCTGAAACCTTGTACATAATGCTACCAATTCCTGTGCAGAATTCTCTCTGCGGTGGCTCCTGCTTCATCTTGAGCCTAGTGGCTTGGACAGTCTAATCTCACAAACTGCTTACGATGGCGATCCTTTTTACCTTTCTTTTCAGAGCCATTTGGTGATGTCCATCTTCCTGACAGCCAAGAACTTTGGAAGAATCTCTCGCCTCAGGCACCCACCTCTTTGTGTCCAGATTGGCAGCCTTCCAAACTCAACAGAGGCACCATAGAATGAAACTCTCTGTGGAGGGTTGGAGGACAAATTGAACAAGTTCACTGGACATTGAGAGAAAGAAGAAAGGTCCAGGATGCTGCAGCCTTTCAGGCCTGACAGCAGAAGCCGGAATTCCTTCCTCTGTAACTTGGGCTTGAACAAAAGGCATTTTTTAGACCAGAGACCTTTGGCCTACACTCTGAACGGGACGCTCAGCGGGTGGAGCAAAGTTCTCAGTTGACACGAAGGACACACTGACCTCTGGCCCCACTGCCTTCCCCAACCTGGGAAGATACAAAAGCAATTGTGAGTTGGCTGAGCCACCTGGAGTGCTTCTACAAGATGTAGAACATTCTAAATCATGTAATCTGGCCCTGTCTTTATAAGGAAGTGTAATGATGTCTTTAGGTGCTCCAGGAGAAAACAGGGAGAGAAAATGAGAATGAAGAGGAAAAACCTGACTAGTAGCTGCTTTGGATAACTGGAGAGAGGTAATCCTCAGAGAAGAGGTCCCAGTTCTGAGAGTTAGAGATAAGGAAACCTCCACTACTTCAGTCTCTATTTCAGAAGAAATAAAAACCAAGTCATAAATCTAGAGATAAACGTACATTCATCCGGGGAGAGGACTAAACAAGCTGTTATATTTCAAACTGATAGTAGGACTGATAAAAGGACTTTTAACTTGCTAGTAGGTGCATTTCTTTCCCGCAAGTCAGACACCAAAGAGAGGTTACAAAAAAATCGCTTGCGTGTATGTAAGTGTTTTCCTATATATTGGAAAGAAGCATTGATTTGGGCTGTCTATACTGAGCTAGATTCCTAGCACTGAGTGTGTTCCCCAAAAAAGCAAAAGATGAGCAACCAGAGCCGTTTTGGGAAATTCAGGTGTGTGCTCTGTTGGTAAGATGAGAATAGCATGGTTCAGCTGGCCCAGAGCAGCTCCAAATGAAATCAATTGTGTGTAGCTTTGGAGGTGACCAGAGGGGATGGGGCCACGGAAGCAGGACTTTAGAGGGCAAACATGACACCCCAGGGCAGTGCTATCGGCAGGGAGACAGGTACAGCTGCCTGCCAGTGCCTATGGCAAGTTAGATATGTGTTATCTACTAATAACCCCAAGGGGCAGGAGTTATGTGCCAGCTAGAGATCTGGCAGGAAAGACAGGTATGTAGCTCTTGGATGCTGTCCAGGGAGACCAGGTGAGGGCCTGAACTGCGGCCAGCAAAGCAGGGTGTGTGGCACCTGAAGAAACTGGGTGGGTGTTATTAGCTCAGGCAGGGAAGAAAGGGTGTGCTGTGTCCATGAAGGGTGACTGTGAACATTCCAGAGCCCAGATAATGTTTATGGAAGATGCTTCGGTCAATACAGAATGCAAGTCACTCTTGCTGTCCTACAACCTTTCTCCAGCTCAGCGTCTGAGTCTTTTAAATCCACGATACAAGGAAGTTCTCCATGATGTTGAAGCTGAGAGATAGCCACAGGTTGGACAAGTCGGCCAGATCTTCAACATGTGGTCAAGAAAGCAAGGCGAGCACACAAGGAGTCCTGTTTGACCTGAAGAGGTGGCTGCCTGTGTTTCTGAATCATAGTAACAAAGCTAAAGGACTCCAGGTCTCACCGACTGGATTTTCTGTCACTCACCTATGGAAAGGCCCTCAATCACTCTCCGGTGTCCTTTCCACCCTTGTCTCTTCCTTCTTGCCCTTCTTTCCACTTATTCCCAGTCGTATGGTGGGGCCAGCCCATACCATCTCCCAACTCCATGTTCAGTGCTGGCCTATAGACAGCTTACCACCAGCCATGGCAGGGGTATTTATAGCATGGAAACTGGCAAATGCTGCATTTGAGAGAGAGAGCTTTATTTATTTATTTTTTTCTGGAGAGCCAGTTGTTAAACCTACCAGTGCACCATGCCTATAACTGAGCGTTTTTTATGTGGGAGGGCAGGGTAATGAGCTGAGGGGAACAATGTAAGAAGTTTGGAGAGAGGGATGGAGAGGCCTGGAGTGTTCAGAGGAACACAGTGGCTTGCCAAGATTGGTTCTGCCTCCCTCACAGCCACACACACCCACCTCTTGCTCAAGCATTGAATTCGGTATTGAACGGTCATTCAGTAAGAACCTGCTCTGTGTCTACAGTAAAGGGAGGCAGTTTTCTACTGATTTGGAGGGTTGGTTACCATCCTACTCAAACATTTTTTGATGTTTGTGGTGCAGAGTATAATAACCCGGGTATACTCTGTGTGTCTTCTGTGCCCCATACGATGCATATTAATCATCTTTCCCATTACGGGTTTAAAGTGTTTTCCTGTGTATTCAATCTTGTTCTTCCTCGCCCTGTGTAACAGTGTGTGTTCCTCTTCCCCCAAATATGCTTCCCATTGTCCTTTGGATTCAATATCTTATCTCTTTTGAGACTATTTCTGAGCCAGATTATTATTATTACATCCTCTAGGGTAGAGATTTTTTTTTTACTTTAGAACACAAAAGATCACCTGGGGAATCTTGTTCAAATGCAGGTTTGCATTCAGTTCTACTTCCCACAATCATCTTTCCCTTGTACCTCTTGAACTTTACAAAGTGCCACTGACTTATACTGGCATCTCTAGAAGGAACAGCTCCTTGAAAGATATCGGACCAAGAATAGAAATCTGGGCCTAGCACTCTGGGAGGCCGAGGCGGGTGGATTGCCTTGAGCTCACAGGTTTGAGATCAGCCTGAGCAAGACTGAGACACTGTCTCTAAAAATAGCCAGGTGTTGTGGTGGGTGGCTATAGTCCCAGCTACTCAGGAGGCTGAGGCAAGAGGATCAGTTAAGCCCAAGAGTTGAGGTTGCTGTGAACTGTGACTCCAGGGCACTCTACTGAAAGCATCAAAATGAGACTCAAAAAAAGAAAAAGAAAAAAATGTACATACAGAAAAGCTGAATTTGTTTGGAATAGAATTCAATCCTTATCATTAGAACAGTTCAGGGACTGATGACATCTAAATAACCTGAGAAGTCTTTGTAAAATACTGATTTCTGAGCCCCTCCCCCAGATATTCTGATTAAGTGGTGCTCAGGAATCTGTCGCTTTATTGTTGGTATTTTAATGCTACCATGTGATTCTGGTGAGCAGCTTTGGGAACCACTATATCAGATTGCTAGAATGTAGTATTTATGCTACACTTATGGTTCATTAAAAATTCTTCCCATGAATCAACTATACATCTTTAACTACATGTGGCCAGTTTTCAATCCTTCTCAAAGGACCACAGCATCCTGCTAGTTAAGTAAGTAAGAGCTATGGGTGATTGTAGAGGCTTGCCTCCCTCTGGCTTCAGGCCTTCTGACATTTATTCATCCATAATTAAAAAGGATGAAAAGCCAAGCCAAGAGTAAGGTGAATAGCCTTCATCCTTAGACCAGCCATAATGACCCCTGGTACTTCCCATGAATATCAAGAGCTGTGAAAGATTTGAGATTTTATCCTGCTGGCATGATAACAAGTTAGCCTGCCACAGATGTATGGATGCTAGCAGAAGACATGAGTTTCCTAGGCCAAAGACAAAGGACTTTATTACACTCAGCACAGCAAGCAACGTAAGAACCATGTTCACATCCATTCCCTTTGCCCCCCAAGTTCCAGAGAGGTAACAGAATAAGCCACACAGATACTGTCCACACAGTGGGTTCTAGCACAGCTGAAGAACCCCAATCTTTTGCAATGGGTTGCAAACAAACTTATCCAACTTCACCCCCAAAGGAGACATTGTCTTTCTTATATTCTACAACAAAAAAACCATCTTTCTGTTCTTCTTCTAAGGCTGTTCAATACACAAACATCCCTGAAAAAATAGCCATAAACAAAAAGCTATCAATGACTCTTCTCAAAGACATGTAGAAGTATGAAAGACCCATGGAGAATTGTCTACCTATAATGTGCACCCCATGCTCCTATTCTTGGCCCATTGGCAACATGGTGAACCCCTAGAACCTGAACAAAGACTGCAGTATCCATGTAGAGATCCTTCTACTCCCTCCCAGCTATGATGACTTTTGATTTGGCTGTGTCTTCTGGGGGAGGTAGCAATGTGTCATCATTAGAAGTGTTGTCTATAAAGTCAGATTATCTGGTCTTACATTTCAGCTAAGACACTTATTAGGGGTGTGTCTTGAGTAAATTTATATAACCTCGCCATCACTCAATTTCCTCATCTACAAAATAGGAACATAATAACATAGACCTCAAAGTTAGTATAAAGATTGCATGAGATAAAATATATAAAGTATTTGATCAAAGTTATGCAACAAGTCTTCCATAAACAGTAGCCATTGCCATTACCACTCATTATTTTTTGTTCTTGAGACAGACTCTCACTTTTTTGCCCCAGCTAGAGTTCCATGGCATCAACCTAGCTCATAGCAACCTCAGACACCTGGATTCAAATGATCCTGTTGCCTTAGTCTCCCCAGTAGCTGGGACTGTAAGCATCCACCACAAACCACTCATTATTATTCTTCTCTCATGACTTTTCCTCTCATAGTGGACCTACTTGCTCACATAAGAACCCTAACACCCTTTAGCCTCCTTAGGCTTAATTAAAATCACCAACCCTATTTACACCCTTCCAATGCAACCTGAGAGCCAGTTGAGTTTGCTCTGTTCCACCATTGGGTAAACTATGGCCCACAAGTCAAATCCAGTCTGTCACCTATTTTTGTAAATAAAGTTTTTGGAACACTGTCACATCCACTCATTTACATATTGTCTAAGGCTGCCTTTAGTGCTACAACAACAGAGTAGTAAAGCCTAAAATATTCACTATGTGGCCATTTAAAGAAAAAGTTTGCCAATCTGCTCTAGTCTCCCACAGCCATATGCCAACCCATCCAACAAGCTTTAGGATGGGTTCCTGATCACCAAGGAGACCAGGTAAGGGTCAGAATGAATCACTGCCACTTCTTTTCATTAGAAAAACAACTCCAAACTACTATTAGAAAGGCATTGATTTAACTTTTTGAGAACATTACTTTGTATTACTCTTTCTGAATGGGTCTACTTGCATAGTCCATCAATTGACTAATCCCCATTTAACAAACATTAGTAAACGGTCTTTGTGTAAGAGTATTAGCTTGAAAACAGAAGACTTTTTAAAAATGGAAACCTCCCTTTATTAAAGGATTTTATCAAGGAGTACTCTAAAAATGAATTAGCCTTTCAAATAAGAGTAAATATAGTAAATTTATCACTTTCATTTTCTCCACAAATATCTTTGACAAGTTAATAACCGCCAAATGAAGACAGACATTAGATGAATATTTATGATGGCTATGAATATTATCCACGACCTATGCATTCCGTACTGACTGTCAGAAGTGAGTCATGAGGCATGTCTGGTCATTAGAATGAATATTTTCTCGATGACCACTTTATATTAGCCTTCAACAATGAGGATGTCAATTCCTATGTAGAATTTTCAACTTCTTTCATAAAAGTTATCTGAGAACCCAAGCTCTGACCAAATGGAACATATAGATACTTTTACCATATTCAGATGTGAGACTTTAATAGCCTTCTGAAAAACATCCCCAAACCCAAAAAATGCTAAAAGAGAGAATGGGAAAAGTTTAATAATTAGTGGGGGGATTGTTATGAAAACAATACAATATTTTATAATTCTTTTTTTTTTTTTTGAGACAGAGCCTCAAGCTGTCACCCTGTCACCCTGGGTAGAGTACCATGGCTTCACTGCTCACAGCAACCTCCAACTCCTGGGCTCAAGCGAGTCTCCTGCCTCAGCCTCCCAAGTAGCTGGGACCACAGGCGCCCACCACAACGCCCGGCTATTTTTTGGTTGCAGCCATTATTGTTGTTTGGCGGGTCCGGGCTGGATTTGAACCCACCACCTTAGGTGTATGTGGCTGGCGCCTTAGCCGCTTGAGCCACAGGCACCAAGCCAATATTTTATAATTCTTAAGAAATATTTCTTTTATTCCCATACTCCAATCCAATTGTTTTCATGTTTGTGTACTCCCATTTAGACTTGGCCCAAATGCACACAAATGTGTACATTCGGTTGACTCTCAATGGGAGTTTGTCCGGCCAGCAATAATTTTTAAATATGGGCAAAAATTTATCTACAGGATACTCATCATGAAGGTATCAATAACATCACATATCATAGCTAGAAGTGATTTCCACCCTGGCTTCACATTCATGTCACTTGGGAAGATTTAAAAATACCCTCTGGGCCCACCTGCAAAATATTTCAATTTTTTTTTTTTTTTTTTTTGGACAGGGTCTCTCTCTATCTCTATCTCCATTTGTCTCTTTCTCTCCTAGGGTAGAAAGAGGTGGTGTCATCATAGCTCACACCAACTTCAAATTCCTGGGCTCAAGATATCCTTCCACATCAGCCTCCTGAGTAGCTGGGACTGCAGACTACAAGCAGAGCTTGTGGGGTACGAGGTAGGAGGTTGGGTGGGGAGTTGTCTCACTCTTGCTCAGGCTGATGTCAATGATCTTAAGTAATATTCCCACCTTGGACTCCCAAAGTGCTAGGATTATAGGCTGAGCTACCCTGCACCTGGCCCAAAGATTTCAATTTAATTAGCCTGAGGTGGGATCTGAGTGTGGGTATTATTTTAAAGTTCCTCAGGTAATCTCAAAATGCTGCCAAGTCAAGAGCCATTGGTCTAGCCCCTCTTAATTTTACAGGTCAATCACTGAGACCTAGGAGTGCACCTCAAGCTTGCTGCCCTTTTCATAGCCACAAGTCCCCCAGAGCCCCCTGAATCCCAGCACATAAACAGCTGGTGAAGCCCATGTTTGAAAAAATACATATTCAGCACTTTCCTTGGGTGGAAGTGTAGAGGTAAGGGTGGGTGGGTTTGCAGGGTTCTGAGAATAAGGATTTAGCCTTTTTAAAGAACAGGATAAAACTACCTTGAAATATTCATCTATCATTCCATAATATGGTACTATTCCTTAATTGGTGCTGTGCCTTTGACCTAGTTAGTATGCATTGTCCACATGTTTGAGACTGTGTTCTCCTGGTCATCCTGTCTTCAGTTTAATATTCAACAGGATGAAGACCGTTATTTAGAATTCTCCTGAGAGAGTAAGCTCCGAAACTGAGGGTTTGGCATGCTCCCTCTTTCTCTTTGCCATGTTGTTGCAATTTAAAACACTTCTGTGTCATCTCTCCCTTTGGGAATTTCCTCTGGAGCTGGAGATTAATCATTATGCAAATATTAAATACTCTGAACATTCTAGAAAGGGAAGGAATTTGTTTAAGCAATCCTGTTATTGTTGTTTAAATGAGAGATAACAAACAGCTGTTATGATTTGTGCTGCATTCAAATTCTACTGTGTGGTTCTTATGATATGAAATTATATTTAATTTTTCCTTGAGATTCATATGTGCCTTTGCCAAAACCTCTGGGTTCCCATGAATCTCCAGATACATCAACTTATCACCCAGCCTGTTTGTCCTCCCTCCGAGACCTGAAGGTCATTCTGGTAAAAGACAGATTAAAACATTTCTCTCTTGGAATGTTAGTTTGACTGAGATGTTATTTAGATTTTTTAAATAGCCTACATGCCTGGGGTGATCTGAAAGGAAATGCTGCAGAGTCTAGTGTTGCCTAATAAATAGGGCAAGTCATGCTCGCTCAGGCACAACCCTAGGGGAAAAACAAAGTTCTCACTCTTGTCCCGAAGGTCAAAACTCCCTGACTTAGCTTCTCACATTCTCCCCTCTGTGTCCTCATGAGTCTCTACACAATAGACTGCTGGTTAATAATTCTTTGTATTTAACTTTCCCTGCTCAAATCACCACGTGGTTTCTCTCACCTGGTCTGACTTATGCTGATATGGGATCCATGCTAGACACTGTGCTCTCCAAAAGCAAAAGTTAGTGCTGCAGAGAGCTGGGACCAGGGCGAGGTAAGTGGGGCCCATGGGTGTGTGGGTTGTGGGTAACTCAGTGCAAAGTCACCTGAGGGTATGATTGGCTCCTTAGTTGTTCTCCTCTGCTGTCTTTCTTTCTTTCTCTCTTTCTCTCTTTCTCTCTCTCTCTCTCCTTCTTTCCTGCTTATGATCTGCCACCTCCACAGAATTCTAGTAGATGCTCAATTAGCACTTAGTGAAAAACTGAATTACTTTTTCTTTCACAGGTCAATCACACCAACTTCGAATTCCTTAATGCAGTTTAAGAAAACTCTGGGGCTTGTCACCTGTAGCTCAGCAGCTAGGCCACATACACCAGAGTTGGTGGGCTCAAACCCAGCCCGGGCCTGCCAAACAACGATGACAACTATAACAAAAAAAAAAAAAATAGCCAGGTGTTGTGGCAAGCACCTATAGTCCCAGTTACTTGAGGCTGAGGCAAGAGAATCACTTAAGCCTAAGAGTTAGAGGTTGCTGTGAGCTGTGATGCCACAGCACTCTGCTGAGGGTGACACAGTGAGACTCTGTCTCAAAAAAAAAAAAAAAAATTATGCCCAGCATTTAGTCTTTCAGATGGGTTCTAAAATCATAAAAATTGAATATTGCCTCTCTCTGTACCAACCGCCAACCAACCCAAAGTAAAAAAAGTTTAAGAAGGAATGTACAAAAAGCATAACAACAGCATTGATTTCCTTTCCCATGAGAGAGGCTTGGATTAGAATAAATATTCAGTCTGTTCTTTCTTTGTTTCCATTTCAAAAGGTTAAAACTTTATTCAAATTCAATTTGGTGAGAATATTTAGTGCCTCTTTCATGTTCCAGGAATCATAGTAAGGAGTAAAGATTCAGAAATAAGATATCCTCCTTGATCTCAGTCAAAGGTCTTGAGGGATAGAAATAAGCATATACACAGAGCAAAGGCTGTTTCGAGTGGCAGCCACTCTAACTGAAAGTGGAGTTCACCAGCCTCGTAGGAGAAAAATGGCAAGGACCAGGCAATGCAACCCTTCCCAGAAAAGAAAAAGGTAAAATCACTGTTGCCATTGCACTACAGAAGTGGAAAGGGAACAGAGACATTGTCTGCATTATTCAAGTGACTAGAGCAAGATGGTGTTTTGTCTGAAACTCACAGTTAGTGTATTTGTATAGGTTGAGCCTGTGGTGGCCCATTTGGGCTGGTACCACAAAATGCCATAAACTGAGTGGCTTATAAACAGCAGAAACTTATCTCTCACTGTTCTAGAGGCTGGATGTCCAGGAGCGGGCTTCAGGATGGTGAGTGCTAGAGAGGGCCTCTTTTGTTACAGACTGTAATCGCACATGGAAGAAGGGGCAAGCTGGTTCTCTGGGCTCTCTTTTATAAGGACAGTAGTCCCAATCATGAAGCCTTCATCTATGAAGTGACCTAATCACCTCCAAAGTTAAGATTTCAACATATGAATTGGGGGTGGGGACACAGATATTCAGCCTCCAGCAAAGCTGCTAAGATTGACATGGTAGCCACCACTTACTGAATCCTTATCATATTGCTAAGCCACTTGACATCCCTCAATTCATTTTTAATGTTTCAAACAAAAAGCTGAACAGTAGGAACTATTGTCACAGTTTTACAGATAAAGAAACTACTGGGCATGAAGGCTTATGCCTGGAGTCCCAGCTAAGGCAAGATTGCTTGAGCCTAGAAGTTTGAGGCTGCACTGAGTCATGAGCACACCTGTGAATACCCACTGCCCTCCAGCCTGGGCAACATAGTGAGATCTTGCCTTTAAAAAAAAAAAAAAAGAAGAAGACAGAAGGCAGCGCCTGTGGCTCAGTGAGTAGGGCACCAGCCCCATATGCCGAGGGTGGCGGGTTCCAACCCGGCCTCAGCCAAACTGCAACAAAAAAATAGCTGGGCATTGTGGCAGGCACCTGTAGTCCCAGCTATTCAGGAGGCTGAGGTAAGAGAGTCGCCTAAGCCCAAGAGCTGGAAGTAGCTGTGAGCTGTGACGCCCCAGCAGTCGAGGACAACAAAGTGAGGCTCTGACGAAGAGAAAAAGAAAGAAAGAAGGAAGGAAGGAAGGAAGGAAGGAAGGAAGGAAGGAAGGAAGGAGGGAAGAAAGGAAGGAAGGAAGGAAGGAAGAGAGGAAGGGAGAGAGGGAGGGAGGGAGGGAGGGAAGAGATAAAAGAAACTGAGGCTCTAAGAAGTTAGGTAATTTTCAGTCATAGTAATGAAGCCCAAATCATCTTCCCTAGTTCTGCCCTTGACCTTTGTCTGATTTCTAGGAATCCATTTTCTGCTTGTACACAAAATCACTCAGGGACAAATGAGCATTTGTAAAACTAAGCAAACCTGACCTGAATTCCTCCATTAACCCTAGCAACCATATAGGCTAGATTCAACAAGGTTTTATTCACAACTGAAAAATTATATTTTAACAGAAATGTAGACATTCTACCCAAACTTAAGCGACTGCCTATATGACATTGCTATAACAATTCTACCAGATTATTAATCACAGCTACAAATAATAACCTTAGAAAATGTTCTTGGATTTCATAGCATCCTTAGTCCAATATATAAAACACCCACAGCACAGAGCCTGACACAGAGTGGGCAATCACTACACATTAGTCCCTTTCTTCTTCCCCCTCTCTGGTGTCAGTTGTAGAAATGAAATAGTGAGCTATGTGGGCAGATGAAGAGGAAGACAATGGGGTAGGGAATTACAGGCATATAACCAACACTTATTATTCATGGCCCTTTCTACACCACCTCTTGAGAGATGATATTGCCAATTATGGTTTTACCCAGGAACTGACCTTCACCCTTCCATTCACTTGGCCAGGTGCTTTTCGTATGAGAGAGGTCATTCCCACCCAATAGATATATTTTCCATACTCCCCTTAATCAAGCCAGTATTCGTGTTAAAATAAGCTCACTAAGAGTGACCAAGGGACAGACTTGGAAAGTATGAACCTAGGATAGGAAAAGTAGCCTGCATAAAATAGGAGGCCCTGGATCAACTTCATGCACAGTCCCCCAAGAAATGGTTTTGAGGTGGAGAGTGGAGGGAAGTAGGGCCTATATATCATGACACATTGGTTTAGATCCTGGTGCTCCAAAAAGAGCACTTATGACAGGGGTAGGAAACCTGTGGCCTTAGTCACAAGCGGATTTCTGGATCTTTAAGTGAGTGCAGCTTTTTGACTGGATCCAAATTTTACAAAACAAATAATTTTATTTTTATTCATACATTTTTCTTTGTCTTTTATATTTTTATTTTATTTTAAAAATGAATGTATTTAAGGCTGGGCAGAGTGGCTCACTCCTGCAATCCTAGCACTCTGAGAGCTTGAGGCAGGTGGATTGCTTAAGCTCAGGAATTTGAGACCAGCCTGAGGAAGAAGACCCCATCTCTAAAAAGTAACCAGGTGTTGTGGTGAGTGCTTATAGTCCTTGCTTTCAGGGAGGCTGAGGAAAGAGGTTCTCTTCTAACCCAAGAGTTTGAGATTGTTGTGAGGTATGATGCCACAGCACTCTACTGAAGGTGACAAAGTGAGACTCTGTCTCAAAACAAACAAACAAAAAAGTATTTAAAATACCAAAGAATTAAATTAATTAATTAATTAGTTAATTCTCCCAGATTGAGCAACACAACTAGAACATTAGTAAACCATAAAGACTAAATTACTGGCTGCTCATAATTTGGTTCTAACTTCCTTCACCTGACTGGCACCACTACCTCAGGAGGCTGGTTGGTGTGAGTTTGTAGAGGTCAAGGACACCAATCTGTTATCAGCTCTTGAAAACAGTGAACTCTGTTTCTGTTTGAATCAGAATTGTGAATAGTTGCACAGCTTGACAGTATTTTTTAATTCTGTCTGCTTAGCAGCCCGTCATGTCAAAGAAAACCAAGAGAACACTGGAGGAAGAAAACAGACTTTTTAATGAGAACTGGAAAATGCAATATTATCTTGTTTCTGCTAAAAATAAGAAGACAATCCCAACATTAAAGAAATTCAATGCTCATCCGCATTGAGAGGGAGAGGCACAAAGATTGTACTCCTACTGCAGAAATTAAAAGATATAAAGCAGAAGGAAAGACCGTTCTTTCCAAGAGCCATAAGACCTGGAAATAATGCCAGTGAAGCAACTTATAAAGTAGCTTATATACTCGGGAACAAAGAGAAGCCAATCAGTGATGTACAAATTGTGAACGAATGCATAGTCAAAGTTCTAGGATGCTTAGACCCCAATAACATTTTAAAGTACAAACAACTGCCTCTCTCAAGGAGAACCATAACTGATCGGCAGTATAAATTAGTCTTCAACCTAACAAAACAACTTCATATGCTCCAAAAGGAAAATATATATTATTCAATCACTTTGGATGAATCAGCTGATGCTACTAACTTGGGGCAGGTTTTAGAGGTCATTTGGGTCGTAACAGATTTTCTTTGCTACTCATTTTGGGCATTCTTTTTTTTTTTTTTTTTTTT
>NW_003852490.1:1715618-1718701 GCF_000181295.1 Otolemur garnettii
GGGCTGGGGATCCGAACCCGCCACCTTAGGTGTACGTGGCTGGAGCCTTAGCTGGTTGAGCTATAGGAGCCGAGCCCATTTTGGGCATTCTTGCAAGCAGACATAGAGAATGAATATCTTCAACAACTTTCAAGATAAATGCCATGAAGTTAGAAAGAATTTGATAAATTTATTGTGTATATGTACAGATGATTACCTTTCATGACAAGAAAACATGAAAGAGTTTATTGTACAGATAAATTCTCATTTCTTTTCTTTGTATCTTGCATCAAAAATCTCTGTGCTGAGGTTACTATTTTTTTATTTTTTATTGAGACAGAGTCTCACTTTGTCGCACTAGGTAGAGTGCCATAGGATCAAAGCTCACAGCAACATCAAACTCTTGGGCTCAAGTAATTCTCTTGCCTCAGTCTCCCTGGTAGCTGGGACTACAGGCACTCACCATAATCCCTGGCTGTTTTTTTAGAGACAGAGTCTTCCTCTTGCTCAGGCTGGTCTCAAACTCCTGAGCTCAAGTAATCCACCCTCCTCAGCCTCCCACAGTGCTGGGATTACAGGTGTGAGCCACCAAGCCTGGCTCCTAAAGTTACTATTTTAAACTTGTTGACACTTTGCAATAAGTTGTAAGTATTGTTAACTATATTTGCACAAATGCAACACAGCATCACCAGCTTCATAACACCTGACTTATGACATGTGAACACATATTTCTTGATTTGGGAAGGAGCAATAATCACATGAAGAGATTATTAGGTATCAAGTATTTTGCCTGGTACATAGGAAGTAAGTATTCAATAAAGAAGAGCTGCCACTATCATTACTGTTAAGACTTTGTAGTTCACTAAGGATGTGACTCAAATATAGTACACATCTGTATGTACAGGGGCTACTGAGATGGATAGCCTACCCCTGTGGTAGGCTAACAAGTGGCCCTCCCAAAGACACAAGTCCTAATCTCTAGAAGTTGTAAATGTTACTTTATCTGAAAAAGGAGGGTGGGCTTTGTTAGATGAAATACAGTTAAGGATCTTGAAATAGGGGAGATTATGCTGGGTTATCTGGGTGGACCCTAAATGCAATCACAGATAACATTATAAGAGAGAGGCAGATGAAGTTTTCACATGGACACCACACACATACATACACACACAAACATGGGCATACACACAGATGGAAAGAAAAAGGCAATGAAACTAGTGGAGATAGAGCAGAGAGACATTTGAAGATGCTTGACTTGAGAACTGGAGAGACACAGTCACAGCCAAGGCACATCAATAGCCACTAGGAGCTGGACAAGGAACAGATTCTCTTCCAGAGCCTCTGGAGGGAACATAGCCCTGCCAGTACCTAGATGTCAGCCCAGTGACTTGAGAGAATACATTTAGATTACTTCCATGATTTGTTACAGCAGCTAACAGGAAACTAATACAGATCTTAAGTGGTTTTTCAAAACTAGCAAAATTCATTAGTAAGTTATTGCCCAGCAAGGGGGAGATGTGCTGTCCCAGCTAATGGGTATTAGTTGAATTATACAGTTTGAAGGTACGGACGATAGGAGGCTGATAAACGAGTTTATCTGGAGGAGGAGCCCTAACTTTAAGCAGACGCCAATTTCTATGATACAAATACTTCCACCACGGCTCAATGTCAAAGATTTTACATCTGGCTTGAAAAATTCCTTACCTTTTAACAATTAGCTCTTGCAAAGCAGTATGAGCCAGCTCCAGCCCATACCTGTAGAGGTGCTTTAAATCATGGGCAGAATTGCTCTAAAACTGTATTAAGCATAATTTAATTTCTCCTTGATAATTCTGAAGGGCACTTCATGGTATTGTAGTTCCTGAGAGTCAACATGGGAAACATTAATTACTGTTGCACTGCGAGAGTGCAGAGTTCCTGATCAACAGAACGGGTGGGGGGGTGAGGGGATAGTTTCCAACACTGCAGGAGAGAGAAGGAAGAGGCCGAAGCAGAATGTCCTGTCCATTGCCAGTTGCGTGTTTTTATTCCTTGGGGACCTGTGGAAGGAATCCAGCAGAGGCCATCACCTTCCCTAGGTAAAATTTATTATGGTATAAATTGTAATAGCAGTGACAGAAATCTTAATCATTTTCTTCCAATGGAGAAAAGCTTTATAACTTTCAAAGTGAACTGGACTTTCACCTTAAGCAAAAATAGAATAGAGGCTTTATCTCAACCAGAAACAAATGGAGTGTGTAAAATGCAGGCCCTCTCTTCAGTACTACTGACTTCTGAACACCATTCCAGCTGTATTTATCTGGGGCTTGGGAAATTTTCCTAGTTCCTGGGAAGAAAGTTAACTAAAACATATGACATCCCTGGCAGGAGTCACAATTTCACATAAAAACTTTCTTGCAATAACTTCACATATTGCTTCCCCTGGTGGAATCACTATCTCTGGGGAAAGCTTGGGTCTAAAATGACAACTCTACTGAACGAAAGTGAGGGCTGACTGCTAAATCCAAAAGCTTTTATTTCTCAAGGAGAAGTCTTCATCTCAAAATCACATTTTATGCGTGATGTTATGACAGAGGTAAGTTCTTCTAAATTGTTTTCTTTTTCTGTTTTTTAAAGCATAAAAGACATTTTGAAACTTTTCTTTTTTTTATTTTTTTATTGAATGATAACTATGTACATTAATGCAATTCTGGGGTACAGTGTGGTGTTTTCACATACAATTTGAAATATTTTCATCAAACTGGCTAACATAGCCTTCATGTCATTTTCTTGGTTATTGTGTTAAGACGTTCATATTCTACTCTTAGAAAGATTCACTTGTACCCTTGTAAGATAAACCATAGAAAGGATCCTTCCAATCACCCTCCTCCCACCCATTCTCCCTACCCTCTTCCTCCCCCTTCCCTGTATTCTTAGGCTATAATTAGGTTATAGATTTCATATAAAAGCTATAAATTAATTTCATAATAGGGCTGTGTACATTGGATACTTTTTCTTCCATTCCTGTGATACTTTGCTCAGAAGAACATTCTCCAGCTCCATCCATGTGAACATGAAGGACATAAAGTCTCCATCTTTCTTTATGGCTGCATAGTATTCCATGG
>NW_003852490.1:1720245-1721407 GCF_000181295.1 Otolemur garnettii
CTGTAGGTTTGCTCTAGATGGCCTCTATCAGTTTAAGAAATGTCCCTTCTATACCAATTTTCTTAAGTGTTCTGATCATGAAGGGATGCTGGATATTATCAAAAGCTTTTTCTGCATCAATTGAGAGAATCGTATGGTCTTTGTTTTTTAGTTTTTTTATGTAATGAATTATATTTATAGATTTCTGTATTTTAAACTATACTTGAGATCCTGGGATAAAACACACTTGGTCATAGTGTATAATTTGTTTGATGTGTTGCTGGATTCTATTGGTTAGGATCTTATTGAATATTTTTGCATCAATATTCATTAGTGATATTGGTTTATAATTTTCTTTTCTTGTTGGGTCCTTTCCCATTTGGGGGATCAAAGTGATGTTTGCTTGATAGAATGTGTTGGGTAGTATTCCATCTTTTTCTACATTTTGGAAAAGGTTGAGTAGTATAGGTACTATTTCCTCTTTAAAAGTTTGGTAGAATTCTGACATGAAGCCATCTGGTCCTGGGCTTTCTTTTTAGGGAGATTTTGTGTAGTTGATGCTATTTCAGAATTTGATATAGGCCTGTTTAACATTTCCACTTCATTCTGGCTATGTCTTGGGATATGGCGTGCTTCCAAGTATTGGTCGATTTCCTTCAGATTTTCATATTTCTGGGAATAAAGTTTCTTGTAATATTCATTAAGGATTTTTTAAATTTCTTTTCTTTTTTTATTTATTTATTTTTTTGCAGTTTTTGGCCAGGGCTGGGTTTGAACTCACCACCTCTGGCATATGGGGATGGCGCTCCACTCCTTTGAGCCACAGGTGCTGCCCGATTTTTTTGAATTTCTAAGGGGTCTGTTGTTATTTCATCTTTACCATTTCTGATTGATGAGATTAGAGATTTTACTCTTTTTTTTTTTTTTTTTTTTGGTTATGGTTAGGTTGGCCAAAGGTTTATCAATTTTATTGACCTTTTAAAAAAACCAATTTTTTGATTTATTGATCTGTTATATACTCCTTTTGTTTTCAATTTCATTTAATTCTGCTCTAATTTTGGTTATTTCTTTTCTTCTGCTGGATTTGGGATTGGAATGTTCTTCCTTTTCCAGCTTCTTGAGATGTCCCATTAAGTTGTTAACGTCCTCTCTTTCTGTTCTCTTGAGGAGGGCTAGCAATGCT
>NW_003852490.1:1721521-1738466 GCF_000181295.1 Otolemur garnettii
GTTTTGTTCTAAAAATTTGGTAATTTCCTTCTTGATCTCATCTCTGACCCATCTACCATTCAGTATAAGATTATTTAGCTTCCATGTTTTTGTATGAGACTGCAAATTCCTGTTGTTACTGAGTTCGACTTTTATTCTACAATGGTCCAAGAAAATGCATGGAATAATTTCTATTCTTTTAAATTTACTGAGGTTAGACTTATGACCTAAGATATGATCAATTTTGGAATATGTCCCCTGGACTGATGAGAAAAATGTGTATTCAGTTTTGTTAGGATGAAAAGTTCTGTAGATGTCTGTTAGGTCCAAAAGTTGAATAGTTAAATTTAAATCTAAAATTTCTTTGCTAAGCTTCTTATTGGAGGATCTATCCAACACTGCCAATGGAGTGTTAAAATCTCTGACTATGGTGGAGCTGGGAGAGATCAAGTTGCTCATGCCAGTTAGAGTCTGTTTTATAAATTGAGGTGCATTCTGGTTGGGTGCATAGATATTGAGAATTGAAATCTTGTCATATTGAGTATTACCCTTAACAAATATAAAGTGGCCATCCTTATCTTTGTTTACTTTTGTTGGTTTAAACCCTATTGTATCTGTGAATAAAATTGCAACACCTGCTTTTTTCTGCTTTCCATTTGCCTGGAATGTAGACAACCATCCCTTCACCCTGAGTCTATATTTATCTTTTAAGGTAAGGTGAGATTCTTGTATACAGCAGATGTCTGGTCTGAGTTTCTGTATCCAATCAGCCAATCTGTGTCTCTTTAGATGACAATTTAAGCCATTCACATTGATAGAAATGATTGATAAGCCTGGTAAAATTTTGGGCATTGAGTTGCTCAAAAGTCCAGTAGACATTTTCAATCCTTTTGCCATTGTGGAAGTTGGAATTTGATATAAAGTTTCTGAGTGGGTTTACTTTTGTGGTGGAAGATTGCACTAGTCATTATGGAGGATAGGTTTGAGAATTTCCTGGAGAGCTGGTTTTGTTATGGCAAATTTCTTCAACATGTGAATGTCATTTAATTTCTCCATCATAGATGAAACTCAGTTTAGCTGGATACAGGATCCTGGGTTGGAAGTTATTTTGTTTTAGGAGATTAAAAGTCGATGACCATCCTCTTCTGGCCTGAAAGGTTTCCGCTGAGAGTCATCCTAATACTCTTCCCCTTGTAGGTTATGGTTTTCTTACATCTGACTGCTTTCAGAATTTTCTCTTTCATCTTAACTTTAGTGAAGTTAATTATGATGTGCCTGGGGGATGTCTTGTTTGGGTTGAGTCATGCTGGGGTTATGAAACCATCTGCCATCTAAATTTCAGAATCTCTTGGCATATCTGGAAAGTTCTCTTTCATAATTTCACGAAGAAAAGCCTCTGTGTTTTGTGAAGCAACTTCATTGCCTTCAGGGATTCCTATAAGGTGAATATTAGTTTTCTTCAAATTAGCTGAGAGAAAGATCTGGTTTTGCTCTCCATTTCTTTTGATCTTTGCACTCCTGGGCTTGTTCAAAAGCTTTGTCTTCAATGTCAGAGATCCTTTCTTCTGCCTGTTCCACTCTGTTACAGAGGGATTCCACCATATTTTTCAGATCTGGGAGGCCTGCAACTTCTTGTCTCAGTGTTTCAAAATCTTGGTCATTTTATCTTTGAAACTGTTGAATTCTTGAGACATCTTTTAAATAATTTCTTGAGATATCTTTTGAATAATTTCTTGAAATTCTAATTCCCTCCTTTCTTCCATTCTGTTAATCTTATTTACTATCCAAATTCTGAATTTGATTTCTGACATCTCAGCCATCTGTTTATGGATGGGGTCGTCAATTGCATCTGCCCCATTTTTCCTTGAGGGCGTTGATCTACGCTGGTTATTCAAGTTGCCAGAGTTTTTCTGCTGATTTCGCCCCATGCTGAGTTTACCCTGTTTGGAGACCTTATCAGAACCGTTCAGTCAGTGGCTTCTTCTGGTTACCCAGAGAGACAGGGCATGTCTGTCATCTTCTCCCAGTTCTTGGGCTCTGGGGTGACTGGGGCACAGCGGAATGGCAGTAGCTGCCTGGGAGCAGGTGTAACCAGATCAGACCTTGTTCTGCCTGCTGGGGCGGGGGAGGGGCAGGAGACCAGCAGCAGCTAGATCAGCCCTAGTTTGGCTCCACCAGTGTGACTGGTGTGGGGTGCTCACACAGCTGGATCAGTCCTAGTTCAACCCCACCGGGGTTATCAGGGGGCAGGGGAATGACAGCGGCTGCACGGAGCATAAGAGCTGCCCAATCAGTCCTACCTCAGCCCCACCGGGGCAACAGGAAGGGCGGAGCAGGGGAACAGGGCAGCCAGGTCAATCCTCATTCAGCCCAGCCCAGGCGGCTGGGGGGGGGCAGGAGAATGGCAGTGGCTGGATCAGTCCTACTTCACCCACCAGGGTGATGCAGGGGCAGGGGAACAGCAGCGGCTGGATCAGTCCTAGTTTGGCCCCACTGGGGCAACTGGGGGGAAGGGGAATAGCAGCAGCTGGAACAGTCCTTATCAGCCCCACTGGGGCAACCAGGGGGCAGGGGAACAGCAGCAGCTGTGCAGGAAATGTGTGCAGCCGGGTCAATCCTAGTTTGGCCTCTCTAGGGCAACTGGGAGGCAGGGGAGTGGCAGTAGCCATGTGGGGAACATGCACAGCGGGGTCAGTCCTAGTTCGGCCCACCAGGGCAACTGGGGGACAGGGGAACTGCAGTGACTAGATCAGTCCTAGTTTAGCCCCGCCAGAGAAATGCGGGGGAATGGCAGCGGTGGCACAGGGCACACGTCTGACCAGATCAGTCCTAGTTCACCCTGCCAGGGTGACAGGGGGCAGGGGAACAGCAGCAGTGGATCAGTCCTAGTTCAGCCCTGCAGGGGCAAGGTGGGGGGAGCAGGAGAATGGGGAGTAGAGGACTCCTCCACTGCCGCCCGCTGGATGGGTGCAGCACTAGCAAGCTGCTCCAGGCCCTCCTGGTGCGGGAGCCTAGAGAGCAGGACTCCTCCACCACGTGGGACGCATGTGGCTCTAGCAAACAATTCTGGGCCTGCCCAGAGCAGTAGACTCCTCGGCATTGGCACCATGGGTAGCGTGTGGCACTAGCAAGCAGTTCTGGCCCACCCAACACTGGTGTCTGAAGCTGGGAACTCCTCTGCCACCCCCTGTGGGGTGTGCACAGCACTAGCAAGCTGATCTGGGCCCTCCCAGCATGGGATCCAGAGTGGGGAACTCCTCAGCCGCTATCTGCCGGATGCACGTGGCTCTAGCAAACAGTTCTGGGCCTGCCCAGAGCAGTAGACTCTCCTACCATGACCCCGTGGGTTGCATGTGGCTCTAGCAAACAGTTCTGGGCCCACCCAACATGGGTGTCTGAAGCAGGGGACTCCTCCACTGGCCCCCATGGGGTGTGCATGTCTCTAGCAAGCAATTTGGGGCCCGCCTGGAACAGGACTCCTCCACCGCTGCCCATGGGATGCCCGTAACACTAGCAAGCAGTTCTGGGCCAGCCTAGAGCAGGAGCCTGGAGTGGGATCTCCTCGCCTGCCCATGGGGTGCGCAACTCTACCAAGCAGTTCTGGGCCAGCCTAGAGCAGGAGCCTGGAGTGGGATCTCCTCGCCTGCCCATGGGGTGCGCAACTCTACCAAGCAGTTCTGGGCCCGCCCAGAGTGGGGGGCTCCTCTACTGCCACCCACAGGGTGCACTTGGCTCTAGCAAGTAGTTCTGTGCCTGCCTGGAGCTGGGGGCTCCTCTGTGGCTACCGCTACCTGCAGGAGGCTCTAGCATGCAGTTCTAGGGCCTGCTTTGTACCTGTATTTTGTGTTCTTAAATGCTCTTCCTTGGATTTACAGCTTGCCGAGCTTCTTTCTGGGCTCAGCTCCCCATCTTTGGCTTCATAGATTCTGATTCCATCCAGTTTTTCTTCCTTTGCTCAGGAGCTTCTTACAAGGGTTGCTACCAGTCAGCCATCTTCCCAGAATCCCCTTTGAAACTTTTCAAGTAGCTTAGCACAGTGGCATGCCTGTGATCCCAGCTACTTGGGAGGCTGAGATGGGAGGATGGCTTAAGCCCAGGGGGTTAAATCTAGCATGAGCAACACAGTAAAATTTCGTCCCTGAAAAAAAAATCAAGCAAACAAACAAAACAACTTCTCAAATAAGCAAATACAATTACTACTTCTGCAACACTACTTCTGTACCATATAGATAAAGTACTACTTTGCAGGATTTGCTATTTACATGAAATTGGAGGTAGAGTGGTTACTGAAGAGAGGGTCGGCAGAGATTAGTAGTTACGTGATTCATTCCCGAAATAGACTGCTTATGAAAATCAGTGTTTTCAAATGTCAAAATGTACCAAATATGAGTGTGTGTGATGTGTGTGTATGTGTGCATGTACTTACAGAAACAAAGGCAAGTTAGCTATTAGCCATCCTTGGTAGCAGAGGAAAGTTAAACCATTTCAACATTAAAGGGTGAGGTTCTCACCTACATTTTACTATGGATGTGGTACGTGGTATATATGCCTTTCATGTGGCCAGATGTGCAAGGGTTAGGATTTGAACCACTGTCTAGTGCTGGACCTAAGAGCATGCCCTACATATAGTACATTTTCAGAGCACATACATGTTGATCATCACAGGGAAGAGATGGTATTAAAAGGTTTGAGAAATCCCTATTGCAAGTATCACATTTATTACTTATGGAAAGGGTAGGATCTGAGGTAGGCGGGTGAAGGACTAGATTTATAAAGCTTTAGTCTCTTCTTTAGCAGCACTGAAGAAAGATAAGGAAAAAGTTCAAGTCCTCTGATTCTCCCACAGGCTTTGTCATATAAAAATGAATACAAGTTCAGACAATACAGGCCTCACTGCTGCATATCACTCTGGTCACCTTCAAAGTACTCCCCTTGGGAAGCTATGCACTGGTATCAGCACCTAGTCCACACTTCAAAGCAATTTTGAAATTTTTTCTGGAATGGTTATCAGCGCTGTCACCATACATGGTCTGACAAGTTCAAGAATTCATTCTAGAAAAAGTTCTTTGAAGGGTAGACCAGGTGCTGACATCAGTGTGTAACTTCCCAAGGGGGTCACTTTAAGGGTGACCTTGGTGATGTTCAGCATCGTGGTTTTTAGGACTTAATTGTCTGACCTCCTAATCTGCTACAAGCTTAAGATAGCAAAACTAATGACCTCATCTTGCTACTGCACAAACTAATCATTTAACTTGGGAAATGATCTAAACCTTGCAGAGAACTTTAGGAAAACCTTTGCAGTACACATTTCCATAAGCCCAAAAGTTACTTCCTTCCCTCTATTGCAAGGTTGTGAGATCCCTCAAAGCTCCATACTCACAATTTTAACTAGCACTTTTCTACAAGTGAGTGTGTTCAAGAATCCCTCCAAGGACTGTAATAATCAGATGTCAAACGCATACATGCAGCTGCAGGAGAAAGATAGGGACAATGTGGAGAGATGACAATCATAGGTGACTGATCACTCCAGGTTTTTATTATATTTGAACACTTCATTTCAACTGCTACCTCAAGAATTCATACAATGTTCTCACTTCTGAATAAAATCAGTTTATAAGAAGTGAGATGGTCAAAAGACAGCAACAACAAACAATGATTGGAAGAAATAATGATTTTGTGATACCCCCCCCATGCCAAAGGGAGCAGCCCAAATATAGAGCAACGTTTGCATCTTGGTCACCCAGTTACAATAATCCTGGGCAAATCATCTAATTCCCCTTAGCCTTCATTCTATCATCTTGTTCTTAAGTGAGATAATGTCAGCTAAAGCATAAGATTTTTGAGAAGATGCAGAGTAGAAGCTCAATGACACCATCATGCAACTGTCAGAAGGTCCATTGTGTGGGTTTCTTTGAGGCTCTGAGAGAACACAGACTTCTGCAGCTGTTTTCTGCCAGAGGGTGAGTATTTTGAGAGGCAGGAAGGGTTGGAGGTGTGTGCAGGCTCCCCCACTCCTATGCTTCATTTGCACACTTTCATCACCTCCAGGGGAGCCTCCCGGCTACGGCTAAGCCTTCGCTGAGGATTTTCATCACTCGCTTTCCCACAGTTTGGGGCAGCCCTTCCATTCCAGCTCTGCGCCTCAACCAGCTTAATGCCAGATTTCCGGGAAGCCACCTAAGGAGCAGGCAGCCTGTGGTAGCAAGAGGCCTCGCAGATGATGACAGAGGTTCTTTTACCTGCTGTTTATCTTGTACTGGAGGCAGAAGGGCACAGGGACAAAGAGCATATATTTTGAAGACAAACAGATCTCTTTGCAGTCTGCTTCTGTCATGAGCCATGTCTAAGCCTCAATGTTAATAACTGTAAAAGAGGATTTTAATGGTACCTACCTCATAGGGTCACGAGGAGAATTAACGGCCAACATATATTAAGTGCTGCCTCTAAGCGGGGTACCATTCTAAGAGTTTTGCATAAATTCACTCATTTCCTATTTTAACTCTGTGAAGCATTGTTACCCCTCATTTGTCTCACAGAGGAACTGAAACATAGCTTCTATTGCTTGCCCAAGAACCCAGAGCCAGGATTAGTTTGCCTCGGTGTCCATTTCTACCCAGCTTCTGTCTTCTATAGAGTAAATGAAATGATTCTTGTACAGCTCGCAACACGGTGTCTGCCACATAAAACCCTTCCGTACATGGTAGCCATTGTATATAGCTATTAGGTATCACAGACTTCTTTGTGAATTCCTATTTAGGTTGCCACCTAAATCTCTGTTAGATCTGTTCACAGCATTTGTAATCTGGTTCATCAATAGATAAGGTCACACAATACAGTTCATTCAGGGCCACTGTGGCTAAATTCTCCCAAGTCATTGGAAATGTCTGTGAATAGCAGAGCAGATTGGCTAATAGGACCTGCAGTAATTGTTATTTTTCATCCCTTGGGTAATTTGGCATTTGATCTCATCAAACCATTGAGAAATCTATTTTATGGGCAACTAATTTCAGAACTAGTGAATTCTGGCAAAAATGTGACCATTGCTTAGGTTAATAAATTTATAGGATAGTTATCTATAGGAGTTATAAGCTTAGCTGGATAATTTGAAAGGAAATTATTTTATGTTAATGCGTGTATAGGAGCAGGGAGGGAGTACGAATAGAGGAAAGGTTAGAGGATTAAAAGGAATAGTTTACAAATATCCTACATGGAGAAAGAGAAAACCAGATGACAAAAAGAAATTAAGGAAGATGCAATTGCATCCTTACTGGATATACACACACATTTTTTTTTTTTTTTGAGGCCAAGTTTCACTCTGTTGCCCTAGCTAGGGTGCAGTGGCATCATCATAGCTTATAGCAACCTCAAACTTCTGGCCTCAAGCAATCCTCATGCCTCAGCCTCCCAAAGTGCTAAGATTACAGGTGTGAGCCATGTCACCTACCCTGTATTTTTTTTACCCACCCTGTATTTTTATCATCATTTAATCCATGTCTTTTCTAAAAGGCCAAGATCATCAAAGGGATCATAAAATGATCCACTTTGCATCAGTTTTGTTTTATAGAGAAAAGAATGAGTTTTCTTGGGCTCTACCACCAGATGGGCTGGAATTTTAATATTAGCCTTGATATTTACCAGCTGGGCAAGCTTGGGCTCATTACTTAACCAATCTGAGCAGAAATTTACACATATCTAAAATGCTAAAAACAGTCTTCACCCAACAAATTTGTTGGAAGGATTAAAGTATATTCACATTTTATCACACAGCAAAAATAAGTGATGGTGAGGATTTGGAGAATAGAGAACTCTTCTACACTATTGGTGGGAATGTAAATTGGAATAGCCATTAATGAAAAACAGTACAGATGTTCCTTAAAAAATTAAAAATAAAACTACCACATAATACAGCAACCCCATCTCTGGATGTACATTCAAAGGAAAGAAATTGAGACCTCAAAAGATATCTGCACTCTCATATTTATTGCTGCATTATTCACAATAGCCAAGATATGGGGACACCGTAAGTGTCCATCAAAAGATAAATTGATAAAGAACATGTGAAAAAAAATAAAGAAAAGAAAATGTAGAATGTATAACACACACAAAATGGAATATTATTTGGCCTTAAAAAGAAGGAAATCTTGCTATTTGCAACAATATGAATGAACCTGGAGAGCATTATGCTTAGTGAAATAATCCAGACACGGAAAAACAAATACCGTGTGATCATCTCACATATATGTGGACTCTAAAGTAGTCAAACTCATAGAAAGAAAGACTAGAATTGTGGTTTCAGGGAGGGCAGAGGGCCATGGAGAGATACTGGGAAAAGGGTAGAAAGTTTTACTTATGCAAGATGAATAAGTTCTGGAAATCTGTTATACAACAAGGTTCCTATAGTTAATGATACCATATTTGTAAACTTGAAATTTGCTGAAAGAGATCTGAAGTGTTCTCATCACCAAGAAAAGAAAAGAGAGAGAGAGAGAAGAAAGAAAGAAAAGAAACCAGGGACTGTGAGAGATAATGGATATGTTAATTTGTGATTATTTGACAATGTATAGGTATATCAAGTCATCAGGTAGTACATTTTAAATATAAACTACTTTTAATTGTCAATTATAACTCAATATGGGGGAAAAGTTTTGTTGCATAGTAATGCTCAACAAATGGTAGCTATTATTATTATTTTTTTATTGGTTTCTGTTTTTATAAATTTCGGCAGCCTAAATGAGGAAGCTTATTTGAGGCATGTGTCCAGATATTTCTAAGAGCAGAAGGATTTTTTCATCCCAATTGTATGCATCAATATTGTTCACTTTAGTGGAATAAATTCTAGGATGGAGAATTGACTTCCTAATGATTCGACAAAATTAGTTGAGTAAATTACCCAATTAGTTCAGGGGGGAAAAAAATGATTCGAAGGTTGTTTTTCCCTCTGTGGGTTCAGTTTATTGCCTCAATTCTCTAATTTGTTTTAGTTATGGCGACATAGCCATTCCATCTCCAGTTTTGCCCAGAAACCAGAACTATATTTTGAAACAGGGACAATTGGATTTAGAAAATCACTTTCATACAAATAGAACTCATTTACAGCTAGTTATTCAAATATCCAATGACAGCATAATAAAAATTTAGGGCCTTCATTTAATTAAATGCTCCAGTTTACTATTCCCTGGAAGTAGTTACACATATTTGGAAACTGCTCTCTTTCATGTTTTTAAAATAGCATCTAACGTTAAGACAGTGATTTATTAAGAAGTAACTTGCTGATCTGAAAGTGCTGATGTGATTTCAAAATGCATTTGGAACAAATCCAAGTCAATGAAGTTTATAGGCATAGATTTGGGAAATAAGGAGCTTATCATAGGATTTTCACAGCTACCTCAAAATGGCAAATGAAGATAAATTGCAGAAATCAGGACTGCATGTTGCAATCAAAAAGGAACCTTCCCACAGACTGAAACAAACTTGGAAAACAAATGAATGGAAGATTAAACAAAGAAGTCTGAGTAATATTACTTGTTCCCCTATGATTAAAGCCTGACAGACACCATGAGTCAAAATGTAAATATGTACAAGTGATGGTGGGCCTCAGTGGGTTTAGACTTGGGGAAACCACAGCTGCTTCTAATTTGCCATTGAAAGGTGTTTTGGGGAAATGAAACCAGCCACCTCCTTCTTTCATGCATGTGATATATTATTCATAATAAGTGAGTCCTTATGACTGAAGAGAACATTCTCAAAATATTCTAATAGCTTTTCTACATTCTGAAAAGAGTATTTATAATATATAATTCCTTTGCAATTTTTGCACAAAATACTCAAGAATTTTCCATTATGTGCTTAACTTTAAGTTCTAGGTTTTTAGGTGGCTTCCTTTTTCTGAGCTGTCAGCTTTATTAATGCACTATTCCAAACATATAGATGGAAGGTCCTCTCTCAAACATATACCAAGAAGCACCTAGTGTAAATTGGCAGGTGGAATCAGCTAATGATAGTAAGCCAATGTTTCTTTATTACTTAATATTTGCCAAACATTATGCTAAGTCATGTAGAATTACTTCATTTAATCAGCCATGTCAACCAGACAAAATTTCAGTATCCCAGATTACGAGAATAATTTTTTTTTCACTTTGTCACCCTCGGTACACTGCCATGGTGTTGCAGCTCCCAGCAACCTCAAACTCTTGAGGTGAAAGCCACTCTCTTGCCTCAACCTCCCGAGTAGCTGGGATTATAGACACCTATCACAATGCCCAGCTATTTTTAGAGATGGGGGGTCTTACTCTGGTTCAGGCTGGTCTCGAACCTATGGATTGCTCGGACAATCCACCCTCCTCAGCTTCCCAGAGTGGTAGGATTACAGGCGTGATCCAAGAATCAAGTAATTTTTAAATCCTAATGGTTGAGAAAGAATTAAAACACTAAAGGAGAATAGAAGGTTTTTCACAGGCAATTTCTTGTCAATTTGTAAAATTAAAGTTTTCCTCAAACTAACTGCATGCTGATATAATATATTAATTGTACATGGCAAATGTCTACAGTAAAATTTTAAATGACTTCTCTGCTTTATTAGCCATTTGTACCCCTTTTCTATGAAGCTTCTTTTTTGTATTTCTAATGGAAGACAAAAGGATAAAAAAAAAAAACCTTTTTCCTATTTTAAGCTAACTTTGATTAAGTTATCCTATTTTCAGAACCCCAATACCCACTCTAAAAGATCTTCCATGATTTGGACCATTATTCATTTTTCATACTTAACCACCTATTGTGCACCATGCCCTGGGAATACGAGTAACATGAACTCCTCCCTCAAAAAACATTTTGCTTATTAAGAGAGACAAGTAAGCAAACCATAGCAAATGCAAAGTACAATACATTATGTAAGAGAGCTAGGGAGAATACAGGTCCAAAGGAGGAAGCAATTTTCACAGGAAAAAATGGAAAACTCTGGAAGGTTCATGGAAGCAGTGACAAAAAGTTTCATCTTAAAAGCAGATGAAAATCTGTAGCATTCAGTGGTTGTTCAATTTATTTATATGTTCACTCTTCTTTTTTTTTTCAAAATATTAATTACTTTTTTTTTAAGCACTGGATTATATATCTAATTTATCTACTATTTCATACTATTTTATATCCTATTTCTGACTCTCTCTTACAGAGCTTATTGTGACTTAGTCTTTTTCTTTTAAGTAACTAGTCAGATTGTTTTACTATCAACATAAAAATTCTTTCCAAAAGACTTATGATGCAACCTAGTGATGCCACATGGGGTATATAACTCTCAGAAGGAGGCATGTACAAGA
The DNA here is from genome assembly GCF_000181295.1 of Otolemur garnettii. Classification (NCBI taxonomy): domain Eukaryota; kingdom Metazoa; phylum Chordata; class Mammalia; order Primates; family Galagidae; genus Otolemur; species Otolemur garnettii. The sequence continues at coordinate 1,732,810 of NW_003852490.1, forward strand.
ATGTTTATTTTCACACTGTTTGTAAGAGAAAAATAATGGAAACAATTTAAAGATCCATCAAGAGAATAAATAAATTGTGGTCTTTTTATACAATGAAAACCATATACCAGTTTAAATGAACTAGAAGATATATATTAATGCACATTGAGTGAGAAGTTGAGAAGGAACCATAGAATATATCATTTAATAAATATGGAAAACAGGAAATTGACACTGTATTGTTTATGGATACTACATAGTACAAATATAAAAATACAGGAATTAAAACTTTAAATTCAGGATAGTTGATATGTCTGCAGATAACAGAAAAGGAATGGGACACATTGGTTACAGGGGCTTTAACTACATCTGTATGATTTTAAATTGGAAGGGAAGGGAAAAAGAGAAGAAGGAGAGAAAAGAAATAGAGAAGAAATAAGACAAAATTTTATTATATGACTGAGCTATGTGGTAGACATGTAATTTTTTATTATATTATTCTGTAAACTTTTTTTGTATATTTCAAATATCTATAACAAAATAAAAGATATGCTGATCTTTATCATATTAGTCCACAGTGTTATTAACCAAATCTAACAGCCTAACAAAGACTTAGAAGTAAAAACTTAGCAAACACCACATATCACTTTCCAGTTTTAAAATAGTAAAGAAACATTTGCATCTGGGGAAGATAATATTTACAGATTGCTTCCCCACTCCTCTTCAAGCACATCCTTAAGGAAAACAAATGGCATGTCTTGGTATTATTAAAAAAACAACTGCTTGTGCATATTAACTCCTTTACTGCTGAACCAATTTGTAATAGGATGAAAAAGGTCTTGAGAGTGGGGGAGGAAGCTCCAGCCCCCTGGACTATTTTGCTGGGTGGGCCTTTCTGTCTCCACAGAGCACCAAAGTGAGCTGCCAATGGATCCCCACTGTTTAGTTGCTGGAGACCTTTTGAACTCTCCCACTTGATCTGTGTTTGTGTTGAATGGAACAATTGGTTTGGAATTCTTGATGTGAGCTCATCGCCCAGGGACCCACCAAAGTTATACCCTGGTTGTGTTGTTGTGGGAGTGTGGGAGTATGGGATTCCCTTCTTCCAGTTGTTGCCTGTGGAGGGTGGGGTGTCTAAGTTGCTTATATATCTCTACAGTTGAGATTTCAGCCCAAAGCCACTGATTCACTAGGATTGGACAGAGACTAGCTGAATTCAGGACAGAGCCATGCAGCGCCATCACATCAAGCAGGTCCCCAGATTTTCAAGCTGTAGTACTGAATGGGACCTTTGTAAAGCTCTAGGGGAAAAGCTACGATCACTAGTCCCAGTTCTTTGGTAAAGGGCTAGTTAATTAAAACTCCAGGAGTGCTCAATTCAGTTTTACCTTACCAGCTTCTCTAGCCAAATAGTGAAAAATAATCATGGGGTGGAATTAGTGGAAAAACTCTGGCAACATGAATAATCAGAGTAAATCAGCTCCCCCAAGGAACAACAAAGGACACACAACTGAAAATCCCATTCATAAAAAAATGACTGAGATGTCAGAAATTGAATTCAAAATTTGGGGGGGTGGAAGCAACATGGCAGACTGCAACCAGCATTCTACAGAGGCTCCCGTCCAGAAGGACACTTAAAGGACAGAAGTTTGGCAAGTAAGCCAATGTTTTGGAGCTGAGCCAAGAGAGAAGGTTGAAGAACTCACATCATCCTTGCTGTGCCGAGCTGCGACCCCAAAAATACAATCAAGAGGTACAAAATCCACCACCAAGTGGACAGGAGTCCCCTCCCCCACAAGAAGGGCTCACAGTTTACTCCATACAAACAAGTGAGCAGAGTTCAAACATCCTCCCACTCTATCCTACAAGAGAGATCCCCTAAAAACTGGACCTCCTACCCCTACTAGGGTGCCATGGCACTCTCCTACCAGGCATAAAACTGTAAAACTGTATAAAAGTGTATATATTCTCTACCTGCAACCCTGAACTCCCAGGATTCCCCCCCCCACTCTCACCCCAAGGTCTGGAGGTTTGTCACCCATGGAGTCCAGATTCTAGGGCATTTCCTTGAAAGGAGGGGGGAAGGGCTGGTGCTGGTCTGTGTTAACTCTGTGGCATGGGAGCAAGGAGAGGATGGTCAGCTAAGAGGAAATTATACAGGAGCTGCGGTATGCTGAATTGCAGAGCAGCAGCTGCAGCAGCAAGAAAGGCTCACATCTCCGAGGCCATTCCGGATAGCCACGCCTTGTCTCTCTGGGCAACCAGAGGTTCCAGGCATTTTCTCAGGTGGCAGCCACTGGCAGAGTGGATTTGGGAAGTTCTCTGACCATAATAGCACCTAGCCCTCAGGGGAATATAGCTGAGCCAAAGGCAGTGGGTGGGCAGAGGCTGGAATTGACACCTGAGTATAAGTTCTAATTGCTTGCTGCCTAGGGCTGAGTTTTTTATCAGCTCTAGCAGCGTCTGACCTGCAGAGGAATTTAGCCGGGACAGAAACAAATTCTGTGAAGTTGCTCTGTCCTGTTTTGCCAGCAACATCAACCAGGTGTGGGGCTGGAACTGAGTGAACTGCCCTAGCCTATATTAAACACCCAAGGTCCCCCTGCCAGTCTCAGATCTCCTGGTGACTCAGGCAGTCGTAAACCCCTGGAGCAGTTGCTCACTGTAGTGAACTGGGTCACAGCCCTGTGGGATTACCAGTGACTGGGTACAAGGTAGGGAAGGAGGCATCAACCTTCCCAGACTAATTTATTTGCTGGGTAGGTCCTTCTGCCCTCACGGAGCACTGGAGCGAGTCATATCTGAGCTGCCAGCAGACCCCTCCTATCTAGTTGCCAGAGACTTTTTGAACTCTCCCACCTGAGACCGGTGCTGAATGGGACAACTGTTTTGGACCCCTTCAACTGGGCAAATCACCCAACGACTATCCAAAGTGGCACCCTGGGTGTATGGTCGAAGGAAGGTTTGATTTTCCTTGCCCAATTGTTGTTTGTGGGGGGCAGAGCGACTTAATTGCTAGTATTTATCCACAGCTGAGACTTCAACCAATAGTAACTGATGCACTAGGGTGGGACAGAGACCAGCTGAAAATAAGACAGAGCCACTTAGCCCCACCACACCAAGATGTCCCCAGTCTCTCAGGCCATAACACTGTACGGGTCCTTGACAAAGCTCAAAGGGAAAAGCAAAATGGGGTGGAATCAGTGGAAAAGCTCCGGTAATATGAATAACCAGAGTAGATCAATTCCTCCCCCCCCCCAAGAAAGGATGTGGCAGATGCAACTGAAGATCCCTTTCATAAACAGATGGCTAAGATGTCAGAAATGAAATTCAGAATTTGGATTGCAAATAAGATTAATAGAATAGAGGCAAAGATAGAATTAGAAATTCAAGGAGCATTCCAAAAGTTCACTCAAGAATTCAATGAACTCAAAGACAAAACCACCAAAGATTTTGAAACATTGAGGCAAGAGATTGCAGCCCTCAAAGATCTGAAAAATAAGGTAGAACCCCTTGGTAGTAGAATGCAGCAGGCAGAAGAAAGGAACTCAGACATTAAAGAAAAGTTTTTGAACATGCCCAAGGATCCAAAGAGGAAAAGAAATGGAAAACAAAAATGGATCATTCTCTCAGAAAGCTCTGGGATAATTTGAAGAGAGCGAATATTCGCCTTATAGGAATCCCTGAACGTGATGAAGTTACTTCACAAAACACGGAGGCGCTTCTTCATGAAATTATGAAAGAAAACTTTCCAGATATCAGATATCTGAAAATTCAGATAGCAGACAGCTTCAGAACACCAGAACTATTCAACCTGAATAAGACATCCCCCAGACACATCATAATTAACTTCACTAAAGTTAATATGAAAGAGAAAATCCTAAAAGCAGCTAGACGTAAGAAAACCATAACCTACAAGGAAAAGAATATTCAAATAACTGCAGCTCTCCCTGCTGAAACCTTTCAGGCTAGAAGAGGGTGGTCATTGACTTTTAATCTCCTAAAACAAAATAACTTCCAACCCAGGATCCTGTATCCAGCTAAACTGAGTTTCATCTATGATGGAGAAATTAAATACTTTAATGACATTCACATGTTGAAGAAATTTACCATAACTAAACCAGCTCTCCAGGAAATTCTCTGACCTATCCTCCATAATGACCAGTGTCATCCTCCACCACAAAAGTAAACTAACTCAGAAACTTTTGATCAAATTCCAATTTCCACAGTGGCAAAAGGATTAAAAATGTCCACTGGACTTTTGAACAACTTGATACCCCAAATTTTACCAGACTTATCAATAATTTCAATCAATGTGAATGGCTTAAATTGTCCTAAAGAGGCACAGATTAGCTGATTGGATACAGAAACTCAGACCAGACATTTACTGTATACAAGAATCTCATCTTACCTTAAAAGATAAATATAGACTCAGGGTGAAAGGATGGTTGTCTATATTCCAGGCAAATGGAAAGCAGAAAAAAGCAGGCATTGCAATTTTATTCACAGATACAGTAAGTTTTAAACCAACAAAAGTAAGCAAAGACAAGGATGGCCACTTCACATTTGTTAAGGGTAATACTCGATATGATGAGATCTCAATTATCAATATTTATGCACCCAACCAGAATGCACCTCAATTTATAAGAGACACTCTAATAGGCATGAGCAACTTGATCTCTCCCAGCTCCATCATAGTTGGAGAGTTTAACACTCCTTTAGCAGTGTTGGATAGATCCTCCAATAAGAAGTTTAGCAAAGAAATTTTAGATTTAAATTTAACTATTCAACTTTTGGACCTAACAGATATCTACAGAACTTTTCATCCTAACAAAACTGAATACACATTTTTTTTTCATCAGTCCACAAAACATATTCCAAAATTGATCACATCTTAGGTCACAAGTCTAACCTCAGCAAATTTAAAAGAATAGAAACTATTCCATGCATCTTCGTGGACCATCATAGAATAAAAGTTGAACTCAGTAACAATAGGAACCTGCAGACACATACAAAAACATGGAAGCTAAATAACCTTATGCTAAATAATAGATGGGCCAGAGATGAGATCAAGAAGGAAATTACCAAATTTTTAGAACAAAACAATAATGAAGACATGAGTTATCAGAACCTCTGGGATGCTGCAAAGGCAGTTCTAAGAGAAAGATTTATAACATTGCAAGCCTTCCTCAAGAGAATGGAAAGAGAGGAAGTTAACAACTTAATTGGTTATCTCAAGAAGCTGGAAAAGGAAGAACATTCCAATCCCAAATCCAGCAGACGAAAAGAAATAACCAAAATTAGAGAAGAATTAAATGAAATTGAAAACAAAAGGAGTATATAACAGATCAATAAATTAAAAAGTTGTTTTTTTTGAAAAAGTCAATAAAATAGATAAACCTTTGGCCAACCTAAGCAAGAAAAAAAGAGTAAAATCTCATCAATCAGAAACAGTAAAGATGAAATAACAACAAACCCCTTAGAAATGAATATTACAAGAAACTTTATTCCCAGAAATATGAAAATCTGAAGGAAATCAACCAATACTTGGAAGCACGCCACCTCCCAAGATATAGCCAGAACGAAGTGGAAATGTTAAACAGGCCTATATCAAGTTCTGAAATAGCATCAACTATACAAAATCTCCCTAAAAAGAAAAGCCCAGGACCAGATGGCTT
>NW_003852490.1:1740428-1780182 GCF_000181295.1 Otolemur garnettii
ATTCCTTTATTAGGTATATATCCAGAAGACCAAAAATCACATTACAACAAAGATATTTGTATCAGAATGTTTATTGCAGCCCAATTCATAATTGCTACGTCATGGAAGAAGCCCAAGTGCTCATCAACCCACAGATGGATCAATAAATTGTGGTATATGTACACCGTGGAATATTATGTAGCTCTAAAGAAAGATGGAGACTTTACCTCCTTTATGTTTACATGGATGGAGCTGGAAAATGTTCTTCTTAGCAAAGTATCCCAAGAATGGGAGAAAAAGTATCCAATGTACACAGCCCTATTTTAAAACTAATTTATAGCTTTCATGGAAAGCTATAACCTAATTATCACCTTAAAATATGGGGAGGGGGGTGGATGGGTGGAGGGTGGGTGATTGGTGGGGTCACCTCTGTGGTTTATCTTACAAGGGTACAAGTGAATCTTTCTAAAAGCAGAGTATGAATGTCTTAACTCAATAACTAAGAAAATGACATGAAGGCTACGTTAACCAGTTTGATCAGAGTATTTCAAATTGTATATGAAAACACCACACTGTACCCCGTGATTGCATTAATGTGCCTATTAAAAATATAAATGGGGGAAAGATTACCTATTTAACAAATGGTGCGAGGAAAACAAAGCTGTTGACTTGTAAAAGACTGAAACTGGACCCATACGTTTCACCATTAACAAAAATTGACTCTCACTGGATAAGAGATTAAATTTAAGACATGAAACTATAAAGATTCTTAGAGAGAGTGCAGGGGAATCACTTGAAGAAATTGGCCTGGGAGAATACTTTGTAAGGAGGACCCCTGGGCAATTGAAGCAACACTGAAAATACATTCCTGGGATCTGATCAAACCAAAAAGCTTCTGCACAGCTAAGAACACAGTAAGTAAAGCAAGCAGATAGCCCTCAGAATGGGAGAGGATATTTGCACGTTATGTTTCTGACAAAGGTTTGATAACCAGAATCCACAGAGAACTCAAACTTATTAATAAGAAAAGAACAAGTAATCTCATTTCATTGTGGGCAAGGGACTTGAACAGAAGCTTCTCTGAAGAAGATAGGCCCATGGCCTACCGACACATGAAAAAATGCTCATCATCTTTAATCATCAGAGAAATGCAAATCAAAACCAATTTGAGATATCATCTAACTCCAGTAAGAGTGGCTCACATAACAAAACCCCAAAACTACAGATGTTGGGGTGGATGTAGGGAAAAGGGAACACTCTGCACTGCTGATGGGAGTGCAAGCTAATATGTCCCTTTTGGAAAGGAGTATGGAGAATACTCAGGGATCCAAAAGTAGACCTTCCATTCAATCCTGCAATTCCTCTACTAGGAGTATATCCAAAAGACAAAAAATCACTTTATAACAAAGATATTTGTACCAGATTGTTCATTGCAGCTTAATTTATAACAACCAAGTCATGGAAGAAGCCCAAATGCCCATTGACCCATGAATGGATTGATAAATTGTGGTATGTGTATATCATGGAATACTGTACAGCCTTTAAAAATGGAGACTATACCTCTTTTATGTTTATATGGATGGAGCTGGAACATATCCTACTTAGTAAAGTATCTCAAGAATGGAGGAAAAAGTTTCCAATGTACTCAGTACTATTATGAAAACAATTTACAATCACTCACACTTTCATATGAAGAATAGATCACAACTATGGCCCAGGGGATATAAGTAGGGGGACAGGGAGGGGAGGGGAGGGGAAAGGCCAGATGGAGCGAGGGTGAATGGTGGGATCATACCTAGGTGCATATTGCAAGGGTACATGTTGGATCTATTAAATATAGAGTAGAAATGTTCTAACACAATAATTAAGTAAATGAGGTAAGGGATATATTAACCAGTATGTTGTAAGCATTCCAAATTATATATGAAATCAGCATATTATACCCCATAAATGCATTAATGTATATATGATCTACCTCTTTATGATTTAATAAGGAAAAATAAAAACACATAACCTTAGACAAAGAACCCGCATAGAGATTCCCCACATGGGTCTTTCCCTCTTCTGGAAGCTCTGGTGCATTTTACTCCTTCTATACTCTTTTCTGTCTAATAAAACCCTATCCTACAACTGGAAAAAAAAAAAAGCTCTTGAGAGACAAAGTGAAGGGGAATGTTATCTGTTCAACATTTATTTATGCATTTCTGGGTTTTTATTTCTTTTCAAGCCCCCTCAGAATTTTTAAGAAGGAGGTTCACAGTTTAGTAAGCTTCCAGATTTTTTTTTTAAAGGCAGTGTTAATTTTTTGTTAATAACTAAATTATTCGTTTCAGAAACAAAATTAAAGCCTCAGGTTAGTATATGAAGCAACCAGGGCCACAGTCATATTTAGTCTCTGACAACAAAATAGGATAAAGGTCAAGAGTGGCCAAATTATAGGGAAAAGAACCCAGGGCTGGAAGGAACGCGGCCTAGTTCCTTAAGCTAACTTTGCCCACCAACTAGGAATGTGGTTTTAAGGTGTTCATTTAACTTCTCTTTGAATCTTCATGTTCTTGTCCGTAAGGTGAAATATTGAATCTGGTCTTTTGAAAGTCCTTTTCAAGGTCTAAAAGTCTCTAATTCGGTGTCTTAAATCATAGCAAGATATGAGCATTTAGATTAAACCATGGGTGATAAAAAATCTCATTAGATATTTTCATAATTCTAGTAAATGAGGTTAAGAAATATGTCTTTATGCATAAGTTTAAGAAAATAATTTTCTCCTACTACCTGAAAGAAAGGTAGAGGTGACAATATATATGACACAGAAATTAACATGGGCTGTTTATAACCTGCAAGAAATCATGGACGACTAAAGACAGAAAGTGGGAAGTCTAAACACAGCCCTTCCATAAACCTTTCTGAAGCTGTATGTATTAGGCACCGTTAATCACTAAAACTTACAGTCCCAGCCCTCAAAAAGTCCAAGGTTTTCTAGGAAAGATAGAGATAGAAGCTTAATATTGTAATAGGGGATTATACAGTGTGTGACAGGGTCAAAGAGCACTTAATCCTAACTACGGAAGTCAAGAAAGGCTTCCTGAAGAAAGTAAGGCTTAAACCAAACTCTAAAGGATGAAAAGAAATTAATTGAGGTAAGAAACTAGGAACCCCACATGAAATGGTACAGAAGTGATATGCAAATATGCGCAACAATGCTTACAAAGAAACCTTCATTTAGATCATTGCCACATCCCCACACTCTTGGTATGGCTATAACTCAGAGTGTGGGGATGTGGCAGGGGATGAGAGTGGTGATCTCAGCAAAAGCCATGTCATGAAGGGTATTGAATGCCAACAAAAGTTTAGATTTTATTAATGGTAATGAGGAGCTACTTTAAGCAACGGAAAGAGATAAAATTCAGTGTGAATATTAGATAGATCGCTCTGGTAGCTCTGTTGGTGTAGACTGCAAGTGGGAAAAACTAGAGTCAGGAAGACCAATTTTAAGACACCAATACAATAATCCAGGTAAGAACTGACAAAGGCCTGGATTTAGGCAACTGTTCTGATTCTCAAATGGGCAGAAAAGATGCTGAAAATTACACACTGATGAACTACATTTTCTCTCTAGAAAGCTGCAAAAACAAGGATCTGGTAAGATCTTGAATGTGTCCCCAGAATTCTTATGTTGATCATCATCAATGTGATAGTATTAAGAGGTGGGGTGTTAGGGGCGGTTAAGGTGATTACACATGGGATGAGCACCCTTGTAAAAAAGCTTAGGGGAGTATCTCCCTTACTTTCTGCTTTTCTGCCATGTGAGGCCACAGCATTCATCCTCTCTTACCTTTCTACCTCTGCTATGTGAAGCCATGGTAAGAAGGCCCTCAACCAGATACCAAATGCCAAGGTCTTGATTTTGGACTTCCAAGCCACTAGAAACACAAAAATAAATTTCTGTTATCAGCTATCCAGGCATCTGTGGCATTTTGTTATAGCAGCACAAACAAACTGAGTCAGGGTCAATGGGGAGCATCAGAACATGCATTGATCAGTGAATCACTGGGACCCACTGACAATTCCCCAAAGCATCCAGACCTCCCCTGAGCACTGAGGCTGCTAAGTTCAGAAATCAGAGGAGCTCCTGAAGGCCTGTGTGTTTTGACTTTTCCTTGCTGGCAGTTCTGTTTCATCTTGAGGTGTGGGCCTTAGTGCCACCTTTATGTGCTTTGCTCTTCAACTTGGCCTTCAGCACAATAATCTAACTGAAGCTTTCTTTGTAAGTATTATTAGCACTTCACTGGGGCCCTCACAATTCAGAGATGGGTTTTTAAATTCAAACAAAGTCAAACAAAAGACACTGAGCCTTGCCTTAAATTTTTTTCCCAATTTCCAATGTGATGGCAGCCCAAGTACCTATGAGCCTTATACTCTAATATATCATGAATTCAACACAATATTCCAGATGAGATTTCATCACCCTGTCAAAGCCTGTTGATTTTGTTTCATATCCATTATTCTCAGCTTTCAACCCTATGTGAATTTGCACCAGTTTCCAATGGATGTCCATGAATTCCCAAGATACTGCCAAGCCCTCTCTTCCATGCCAAGCTCTTTTCCACCTTTGGCTTTTGCACAGCAGGGTCTTGCCTGGAACGCACTTACCCGTGCTTTTCACGTGCCTGACTTCTCTGATTTAGGTCTCACTTCCCTGACTACTCTACCTTAAGTAGGGCCCCCTTTGGTTTTGCTCTGATTGTATATTGCAAGGGTGCATGTCAAATCTATTAAGTGTAGAGTATAAATGTCTTAACACAATAATGAAGTAAGTGAGGTGAAGGCTGTGTTAACCAGTTTGATGTAAGCATTCCAAATTGTATATAAAATCAGCACATTGTACCCCATAAATGCATTAATGTATACAGTTATGATTTAATATAAAAATAAAAATAAAAAGATACTCATTACAGCCTGCAATTGAGTTATTTGTCTGATTTCTTGCTTGGTTTGCTTTGGTTTTACCTCATTAGTCTTTGCATACATAGTTATGACCTAATAAAAAAAGAAAGAAATTAATTTTATAAGACTATTAATAAAAAAAAAAAGAATTAGAATTCCCTAATGGCAAGGACTAGGTCTGTCATCCTTGCCACTCTCTCACCAACAGGAAGCATAGTGTCTGGAACACAGTAGGGTGTCAGTTAATACCTATTGAATGGATGAAGGAAGCCCTGGCTTCCTTGATCTGTCCTTGGCTCATTTGTAATACTCCATCCTGCCTCAGTTTCTCCCCTTTGCTTCCTGCCAAGACCAGTCACCAACCTTCCTATCCACACAGTATCCTACTTTGCCCCTCACCCCTCACCTATGCTCCACTCAGCCTTCCAGCCTTTATCTTTCCCCTCAGGCTATACAATAAACACCTGTTTGTCTTGGAGCTATTTCTCTGCTGTCCCAGTGATGGACTAGAGGTGTTACTTAGCCACTCTTTGCTACCTCTACTTTAAAAAAAAAACCCAGCCCAAACCAGCCAAGCTCCTTGGCTCACACTTGTAATCCTAGCACTCTGGGAGGCTGAAGTGGAGGATTGCTTGGGCCCAGGAGTTTGAGATTGCAGTGAGCTATGATGATGCCCAGAGCAATAGAGTTAGACTCTCTCTCAAACAAACAAAAAAAACAGCCAAAATCACAGCCACCTTAGGATCCTACAGCTAATTCTTGAGAACTGGCTCTAATTATCAAATTTACAGAAGGCACAAAGTTGTCAGTGTGGTTAATCTGATGGTGAATCAATATTACAATGATCTGTGCAAGTTGGGCAAACACATCCATGACATTATTTTCCAGCTAATTATTTTCCATAACATTATTTTCCACATTTTAAGGAGGAAATATTGAAAACCTAAAAAATATGCAAAAGAGGCTAAGTTTGTAAACTGTCAGAATAAGAATGAGGCTAAATACACAGGAGTTTGAATCCTGGAGTCAACCACTTGCTGTGTGATATTTGGCGAATTAACCTTAAGCCTTGGTTTCTCCATCTGTGACACTGAGCTCGTAACAATGCCCATCTCAAGGACTACTTGACAGATTAAACGAGTTGACACACTTAAAATACTGTCAGGCACATAATTACCAAGTACTACGTGAGTATCAGATATGATTTTATGAAAAATGGTTAAGAAACTGGTGTTTTTCATTTATTATTCCTCAAGACCCTTGCTATACAGAGTGTGGTCCAAGGACCAGCAGGATTAGCATCACCTGGGAGGTCATCAGAAAGGCAGATTCTCAGGCCCCACCCTCCACCTGCTGAATTGGAGATGGCACAACTGGGCAAGCTGGGAAGGGAGGAGAGACATAACTGGTAAGATAATCAATTCCATATAGGAACAGAAATTAATTTTTCCATTTTTCTACCCACCCTCTCCTCCCCTCAGGTCTCCTTCCTTCCCTCTCTTCCTCTTTCTTTCTTTTTCTTTTCTTTTCTATTATACTCTAAAAGAGAAAGACACACCAGCCAGCAGAAGCAGCACCAAGCACACCTTGGGGGATGGGGTATCCCCCACTACATGCAGTGCCATCTGGGCTGCTGCCCCCCAATGTCCCATGCCAGGGCAGCCCCAGACTACAGCAGCCAACACTGCTATCTTCCTCTACCCTCCAGAGAGCAAAAGAATCAAAGCAGGCTGAAGGGAGTGGGGGCAGAGCATGCTTGGTCTCCTGCCAGGCAGAAGCAATACTAGTTCTTCTTACCTCTCTAGTCCCTGAGAGGAAGAGCTTCCCAGAATCCAAACTGAGCTGCTAAACTGTGCTCCGCACTGCAGTCAAGAGGAATGTTTTCACCTGAGCTGGCCTCATCCAACTGGGAGGAGGCGAAGGAGGAGAAAAGAACTTTGGGCTGCCTAGAAACCTCACACTGAAGCAGCTGGAGAAACGGTGAGTCTGAGTTCCCATCACAAGACTTGCGAATGGGAACCCAACCAAACAGTCAAGTCTGGCCCAAGATGGCCCCTTATATCTACCATTGCAGACCTAGCCTCATGAAAAAAATGTGACATGTAAGAGCAACACTAAGAAATTGCTAAATGGACTGAAAGATATGCCAAGAAAATGTAAGAGAAATGAGTTCTTGCTTGACCCCACTTGGCAAGCAAAATACAGCTTATTTTCAGGGGCCATATTAAAAGAGGCTCTGTCTGTAATAGGAATACTGTGGCCATTAGTGAGGAGAAACAGTTTCATCTATCTTGCTATCAGGATGAAAGAAATCGTAACTTGTTGTTATGTGCAATTTTCTCACGTCATTTACGATGCATTGGGTTTCCTAACTAGAGTACAAAACACTGTGTGTCAGAGGCATGTCTTTTTCTTCCAATTTCCCCAAACAGAACTTAAAACACTGCATTATCTACAGTGGGGACGCAACACTATGTAAACACGTTAATGAATTTCAGGAGATGCTGATCTCACCAGGACTCAAATTGCTTTGATAGTAATCAGATGATTAATAGCATTCGTATGAAGAAAGTGGATGGCACTAAAAGACCAGACTCTCTCACAATCCTCTTCTCCCAGTCTTAATCAGGCCACTACACAGGAAGGCAGCAGGCAGGATTGTTAGAGAAAAGTATAAACACCCAAGGACCAAGAATCTTTGCTATCCCTCTCATTTGCTATGTGATTCCTGCTCTTAAGTTGCTTAACATGTATGATGGCTTCCATTTCCTCCTCCTGAATGGAGGTGGAAGACAGTAGTAAGCAAAGCAAATAAGAATTATGGGATGGGGATCAAAGAACTTGGCTGGAATTCATTTCTGCTGAATTCTCTAGCGGAAGAATCCCTGATCTAATCCTGGAAGTGTCATAGGCTTCCCATACTGTTCCATATGACAAATGTATTCTCCACTACCTGCTTTATTTTCCCCCTTCAGAAGAATAAAGGTAATGAAGGTCAGTGAGGCCTGATTGAATATTTGGAAGAGATTCTAAATCCATCAAGGTTCAGAGTCAAATCATCCTCCACTGTAGCTCCTAACTGGCATTTTCATACAGATGGAATAGACCCAGAACTCCTGTGGCCCCGAGAAGAGGGGCCAGATCCTGGCTTTAGGGCATAAAGTGATTGTGAGGGAGAGGTCTGGAATGAATGGCTGTGGCTACCCCTTTGTGTCCGCCATCCAAGCAGCAAAGATGCTCACTGCCAAGTGAGGGAATAGGATGGATTGTGAGGAAAATAAGGGAATAGGAATTGACCTGATTCACTATACTCTCAAGGTGCCAAAGTCACTGTCTTCATCTGTTTTGGGTTGAAATAACAGAATGCCACAGATTGAGTACTTAAAAAGAAAAGAAATTTATTTCTCACAATTCTGCAGGCTGAGATAGTCAAGGTTGAGGTGCCACCATTTGGCAAGGGCCTTCTTGTTGTGCCATCCCACGGTGGAAGGAGAGGGAGGGAGAGAGAGGAACAAGGAAGGGGGCCAAACTCATCCTTTTATTAGGAACCCACTCTTGCAATAGCTAACAAATTCTGGAGATAACAGCGTTACTCCATTAATGAGTAGAATGAGAGCAGAGACCTCATGACCTAATCACCTCTTAAAGATCTCTCTTGATTGAGGACTAAGTTTCCAACACATGAATTTTAGCAGACACTTTACCATAATAGTTACCATGCTAGAGGAAATCAAAAAGGTCATGGAAGAATGGAACTAAAAGATAAAAACAAAAATTAGGAACTTTATTTCTCATCATAATGTCCATCAAGTTCAGGATTTTTTTTTGAGACAGAGCCTTACTCTGTCATCCTCAGTAGAGTTCATGGCATCATAGCTCACAGCAACCTCAAACTCTTGGGCTCAAGCAATCCTCCTCCCTTCGCCTCCTGAGTAGCTGGGATTACAGGCACCTTCCATGATGGCCAAACTAGTTTTTCAATTTTTAGTAGAGATGGGGTTTCACTCTTGCTCAGGCTGGTCTTAAACTCCTGGGCTCAAGCAATCTACCCATCTCAGCCTCTGAGAGTGCTAGGATTACAGGCATGAGCCATTGCACCCCACCTCAAGACACTTTTGTGAGTGACAACAGGAGCCGTGTAGTCCATCCCTAAGTAACTGAAGGCCCTGGGAATTTAGCCATGTCAATGCAGTCTCTTCTACATTATTAACTTAAGAAAAATGGGGGCCCTTTAGAAAAAAAGAAGTAAGGAGGAGTCAAATCAGGATGTCTGTGTGATGGATACCTCATGATTTCCCATCCAAACTCTCACAAAATTGCCCCGGTTTGATGAGAATGATCAGGAGCGTTGTCGTGTTGGAGAAGGACTCTGTGATGAAGTTTGCCTGGGCATTTTTTGGCTAAAGCTTTGGCTAACTTTCTCAAAAATTAGCAGGTCTTGTCGTTGTGTGGCCGTCCAAAAGATCAACAAGCAAAATGTTGAGTATCCAAGAAAACATTGCCATAACTTTGCTCTTCACTGCTCTGTTCTTGCTTTGACAGGACCACTTCCACCTCTCAGTAGCCATTGCTTTGATCATGCTTTGTCTTTCAGATTGGACTGGCAAAGATACATTTCATCTCTGGTTACCATTCTTTGAAGAAATGCTTCAGGGTCTTGATCCCTCTTATTTAAGATGTCCATTGAAAGCTCTGCTTTTATTTTCAGCTGATCTGGTGCAACAGCTGTGGCATCCACCAATTGGAAAGTTTGCTCAAATGTAATGATCAGTCAGAATTGTGTAAGCTGAACCAATTGAGAAGTCTATGCTGGCAGCTATTGTTTCTGTTGTTGACTGTTGACCTTCTTCAGTTACGTAACAAGCAAGGTTGATTTTTTTTCCTCACATATTGCTGTGTATGGCCTGCCACTTCATCTTCAATACTATTGTGTTCCTTCTTAAAGCAAGTTAGCCATTTGTAAACTGCTGATTTCACTGGAACATTGTCCTCATAAACTTTTTGTAAAGCATCAGTGATTTTACCATTCTTCCACCCAAGCTTCACCCTAAGTTTGATATTTATTCAGGCTTTAATTTTAACAGACTTTATGTTTCTCTGATAGGGGCTCTTTTCAAACTGATGTCTTATCCTTCTTAGTGCCTCCATGTAGATCCTGTTCCGATATGTTATAGCAAGTTGGTGCAAATCCATTTTGATGCAAAAAACTTTTGAAATCCATGCATAGTTATTTCATAATGTGCATTTTCCATGAGCTTTTTGAAGGCCCCTTCATACTTGAAAGAGAAAAAGAGGCTTGCTTTCTTATCAAGCTACTTGTTACTAAATCAAGGGTCAAGAACGTGGAGCAAATAGATCATTTATTGTTTTAATACTGCATTGTGGCTTAATTTTGGTCCAAAGAGAATGGGAGAGAATGATATTTCAATAGCAGAAATCTAGTGGCAAATAGGAAAACTATATCAGAAGTGGGCCAGGAAGCAAAGAATTTAACAGGAACATAAGAAATACATGTGACCCTCAAATCTTCAGTTATTTTATAATAAATATTTCACAGTAAACCAGGATTTAGAGGGCTACATTATATTTGGGGGCTATATTAAGTAACAGAGAGAGGAGAAAAAAGGATGGAAAATAGACTCTTATCAAGAAGGAAATGAGCCAAGCAACAGCAGGAGAGTGTGTAGAATACACTGAAGTCAATCCATTTAGAAACCTCGGAGACTCTTAATCCTTTAGGTAGGAGAACTGTTACTCCAGATCAGTGTTTTTCAACCTTTTTTGGCTCACAGTGCACTCGAACCTATAGCTAAACTTCCAGGACACACTTCAATTTTGTTGATCAAAAAAAAAAGAGTAAAAAAAAAAAAGAATACACTTACTGTGTTTTGAGCTTCTTTCAAAAATAATTTAATTAATGATCTTTAAAACTTTTCACAGCCCACCAGTTGAAAAATCACTGCTCTAGATTCTTCTTGGTTTATCATTTACAGTGCTGATGGGTGATGGAAGTTCAGTCAGAACCACAGGATCACATGCTATGTTTTTGAATGTATTATGGAAGCATCAACTTGTCGTTGAAAAAAGTAACAAATTTCACCAAAGCAAAATAATGTAAAACTGAATACAATATTTGCAGATTGATCTTTTCACAAGATGGCGCCGAAAGCAAAGAAGGAAGCTCCTGCCCCTCCCAAAGCCAAAGCCAAGGCAAAGGCATTGAAGGCCAAGAAGGCAGTGCTGGCTCGGCACCTGTGGCTCAAGTGGCTAAGGCACCAGCCACATACACCTAAGGTGGTGGGTTCGAATCCCCAGCCCGGCCCGCCAAACAACAATAATGGCTGCAACCAAAAAATGGCCAGGCGTTGTGGCGGGCGCCTGTAGTCCCAGCTGCTTGGGAGGCTGAGGCAGGAGACTCGCTTGAGCCCAGGAGTTGGAGGTTGCTGTGAGCATGATGCCATGGCACTCTACCCAGGGGCATAGCTTGAGGCTCAGTCTCAAAAAAAAAAAAAAAAAAAAAAAGGCAGTGCTAAAAGGCATCCACAGCCACAAAAAAAAGAAGATCCGTACATCACCCACCTTCCGGTGGCCAAAGACTCTGAGGCTCCAGAGGCAGCCCAAATATCCTCGGAAGAGCGCCCCCAGGAGAAACAAGCTTGACCACTATGCCATCATCAAGTTCCCCCTGACCACTGAGTCTGCCATAAAGAAGATAGAAGACAACAACACACTTGTGTTCATTGTGGATGTCAAAGCCAACAAGCACCAGATCAAACAGGCTGCGAAGAAGCTTTATGATATTGATGTGGCCAAGGTCAACACCCTGATCAGGCCTGATGGTGAGAAGAAGGCACATGTTCGACTGGCTCCTGATTATGATGCTTTGGATGTTGCCAACAAAATTGGGATCATCTAAACCAAGTCCAGCTGGCTAATTATAAATATATAACTTTTCACCATAAAAAAAAAACCCAATATTTGCAGATTGATGGATTGCTAATGGAAATATTTACATTCCCAAATGGAAATCATTACCTAATCCAGGAGTATTATTCAAATAATAAAAGTTGAGTTCAAAGATGTAACTCAGTTTATTGGTAGGTGTTTTTGAGGTGGCTTATGGAAAATAAAACGAAACAAATTTTTTACCTATAGTAAGCATAATTTACATACATTGGCTACTATGAACCATGTATTGCTCTTGTACTAATTTACTCCTTGATTCTTAACTCTTCATTTCAAAAGCAAAGCTTCTCTATCAAAATTCTACTCAATCTTTTATGTTATAATTGTAGAAATTCCTTGACTCTTAAATTCCACTAATTTTCATTAACTATCATTAAATTGGTACATTAAACTTTGTGAAGGTCTTCTTTAACAAACCTGTTTGTTCATCTAACTCTGCCACCCTTACGAGGGGGCTGTTAACTCAAAAAAAAAATTTTGTGTGTATTTGTATTTCTATTTACTCTCTGCCCCAACCCCCCACTAAAGTTAATCACTGGGGCTTTTGTTTTTCCAATTTTAAAATGAATACCTCTATCAAATAAGCCTAATATTCAAGAAAATGTATTTCAGCACACATAACGAAAATGATCTATTTTCAGAAAGAGAAAGTGAACTTGTCCAAAAACATTTTTTAACATATGTGCTCTAAAATAATTACTAGGAAGTAAAAATTCAGTCACATTTTGTCCCAGAAGATCAATTGTAGAATTGAGTGTTAGTATTATTTGAAGTATTTATAATTTAATGACACTAAACTCTTCAGTGAACAAGCTTTTATTGAAGTTTTACATTTTGTAAACAAGAATAATGTTTAATATTTCTTACATGCATTACATAATAATGAATCATTGCCACTAGGTCAACAGGAAGTAACAGCAACAACAAAGCCAAGAAACAATGTGATTTTTTTTCAAATTTAACTCAATGTTGGATGTATTTTAATATGGTATTTATTTCCATAGACTAGATAAAAATTCCCACATAAAATAGGTGTGTGTATTGCATAATATATATTATTATAGACATTGTATTGTATATGTATAATATATGTATGCATGTTTATGCATAATATATAACATATAATTATATACACACAGGTATCCGTATGTAGATGTACATATATAAATATACACATAGGAATTTTAAATTCTACTACATATATATTGCTCTTGTTTCTCTGAGTTACTATTTTATTGTATTTTTTTTATTTTCTGGAAGAGTGGGGACAGAGTCTCACTATGTTACCCTTAGTAGAGTGCTGCAGTGTCACAGCTCACAGCAACCTCAAACTCGTGGCCTCAGCCTTCCAAGTAGCTGGGACCACAGATACTCGCCATAAGGCCTGGCTATTTTTTGCTGCAGCTATTGTAGTTGTTTAGTTGGCCTGGGCGGGGATCGAACCCACCACCCCTGGTGTATGTGGCTCGTGCCGTAATCACTGTGCTATGCGCACTGAGCCTGAGTTACAATTTTAAAAGCTATACTTTGTTTTATAATAGTCTCACTGCAAAGAAATGATGAGTATGTGAGGTGATGGTTACATTAATGAGCTTGAATGATCATTCCACAATATATACACATGTATCTAAACATCACATTGTACCTCATACATACACGTATATATAATTAGCATTTGTCAATTAAATAAAGTAAAGATTGGGCACAGTGGCTCATGCCTGTAATCCCAGCACTCTGGGAGGCCAGGGCAAGTGGATTGCTTGAGCTCACAAGTTTGAGACCAGCCTGAACAAAAATGAGCCTTGTCTCTACTAAAAATAGAAAAATTAGCCAAGTGTGGTGGCGCATACCTACAGTTCTGGCTACTCAGGAGGCCAAGACAAGAGGATCTAGGAATTTGTGGTTGCTGTGAGCCAGGATGCCCCAGCACTCTACTCAGGGCAATAGAATGAGGCTTTGTTTCAAAATAAATAACTAAAGTAAAATTAAAAATTTGAAAATCTGTATCTTAAAAATCTGAATTTAAAAAGAAATAATAAAAACAGTCTTTATTCATTACATATAATCTTTACCTGGTATATGTGTCTTTGAATGTCTATTTTTTCTGTATCTAGTATGATTTGTCTTACTAATGTTTCCATTTTAACACATCACTAAAGCATTCACATATATTTCTTTCACAAACTTTTAAGAGAAAGCTTTCTAGTACAAAAGACAAACTAAAAAACAACAAACAAATTAATTTAAATATATACAACCCTTAAAATGAACTCTTAAAAATGACACTTTATTTAGCTTAATCTTTGTAAATTACCATGTTGTAACTGATCCTGTCACATAGTGCTTATTAGTGTAAAAATGTGTGACAGTTTAATCATTTTCAGTCTTGCAAGTTATTTGCAATAAAATTAGAAATTCATTTCTGTTTTGCTTTTTTTTTTTTTCCCAAATATCTGTTCTTCTAATTCTGTGGCCCCCTATCCCTTGGTGTGTGCTACTTCAGACAAACAGGTCCTATGCAAACCACAAAGATGGGATCTCCCACCTCAGCCTTTTTCAAAAGCACACTTCAGGACACAGTGGTACACATTTATTATGCCACTGACACTTTTTTTTTCCAGTTTTCAAAGTGATTAATGATTAATGGGTGTCCCAATGGAGAGGGGGAAGCCCCCTGAACTTGCCAAGTGGGTTCTTGGCTTTGTGCTGGAAGGAATTGGAGAGAAAGCCAACTGTTAGCAACAAAAATTTTACTTCGAGAAAGAGAAAGACAACAGATCCTATCCTAGAGGGTCCTTTCCCAAGTGGGAGGTGCAATGGTAACGTTTCTAAATGTTTGAAAATCCTGTATGTGACCAACATTGTCTTGAGGTCAGGTCCTAAACTGCTGTCACAGAAAGGTAAGCACAATTTGTAAAGCATCTGGGTTAGTAATTTGCTGGGTATCGATAGAGTCTGGTATCGATCGAAATGGCTGCACTCAGGCTCTCTCAACCTTCATTTCCTGCCTTATCCCTACATTGAGATCACCAAACATCTGGGTTGATTATACTTAAATTATAGAATCACAAAGTTTTAGTCCATGGCCCCTGAACTTCACCTCAGAGATTAACTGACTTGCTGCTCAGTGTCACACAGCCCGGAAGGCTTCCTTTAAATGGCAGGCTCACAACCAAAACTTGGGTCCCGTTCCCCAGTGTGTAATCCTGACTGTGTGTACTATACGACAAATACAAATAATGACAACGTGTCCTTTATCGAAGAGAAAATGATAATCAGCCCTTTGAAATACCATTCAGGGTGCCAGGCTCTTCCAGTCCTGTTCTAAGTGAATAGGAATGTGTAGATTGTATAAACAAAGCCAAATTTTCCAGAAAAGGATTAAGACAAATGCAGCAGCACAGGAGCTGTGTGTACCCAAAAAAGAAGGTGCCTCTTCTCATCTCAGAAATGCTTCATATACATTTTCTGAACTTGAGAAGTAAAGCTAAATTTGATTAAGCACATGTCTGCATCATCACAGGAGCCTTCCACTACTACAGAAGAGAGTGGAAACGGAAAGAAATGCCACATATTTCATGGTGTGAATCAGTTTCTTTCCAAATGACACTTCCTTTGAAAAGGCATAAATTTGGAATTTGACTTTTGGAGACTGCTTCTTTTCAATTTTCATATATAATTGTGATGTAATTGATCTGATTTGCATTTCAAAGCATTGAAATCTGAGCTTACCACCAAAACCCAGCACGGAGATCTCCTTTTATGGACCAAAATAAATGAGTAGTGTACTGAATTATTAGATGAGCTTTTGTTCTCCTCTTCAAATATTTGCATGAATTATTCAGGCTTTATATGGATGGAGCTTTGAAATATTCAAATTCCTTGAACCATTTCATCATTTAAGATTCATATTTATTAAATCCTGCAGAATGTACTTTTGCTGGGAAAGTGGAGATTCAGTTCCATTATTCTTTCTTCAATAGAGAGCCTACACAGGCCAGCATCTCAGTTGGTAGCCAAGATACAAAGCTCCTCAAAAACAATCTTCGGGGATTTTATACATAAAAGACAATGCAAAGCTGTAAAATACTTGTAAAACAGAAGTTATAAAGTTGTCAAAGAGAAAGAGGTACCTTCCATCCAGGGGCTAAAAGAAAAATTTCAGAGAGAAGCTGACATTTCAGAAAGGCCCTGAGGGACCAACAAGAATTTCACAAGCAGGGGAACAGCGAAGTGAGGGGGCTGAGATCTCGACTTCACCCAGGCTTCTGTTCTCATCTTTGAAGCCTCTTTTAGGAATGACAACCCACGCAGTCATCTTCCCAGCTATGATGCCAGCTTCTCTAGTCTAAACCTTGATCCGGCCTTCTTTCTGCTTTCTGAGGGCTACCCCTCCACTCCTTCTGACTCCTTCACCATGGAGACACCCTGCCCCCCCCATCCCCATTCAGCTCTCTGGGGCACTACAAGCAATCTTAATGAAGCAGCAGAGAGCAGTAATCACAGGCTCATCAGAACCCCCAACCATACACACCCATTCTTCCTTCCCCTTGAGTCCTGTTTGGTGAGAGATGGCATCCAAAGCTGGAAACCTGGCCGCAAATGTGGCCATGTGACCCCACCCTCACTTGCAATGCTTCTGTGACACCCCAGATGATATTATTTAACTTGCCATTTGCAAAGCTTCCTTACAACCTCATCACTTCCCTCTACCAGGCTCACAGCAACCTTACTGATCCCACCACACACGAACTCACAGACACCTGATTGCATTCCCTTCCTAGCTTTCCTTGTGCTCCCCCCTCTATCCCTGGGTTGCCAGGACAGTTCCTATTTTTTAAGTTCCAGTTCAATTAAATTCTTTTCTTTTGAATAGTTTCTTGTTCTTCCTGACGTAAATCTATTTAGCCTTTCTGGATTGGAGGCATTATCTGTATCAGCACAAACACATCAGACTTAAGTTTTGGGCATACAGCAAAGACTTCTTCTTCCTTTAAGAGCAGAATAGGGCAGAGAAGAAATCTATGATTATTTAGAAGTTAAAATTGTTAAGTTTGTTATGGGGAAAGGAGGGATCCAAATCACAAAGTTTGGACACAAACACTTCAAAATATTGTCACATTTAACTCTCTTGCTTCTCTGAGAGAATATTGAAATGCTCTAACAGAGGGAATAATAAGGGATCATAAGAAGTGTATGCACAGGGCAAGGGAAGAGGACCAACAGGAGGTGTAATTAACTGGCTCTGAGGGAAATAAGAGGAATCAAGGAAGGGTCTGATTCGGGGAGAAAGGTGGTATCTGTAACGGGACTTGGGAGACTGCAAGGGAAGGAGATTTGAATGGACAGCTGGGTACCGAAGGGAATGTGTAGCCATACACAAGCAGATGTGTAGCTGGGAGCTCACGGAGAATATCACAGGATACAGATAGGGATGCTTCTGAGAGATTACTGAAGATGTGAGAATAAGCAAAATTAAGTGAAAGAGAGGGTAAAGCCGGCGTGCAAAGGACCAGCCCCTGTGGGCCATCACAGTTACAAAAGGGGAGGGAGAGGAAGCAGTTTCAAAAAGAGAAGAAAGAGTCATAAGAGGGAGTGATCCAGGCTGGGTGGAGCATCCTTCCTAGACAGGTAAGAATGGTCAGCATCACTGGATGCTGCAGAGGAATGAGGGAAAACCAGGGCTGAGGGTAAAACGGCTTCACCAGGTGACTGGGAAACAACAGCGGTGACCAAGCAAGAGCAGTTACCAAGAGAGATGAGAGTGGAATTATAGATTATAGATTATATTATTTATAACATAAATAATAGATCATAAATGCCATAGAAGCAAACAAGAGTGGACTTCCAGCCAAGATGGTGCTTTGAGGACCACTGTAAGCCAAAAGGACAGTGTAACAGGTGAAATGTCAAGTGGGAGAAATGCAAGGCATGTTCTAGAAATGGAGCAGAAATAATATGGTAAGTCACCGGATAATATAGACCTGCTGGATTCTGTTAAAAGTAAACTGAGGCCTTCAGGGGCTAAACTCATATGGGGAATTGGGAACTAACCATCCCTCATGGGAGGCAGAAGACTCACTTGAAATCAAGGGCTGGAACAGAGCTGCCCCTGGGAAGGAGCTATCTAGGGCTACAGGCTTATACAAATCTGCATACTTCAGGAGGTGGAAGGTCAGATACAGTTTCAAAGCCAGAATCAGACCCTGAAGAGGAAATCTGGATCCATAATACTACAGGATAAAGCCTATGTTTAGGTCTGGGAGTCCCAGAAAGTAGATTACACCAAAACTATTACATAGGGAAGGTTGAGCCTGGAGGGACAGGAAGAAAGGAAAGGAAGGAAAGAAGGAAGGGAGGGAACAAATGCCAAGAAAGCCAAAAATAGAGGCAACAACACGGAGAAGAATTCACACCAGACAAAAAGAAAACAATGGACTATCTGAAAAGTACGTCTTTAAAATGAATCTGTCTAAGATTTTCAAAGGAATTAAGCAGGGGAATAATATTTATAAAAATTAAGAAGCACGAACAGGCAGAAATAAAACAACTTTGCATGATCATGAAAAAGAACCAATTAAAATATTGGGAATTAAAAATATAATTAAAAATATTCATTAAGGCTCGGCGCCTATAGCTCAACCGGCTAAGGCACCAGCCACGTACACCTAAGGTGGCGGGTTCGAATCCCCAGCCCGGACCCGCCAAACAACAATGACGGCTGCAACCAAAAAATAGCCGGGCGCCTGTGGTCCCAGCTACTTGGGAGGCGGAGGCAGGAGACTCGCTTGAGCCCAGGAGTTGGAGGTTGCTGTGAGCTGTAATGCCACGGCACTCTACCCAGGGGGACAGCTTGAGGCTCTGTCTCAAAAAAAAAAAAAAAAAAAAAAAAAATTCATTAAAAATGTTTAAATGGAAAGAAAAAGAAAGAACAATGGGTGGAATTAATTAGAGAATTATAAAATTAGAAGACAGTGCCATATTGATAAACTGACCCAGAAGAAAACACAAAACACTTGCACATGCAGAGTTAAGAGACATGTACAATAAATTGAGAGGCCTCAACACACCACTACAAGCACTTGCTGATGAAGAGAATAGAGAACACAGGGTGTTTCGAGATGAATACATTTATTTATTTATTTATTTATTTTTGAGGTAGGGTCTCACTCTATCGCCCAAGGTAGAATACATTGGCTTGATCACAGCACACTGCAACTTCTAAGTCCTGGGTTCAAGCAATCCTCCTGCCTCAGCCTCCTAAGTAGCTGGGAGTACAGGCACATGGTACCACAGCCTGTTAATTTTTCCATAATTTTTTGTAGAGACAGTTCCTAGGTCTTGTTCAAGCTAATCTCACACTCCTAGCCTCAAAGGTTCTCCTACCTCTGCCTCCCAAAGTGCTAGGATTACAGACATGAGGCACTGCATATGGCCTATTAAAGAAAAAAAAAAAAAGAATGTTAGCACAAATCCAAATAAAGAGGAAGAAACTGATAGATAAGTAAAGAGATTAATAAAACTTCTTAGGGGCAGTGCCTGTGGCTCAAAAGGGTAGGACACCGGTTCCACATGCTGGAGGTGGCAGGTTCCAACCCAGCCCTGGCCAAAAAAAAAATTATAAAAAAATAAAACTTCTTAGTAAAGTATCTCAAGAATGGAAAAAAATTATCTAATGTACTCAATAGTATTATGAAACCAATAATATAAACACACACTCATAAAAATGATGAAACACAAATATAGTCTAGCAAGGGAGGGGGTGAGGAGGGGGAGAGGAAAGGGGCAGCTGGGACGGTGATTGGTGGGAAGAGGAAGGGCATTTGGTGGGCTCTCACCTAATGTGCATAATGCAAGGGTATATTTCAAAATAACCAAGAGTAGGCTCGGCGCCTGTGGCTCAACCGGCTAAGGCGCCAGCCACCTACACCTAAGGTGGCCGGTTCAAATCCCCAGCCAGGACCCGCCAAACAACAATGATGGCTGCAACCAAAAAATAGCCGGGCATTGTGGCGGGTGCCTGTGGTCCCAGCTACTTGGGAGGCAGAGGCAGGAGACTCGCTTGAGCCCAGAAATTGGAGGTTGCTGTGAGCTGTAATGCCACAGCACTCTACGCAGGGGAACAGCTTGAGGCTCTGTCTAAAAAAAAAAAAACAAACAAAATAACCAAGAGTAAATTTTAAATGTCTTACCACAAAAAAAAAGTGAGATGATGACTATGTCAATCAACTTGATTTATGTGTTCCACAGTGTATATCAAATCATCACATCATATAAATATATACAGTTGTGATTTTAATTAAAAATTAATTAAAAAATGAAACAGCACCACACCCATATCGATGAGGTGATCAACAAACCCAAAAGGTAGTATAATGGGCCCTCGTTATTCAACCAACTACAGATAGAAAATAGTTGGAAATCTCCCCAAAGTGATTCCTCCCCATCCAGACTGTTCTCCAGTCCCTGTCTACCCTTCATGAGGTACAAAGACGGGGATGGGGAATGGTGATGAGTAAGAGAATGGTACATATGATTTGAGATACAGAAATAATAACATAAAAACAATCTGAACAAAGAAAATATTTGGACAATAAAACAATAAAAAATAACAAAACAATGATAAAAATAATACAAATTAAAAAACGGTACGGTATAATTATTTATATAATTTACACTGTATCAGCTATTGTAAGTAATCATAGAGATGATTTAAGTCTGTAGGACGATGTACATAGGGAATCTACAAATGCTACATATGCCATTTTATATTAGGGACTTGCATATCTTCGGATTTTGCTACCCAGGGAGGTCCTGTAATCAGTCTCCCATGGGTACTGAAGGAAGACTGTACTTTGATAAACTAATAAAATCAATACACTTCTATTAATATTAAGGATGATCAAGAAAAAACAGAAGGCTCAAAAAACATTAAGAAAGAAAAGGCAACATAAATAAGGATCCGGGTAAAATTTACAAATACAAATGTTTTACATTTTTAATTCTTTTTTTTTTTTTTTTACATTTTTAATTCTTAAGAAAATATTATTTTTTAAAAACTTCATGTTTATAAATTTGGACACATAGGTTCATTGGAAAGTTCCTAAATGTTTATAAACAAATATAAATTATCAAAATTAACAAAAGAAGAAATAGGGAGCCTAGCTAGATTTAAAAAAAAAAAAAACAGTAATAGATAAACAATCAATCAAAAAAAAAATCAATAGGTGTTTTTTGTTTGTTTATTTTTGAGGTAGAGTCTCAAGCTGTCACCCTGGGTAGTGTGCGATGGCAATATCATAGCTCACAGCAATCTCAAACTCTTGGACTCAAGCCATCCTGTGCCTCAGTTTTTTGTATTTTTAGTAGAGATGAGGTCTCGCTCTGTCTCAGGCTGGTCTCGAACCTGTAAGCTCAAGCAATCCAACAGCCTGGGCCTCCCAGAGTACTAGGATTACAGGTGTGAGCCACCATGCTTGGCCAATAAAGTTTTTTGTTTGTTTGTTTTGAGATAGAGTCTAGCTCAGGACTAGACTGGAATATAGGCAATTCATCCAGGCTGGAATACAGTGACTAAATCATAGTTCAGTATATCCTCAAACTCTGGGGCTCAAATGATCCTCCTGCCTCAGCCTCTTGAATAGCTGAAACAACAGACATGCACCACCAAGTCCAGCTAATTTTTCTATTTTTCACAGATATAGGATCTCCCTATGTTGCCTAGACGGATCTTGAACCCCTGGCATCAAGTGATCCTCCCACCTCAGCCTCCCAAAGTGCTAGGATTACAATCATGAACCACTGCACCCAGTCCCAAATGGTTTTTATAAATGAGTTTTATCAATTTTTCAATTAAGAAATAATAGCTATCACATAGAAACTATAGAAACGGTTTTGTAAAATTGAGAAGAAAGGAGGTGCTATCCAGTTCGCTCTATGATCCTAGTGTAACCTGGATACCCCCCCTCCAAAAAAAAAGATAGCTAAAAAAAATTAGAGACCAATGGCCAGGAATGGTGGCTCACACCTGTAATCCTAGCACTAGGGGAGGCTGAGGTGGGTGGATTGCTTGAGCTCACAAGTTTGAGACCAGCCTGAGCAAGAGTGAGATCCCCTATCTCTACTAAAAATAGAAGCTGGGCATTGTGGAAGGTGCCTATAGTCCCAGCTACCAAGGAGGCTGAGGCAAGAGGATTGTTCCAGCCCAAAAGTTTGAGGTTGCTGTGAAGTATGAGGCCATGACACGGGACCCAGAGTGACAGAGTGAGATTTGCCACCCCCCCAAATTAAAGATCAAACTCACTTATAAACAGAATTCAGAATCCTAAATAAAATATTAGTAAATTAAATCCAATCATGCACTTCAAAAAATTTAAAGATATCTGTGGTGCCTATGGCTCAGTGGGTAGGGCACCAGCCCCATATACCGAGGGTGGCAGGTTTGAACCCGGCCCCGGCCAAACTGCAACAAAAAAAATAGCGTGGGAGGGGGGGTTGTGGCAGTCACCTATAGTCCCAGCTACTTGGGAGGCTGAGGCAAGAGAATAGCTTAAGCCCAGCAGTTGGAGGTTGCTGTGAACCGTGACACCTCAGCACTCTACCAAGGGCGATAAAGTGAGACTCTGTCTTTAAAAAAAAAAAAATTTTAAAGATTAACCATAATCAAATATTTTATCCCAAGAATACAGGTATGTTTTGACATGAGAAAACGTCTATAAATCTGTTCACAATATTGACTACATACAGGGAAATGAAACTTTGATGGGATCAGAAAAAACATTCTACAAAAGTCATTCATGTGTTAGTAAATTATGTATGCATTTTATTAGGACACTTTGTCCTGTGACAATTTCTTCATTTGTTCACTATTTCCTTTCCAACACCTCCCCCATTAAAAGCAAGGCTGCAATAAGCATTTTCACTCCTGTCTCCTTGTGCACACTTTAAAAGAATCTCTCAAGGACATGCTCATCATTAAGTATTTACAAATTGCAAAGGTTTGTACAAATTCACCTTCCTGCCAGCAGCATATGAAAGTTTCTGTGTCCCCACATCCCTTTTTAGATGATTTCCCTCCAAACAAATGTGGACACAGTTTATTCATGAACTATATTTACTAGTATTTAGTTAGTTAGTTAGTTAGTTAGAGACAGAGTCTCACTATTTAGTCCTCGGTAGAGTGCCATGGCATCACAGCTCACAGCAACCTCCAACTCTTGGGCTTAAGCAATTCTCTTGCCTCAGCCTCCCAAGTAGCTGGGACTATAGGCACCTGCCACAATGCCTGGCTATTTTTTTGTTGCAGTTTGGCCAGGGCTGGGTTCAAACCCAACACCCTCGGTATTTGGGGCCGGCACCCTACCCGCTGAGCACAGGCGCTGCCCTCTGCTAATATTTATTGAGACTGTTTCAAGCACAGGAAAACAGTAGTAGGAAATGAGGTCAAAAGGTAGTGGGGTGTGGAGGATGAATGTAGCACCATTGTGATAAATTTTACTTGAAGTGACGCACAAAGCCACTGGTGGATTTGATTCAGAGAAGGGCATAATGTGACTAATGCCTTCACCCTGGTTGCTGTGTCAAGATGGGATTAGAATGGAGTGATGAAAGAAGTAGGGAGACTAGTTAGGAAGTTATTGCAATAATTCAGAAAAAAAATAATGGTGGCTTGAACCACTGTAAAAAGTACTTCATTTAAAATTTGTGTGGGCTTGGCACCAGTAGCTCAGTGGTTAGGGCGCCAGCCACATACACCAAGGCAGGTGGGTTCGAGCCCATCCCAGGCCTGCTAAACAACAATAACAACTGCAACAAAAAAATAGCCAGGCATTGTGGTGGGTGCCTGTAGTCCTAGCTACTTGGGAGGCTGAGGCAAGAGAATCGTTTAAGCCCAAGAGTATGAGGTTGCTGTGAGCTGTGATGCCACAGCACTCTACCAAGGGTGACATAATGAGACTCTGTCTCAAAATAAATAAATAAATAAATAAATAAATAAATAAATAAATTTTTTGTGCTTCCCAGAATTGGTGAGACAATGTTTATGACCTTAGAGGTAAGAAGGACCTGAAAAAATACACTAAATACAAAAAAACACAAAGAAAAGGATTAATAAATTTTGCTATGTCAAAACTTTAGGGCAGCGCCTGTAGCTCAGTGGGTAGGATACTGCCCCATTTACCAAGGGTGGTGGGTTCAAACCTGGCCCTGGCCAAATTGCAACAAAAAAATAGCCAAGTGTTGTGGCGGGCACCTGTAGTCCTAGCTACTAGGGAGGCTGAAGCAAGAGAATGGCCTAAGCCCAGGAGTTGGAGGTTGTTGTGAGCTATGTGACACCACAGCACTCTACCGAGGGCAATAAAGTAAGACTCTGTCTCTACAAAAAAAAAAAAAAAAAAAACCTTTAAATTTGTTCAACAAAGTACCTACAAATGAGATCAAAATTTCAGGGAGAGACTGATATTATAACATATATAGCAAAGAACTTGCTCTTGTGTATCCCCAAGAGAAAGACAAAACAGAAAAATGGGCAAAGAATATTAACAGAAATTCACAAAAGAAAAAACATGAATGGCCCGGCGCCTGTGGCTCAAGCGGCTAAGGCACCAGCCACATACACCTAAGGTGGTGGGTTCGAATCCCCAGCCCGGGCCCGCCAAACAACAATGATGACTGCAACTAAAAAATGGTCGGGCGTTGTGGCAGGCGCCTGTGGTCCCAGCTACTTGGGAGGCTGAGACAGGAGACTCGCTTGAGCCCAGGAGTTGGAGGTTGCTGTGAGCTGTGATGCCATGGCACTCTACCCAGGGGGATAGCTTGAGGCTCCGTCTCAAAAAAAAAAAAAAAAAAAAAACAACAATGGCAAATAAACATCAGAAAAAATGTTCAGTCTCACCGGTTTTGAGGGAAATGCAAATAAAAATAAGGGGATACCATTCTCCATACATTAGATTGACAATAAGTAAAAAAAAAAAAAAAAGATAGATACCCTTGTTGGCAAGGGTATGTGGAACCGAGGGTTTCCTCACTCTATTGCTGGGAATATAAATTGGCGGAGATTTTCTGAAGAGCACACTGGGCAGTGGTCCTTCATACCTCACATGCACCTATCTTTTGATTCAGGAATCTTACACCTAGAGCATCCACCCTAGAGACGCTTGCATATGTACGAAAAAGGGAACAGACAGAAGGCTGTTCACTGTGGGACAATTTGTAGTAGTACAAACCGATAGCATGGCCATCTAAGTTATCATCCAGAGAGGGGCAGTTAAATAAACAGGATGCATGTGAGTTATAAAAAAGTAAGTAGCAGTTAAAAAGATTTAGAACACACTGACACAGAAAAACCTCCAGGAAGAGACGTGGCTAAATTTTTCTTAAAAAAAGAAAGTTGAAGAATATTCCATGCTCTGTGATACCAATTAGGTCAAAGCAAAACAAAGCAAAATTGTCTCTCTTGCCCTCTCTGCATGGATATAGATAGTAGGTAGACAGATACATACACACATGCAGATAATGGCACATATATGCATACAGATAGATAAAAGCATACACCAGAAAACGTGGAAAGATATCCCCCAACTTCAGTGTTTGCCCTAAAAAGGAACCTGGAAGGGAGATTGGAAGAAGAGTAGAAAGAAAAAGTTTTTATTTACCATCTCTTGTAGCTTCACTACGTGTAAGAAAAGACCTTCCCCTTTCTAAGTCACTGTTCCATGCGTGGCAACCATCGGCCCCTGCTTTGCATTCCAGACTAGCTGCATTCCTGGTGAAGCTGTGACTCAGCCCAGCACGCTCCTCGCTGCAGCAGTGCTGTGCTTTCGTCTGGGCTCAAGGTCCACCCAGACTGACCATGGGCAAATCAGTTTCAGTTCCTTTCTCAGAGCCAGCTCGTGCTTTGGGGCACTTACCTCACAGTGGGGTGAGTATGAGGGTGCAAGCAAAGGATCATTCTACAGGCTGCCTCCTTCCACCTTCTCAGTGCCTCTGGGAGCCAGCCAAGCCAGCCTTGGCAGGGGTGGGGTAGAGATTTCAGAGGAAATGCTTGTCTACTTTATGTAGGGCTCACAGCAAAATGGCAAGCTGGGGATACCATTGCTGGAAAATTTTTAGTTCAGCGAAGTGTTTCCTGCCCATCTGGCAGACTATATACAGTTTTTCTTGCTCTCTTTTTGGGAAAATGTAGGACAGGCGAAATGGCCTTCCACCCCACAGATGTAGCCGTGGAGAGATGATCCATAGACTGTAAGTATAGGTTGAATTGGGGGATACAGGAAGGAACCCAAATGTCATGAACAAACTCCTAAAGAGAATGCCACGAATAAAAACTTCACCCTCCAGTCTGTGGCATCTTAACAGGAGAGGGAGTTAGCTTGTGTACCAAGCTGTGTAAATTACAAAGCATAGTATGTGCATACTTCTTCCAAAATGCCAGATTCCTTCCCTCCATCTTCCTTTCTACCCCCCAATAATCTGAAACAATCCTGTAACAATTACAAACTGCAGGAAAGGCGAACCAATCTGGGAAAGAAAAAAAATAGCTGCTGCTCTAGATATCTTTTTCAGAGTTTGGCGGGGATTGTTTAAGTTATTTTTCATTTTCTTTTATTCTTGGCGGGCTTGACAGCCCTTTAGGATTTCAGCTGGTTCCAAACCTAGCACAATAAAGATCATTCCAGAGAAGTTTCATATTCCTAAGATTCCTTAAATTTCTCTTTCTTTAACTTAGGAAATGAGGTTGAACAAGGATGAAAAACAGCCCAGATTGCACTATTTCCTATGCAAGTTTCTTGCAAAGCAAGCTGTGCCTGCTTTTCCAACAAGAACAGAAGAGACGCAGTTCTGTATGGGAGGTGGGCGGTTGGGTCCTTCGGAGCAGCAGCGATAGGACTGTTTGTCATTTTAAAAAGGCCCAGCAGGCCCAAAGGCTGTCTGAAACCTTTTGTAAAGGAAGGAGGAGAAAAAAAGGAGACTGCTCATGTGCTAACCATCTTAAAATGCCAGAAGTTCACTGTGTGAGCTTCATTCATTCACCAAATATTTATTTTGCACCTACGCTGTACCAGGTTCAGTTCCAGAGGCTGAAGACAGAGCAATGAAGACACTCACGTGTCTGATCCCCTCGGTGAATTTCCATGCCAGGGGGGCCAAACCGGGAAGAAGCTGGGAGATCACTGAGGGAGCCCTCTCCCTGCTTTGCTCTCAGCTGGGTTTCGAGTCTCTTCCTTCTCCCGCGTCCCTGGCTTATTATAGCCTTTACCTTTCCCCTGTGTAATCACATGTCCTTTTGTAAACATCAAAGGAAAATAAGCTGGGAGCTGATGAAAATGAGACCCATGACTCATAGGAGGATGTTTTTCTATTTTTCATTTATATAACTCTCTTCTCAGAAGAACCTAGGTGACTTTCCTTCTGAAACAAGCCTGTTTCCTCTACGGTAGTTTATTCTCCCTTCAGCTCTGATTAGCAAAATCTATTCTCAGCCACCCACTGGTAGGGGCCTCCAGCTCACTGGGGCCCTCACCGTTGTCTGGCAATCATTTCTTCTTTCCCCAGGCAGCTCTTTTTGGTTCTTCATTTAGGCTATGTCAATAAAAAAGCCTTCCTACCCCCCAGAGTTCCATCCCCATACCCTAACCCGACCACAATGCTCACACCCTGTGTCGCAACAGATGACAGGGTCCTTACTTCTTGGAGAAAAACAAACTGGGAAAAGAACTCCCCCCGTTTCCGATCACCCCACCTAGGAGATTATCTGTAGCCACAATTTTTCTACCCTCCCGTTTAGGGTGAGCCCCTGCACCAGAGCTCTGGGTCTCCTCAGGGAAGATGCTCCATCTGTCACACCTTCCTCACCCTTTATCCAAGTCTTCCTTCTGTTGCGTCCTTTTTTTTTTTCCCAGGCTAACACAAAATGCCTGGTCTTTCCTCCTACAAACTTCCTGGTAAAAACTAGTCCAGAAACTCATCTAAGAATGAAGAGTGAAAAAGAAAGCAGGACAGGATCTACATAAAGATAATACTAATGGACTGTTGAATTTTTCTGAATTATCTCTTCTGACTGTCACCTTTTTGTTCCTGTTCTACTTTCTGGAATATTTTCCTCACCTCTCTCTTCTAATGCGTCCAGGGAAATTTTTATTTGCCAGTCATGCTACTCATTCCCAAGATTTCTTTGCATTTGTGATCACTCTTTGATAGCCTTCCTGATCTTGTTTTAGGTAGGTAGTATCTTCTCCAATCTCAGAAAATACTAATTCGTGATTGGTGCCTGTTTTTCCCCCCAAGTGACTTCTTCTCCCCAAATAGTTTGCCAGTCAGCCTTGTGGGATACGAGTTATTACTTGGTGCATGCTGATGACCATACACATTTGTACCAGCATTTCCATATTCCAGACCATGCTCCTGAACTCCAGATATATATCTTTAATTATTTAATCAACACCTCTACTTTGACATCCCAAAGTAACCTCTAAATAAACTCACAGATTCCTCCAAACTTGTTTCTTCTTTTTCTCTGTAAACAACATGACCATCCATGAAGTTACCCATATCAGAGACCTAGAAGTAATCTTTGGCCCAATTTTTCCTCATCTATACCCAATATGTTAATTTCTAATGACTCTTCCGTATTATCACTTGATGTCATCTCAGTGTTACTTTGTTGAAGAAATGTGGGTAGTGTAAATCCTGGCATCTCTCCACATATTTACCCACTCTATCTCAGGGAAGGCTGAGTGACCCACGAATTGTACTTTAGGAAAGGACACACCGGCCATGCTAGTTCTGAGCCACCCTTCCTCCTCTTGGCTGCTGGTCACAGGAGGGCACATATTCTATTTCTCCAGGCGTAGTCTTCCCCAGAGGGTGTCACAGGATAGGTTCCCTGGGAAACAGATTCCAAGATGAATATTAAGGTGTAGGAGATGTTATTGGGGGCTGGGCATGGTGGCTCACACCTGTAATCCTGGCACTCTGGGAAGCTGAGGTGGGAGGATCACTCAAGGTCAGAAGTTAAAGACCACCCTGAGAGACCCGCATCTCTGCAACAAATAGAAATATTACCTGGGCATGGTGGTGCCTGCCTGTGGTCCCAGTTACTCAGGAGTCTGAAGCAGGAGGATTACTTGAACCCAGGAGTTTGAGGTTGCTATGATGACACCACCACACTCTCACAGAGTGAAACTCTGTTTCAGAAAAATGTTATTGTGCAATGCTCTTGTGATCAAATCTTGTTGATCCCAAGGGAAAGGTAAAAAGGAGAAATAAAAAAGAAGGGAAGAGAAAGGACATAATGAAAAGAGTAGACACAGGAAAAAGAAGGGAAGGGAGCAAGATTGGGCAAAGGGAGAAGTTGAGAAAGGAGAAGGGATTCAGTCTCAATGCAGGCCTCAGCTGACCTCTGGGATGCAGGCCTCAGCTGACCTCTGGGAGCTCCAAAGCTGGGATGACATTTCAAAGGTGTCTGGTATTTGGCTAGGGGACCAAGACTTGATATTCCCCACTCCCATCAGTCTCTGGTTGTGGGCCACCCTAGGACTGGAGCATGGCCTTGGGCTAGCGGTTGTCTTTAGCTCAGGTCATCCCTAAAGAGGGCTGCTAGCTGACGGTGTCTGTGAACAGCACGCTCAGCAGTCAGCGGAATAAGCCCTTTATTTCTGAAGAGGGATCCAGGTGGCACACAACATTCACAGTAGAGGCACCTGCCCTAATCTAGAGGTTTATTTAGAGTCTGATTTAGCTCTAACACTAAGCCAAGACCCCCATGTTAGATTTTTCCAGCAATAAGTGGTATGTTCCAGAGTCCATCTGCCAAACTTTTGTTTTATTGCTTTATTTGTCCAGAGGCCTACTCTAGGATGAGGGATGCTATTTAAACTTAAAACGTGTCCCAGTATCCTCACCACCATTCCAGTAGCTCAGGCCATCCTCAGCTGCAGCTTCCTATCTGTCTATCCTGGCTCCATTGTGAGCCCCCTCTAGCTTCTTCCCCACACATTCACCAAAGGGAAATTTCAGAACCACAAATCTGATCAGCTCACTTCAGGTTATTTAAAGCTTGTGCTTGCTTTCCTATAGCTCTCAGGACTTAGTCGCCAACATTCTTAACAGAGCTGAGTATACTAGTGAGATTTGATTTGAACTTGCCTATCTAGTCTGGTTCTCTTCACTCTCCATGGTTCCTTGCCTTTTTTTTTTTTCCCTTGAAACAGAATCTCACTCTATCACCCTGGGTAGAGTGCTATGGGGTCACAGCTCACAGCAACTTCAAACTCTTGGTCTCAAGCAATTCTCTTGCCTTGGCCTCCTCAGTAGCTGGACTACAAGTACCCACTACAATGCCAGGCTTATTTTTCTATTTTTAGTAGAGGTGGGGTCTCGCTCTTGCTTAGGCTGGTCTTGAACTCCTGATCTCAAGCAATCCACCCTCCTTGGCCTCCCATAGTGCTAGGATTACAGGTGTAAGCCACTGCACCCAGCCCCTCACCTTTCTATTTGATACTCCAGCAAGAGAGAAGTACTCAAAGTCTCTGTTAGCAACCAAACTATTTCTTTACTTTGCTTTTTCACTATTTCCTCAGATGAGAATATACTGAACTATTTTTTTTTCTGTCTCACTTGACTGTGAGCATCTTAGGAGCAGGGGCACTTCCTTATTCTTATAATAGGCACTCAATAATTATTAAATGAAAGCATGAATATATTTGGAAAGAATTTATGACCTGTTAAATGCTTATTTATTAGCAGTGGCCACTGAACATACCAGAAAATGTTCAAGCTTGCTATTAAGAAATCACTCTGAAACAAGGAGTTACAATCTTTCCCCAGAAATTATAACAGTAATACCTAAGGCTAGCAAGAGTCTGGGGAAACAGGCATCTGATACACTTCAAGTATCAGAAAAGCATTTTGGCACTATGTAATAAGAGTCTTAAGATGCTTAAGCCATATGTCCTAATAATTGCACATCTAGAAATCCATCCTATCCAATCAATAACAGAATTAAAATTTGTGTTCAGAGGTATTCATCATAAGGTTTTCCTATTACACTCCTGAATGGTTCATGTATTCTATAATGAGTATGATTTAATTTAAAAATGAGCAAAATGTTGGTAAAATGCAGACAGGGTTAGAGTTAGGATTGCAGTCTGTGGGAGCAGCCTCCAGGATAGCCCAATGGCCCTGACTTCCTTATATTCACATCTTTGTGCCAATACCCTTGTGTAATCCCCGTCCAAACTGTGCCAGAATTTATCTGTGTGACCAATAGGATACGGCAGAAGTGATGGCAAGATAAAGTTATAAAAGACACTACAGCATCTTAGTGTCTCTCTCTCTTTCTCTCACTTGGGGAAAGCCAGTTGCCGTGTCAGGAGGGCACACTATGAGAGATCCACGATGAAAGAAAGTCAAGGCGCCCTCTCCTCAAAACTGCCTGAGATCAAGCTTCCCCAGCCCAAATCAAGCTTCAGATAGCTGCAGTCCCAGCTAACATCTTAACTGTAATTCCATGAGAGACCCTGAGCCAGAAACATCCAGCTAAGCTCTTCCTGGATTCCTTATCTACAGAAATTGAGATAACAAATGTTTGTTGTTTTAAATTATTAAATTTTGAGTAGGGTGATTAACTGTCCAGGTTTTACCGGGACTGAGAGGTTCCTTGGAATGTGGGACTTTCAGTACTAAAGTCCTGGGCAAACTGGGATAATTGGTCACCTTAGGATATTTTAAATGCAGCTTTATTCAGATATAATGTACATACCATAAAGTTCACTCATGGAAAGTTCAATAGTTTTGGGGTTGTGTAACCATCACCACCATCTAATTTTAGAATCTTAAAAAATAAAAATCCCGAGCCCTTCAGTTATTGCCTCTGTCCCTTACTAGCCTTAGCCCCTTGCTAACCTACTTCTGTCTTTGGTGACACTAGTTTTGAAAATAATTTATTATGTTGCAATAATTAATATAGGGTTATGGATAATGGAATGAAAGATTATTTTTTTCTTTTTCCTCTTTTTTCCTATTTTACTTTATACTTTTTGAATTTTGCAAAATTTCTTCCATAAGTATATCCTTGTTTCATATGAGAAAAAAGTAATAATAAATATTCTATCTACTGACAAGGTGACATAAGATTTCGTGGAACGTTGTGTTGCTCTGTTCAGCATCCTCCTGTTCCCTGTTCTTCTGGTCACAGCCCTGCCCTGCTCCCTCTCTTAGGGGAATGCCTTTCCTCAGCTCCAGCTGGTTCTGACCAGGTGGATACATGGCTCAGATTAGAACGATCAGATTTTCTCTTCCATTAATTTGAATCCTGAGTGGAGGCACATGTGGGTAGAGGTATTTAATGGGGGGGGGGGGCAGAACCCTAGAGAGATGGGTAAAGCACTTTTGTTTCTAAGATTTCTGTAATCTTCCTGGGTCCTGTTCTTCCTCTGGGTCATTTAGCATCTCCTTTAATTCTATGAGCTTCATAAATCTCTTTTTCATTTAAGTTAGTTTTTGTTGCTTGCCACAAAAAAACCTCTAACTGATCCAAATCATAATAAAGAATATTTTGGGGGGGTACTCCCTCTTGTCCCCCCCACCAAATTTCCATAGATCTACCACTCCAACACAACAGTTATTTATTTGTTCTCGTTACTTATTGATCCATTTTTGAGTAGTTAGAATTACAATGTACATATCTTCTCATATTTAGACTTTCGTACCAAACATTATACCTGCAAAAGTATTTAAGGCTTCCGCATGGTCTTCTGTTTACAATTTCTAATATATGTTATTATCTTGTATTACGATATCATAAGCTGTTAAATCTTGATCCAGTGCTTGGATATTTGGGCTGATTTTAGTGTTTTGCTAGCAGACATAATGTTTAAAATGAACATCTGTTAAACATTGCACTTCTGTTGAGTTATTTCTTTCCTTAGGATGCATTTACCAAATTGAAAAATGGATCCACTGTGGTGTTATCGCTGTTCCTTTTACGCATTTTATGTTGTTGCACTATAAAGTGAAAGGTGCCTTTGTGCTGTAAGTTATTTTCTATTTTGTATGTTTGTATTTCCATTTGTAAGATACTACTAGATGATGCAAATTCAGATGAATAGAATTTGCTTGTTTATACATCATACTCTGTGTTATGACTGTTATACAGGTATTGGTGTGATTACAGCTTTTGAAATGGAAACTTTATTGATTATACACAATAAAACGGCACAAAGTCAATTTTCACAAAGTGAACCCCCCACATAACTACCATGAAGATCAGAGAGGACTACTGACTCTCTAGAAGACATCTTACGTTCCCACCCAACCATTACCTTCTGCCAAGTAACCACAATCTTGACATCTATCATAACTTCATATTGTCTAGTTTTAAATTTTAAACAGATTTCACCTTTTGTGTATGGTCTCTTTCTAGCAATATTATGCTTACAAGCACCTCCCATGTCGTACGTGGCAGTACTTCATTCATTCTCATTGTCAGTACCGCATTGTAGAGATTTATCATAGTTTATTTATCATTTTCTTTTTTGTAAGAGAGGGTCTTCCTTTTCCATTCCACATAATTGAATCTTCTGCCCCTGTGGACTCAGGCATCCGAAAATCACATCTTAAGTCTCCTTCCGGAGAGGAAAAGAGAAAACATAATTCTTAGTTTCCCATAATGAGCCAATGGCTAAAAAAGGAAAATAAGATTTTTCAATCAATTTACTCTGCTACATATATTAATACTATATTAGGTTCTGTGCCCTTGCCTTGGAATCAAACCATAATTAATTACACTATTTCTATGGGGAATTTATTCTAAGTTACCAACAGACTGTAGGAACTTTCAGAACCCAGTATGTTCAAAATATGCATTCCTTATCTACCACCATTGTCTTGCTTGTCTTTTATTTGGGCAAAGAAACAGTTGTAGAGAGCAGTGATAAGGCTCCTGATAACTACGGGAATGTTCAGGTCACTTTCTTTGCTTTAGGATTTTGCTTCAACAGTAACATCGACGAATGGAGTGAACATAGGAAATACACATAATCTCTTACCAAACTGTAAGATATTTCTGTGCCTTTCATTTTCTTTGCTGGGATACAAATGACATAGAGAGAGAGAAGGAATGATTTTCAGAGACACAGTCTTCCTGAAAGCCAAAAACACAGTTGTAAATACACATGCAGGTAAGGTTTAATTGAGGGAATTATATTTGGGGTATTATAGCGCCTAGGCCAAAGAACTAGGAGATGAGGCCTAGTTTAATAAAATAGTACAAAGGTCCATTTGGAAAATCTCCAGGGACTAAATGGTGGGAATTTCAATGTAGACTGTAGCAACTGCTATTTTTACTGAAAAGTAACCATATTTAATTCCTAAGTGTATATTTTTCTTCAATCCCAACTTTTAATTCCAAAGAAAAACAAGGTAGTCCAGAGCCCTTCCTATTTCTTATGCTCGTCACCTTTCAGCTAGACTAGGATGAACTCACCTTTTGCTCTGAGGTTTCAGGCAAACTTTAATTCCAAGTGGTTGCCTCACCTACCAAGCACTTTGTACAACATGTACCAAAACTGAATTGAACTCAAAGTAATTTTTTTTCCTCCAAAATCTCTCCCTGATTCTGCAGGTGGAATAATTTTTGTCTTTTTTTTTTTTAAATGATATTGTAGAATTCTGCCATTGCTTTTTTTTTTTTTTTGGCTAGGGCTGGGTTTGAACTCACCACCTCCAGCATATGGAGCTGGTGCCCTACCCCTTTGAGCCACAGGCGCCACCCAATTTTTGTCTTTTTGTTTCCCCAGACCACCATTCCCTATAAACGCTGAAGTGAAGGCAGGACAATAATAAGGTGTGTGGGCTCGGCGCCTATAGCTCAGCCGGCTAAGGCGCCAGCCACGTACACCTAAGGTGGCAGGTTCGAAGCCAGCCCGGGCCCGCCAGACAATGACGGCTGCAACCAAAAAATAGCCAGGTGTTGTGGCGGGCATCTGTGGTCCCAGCCACTTGGGAGGCTGAGGCAGAAGACTCGCTTGAGCCCAGGAGTTGGAGGTTGCTGTGAGCTGAGATGCCACAGCACTCTACCCAGGGGGATAGCTTGAGGCTCTGTCTCAAAAAAAAAAAAAATAATAATGAGGTGTGTGATTTGTGTGTGATTCTGTGGCATGTTGTAATAGCACTTTGTTATTCTAAAATAATGTGTAACTATGGCTTAGGAAGCTCTGAAAACTGGAATGATCAATAAAACATTACCATGGTCATAAAATGAGTTTTCAAAGTCTACTTTTCTCTATAAGACATCTTCCACACTTAATCATTCAAGGACTGATTATCCAGAATGTGTAATATACAAACTCTTTTTTATTTTCTTCTTTTCCCTTCTGCTGCCAGACTTTTGGTCATTTCACAGCTCGTTAGTACTCTCTCTCTGGGAAAATAAAAGCAAATATAAGCCAGACTAGTATATTCAACTTTCCATGTTCAGGTTTTGTAGGAACAGTTCTAATTATTGGTTAATATATCACTTTTCCTTAGTAAGTATTTGGTTAGGCTCTTTTGGGCCCTGAGGAAGAATTAACAAAGTATAAAACATGGTCACTACTCTTCAGACTCTGGCAATATAATTGGAGAAACAGGGTTTGTGTATAAAGTCAAAAGCTAATGCAAGACCATATGTATTTAAATAGCAACATGAAAAGAAGTTTGGTCATACAAACATACTATAAAAGAGAACTTTATAACAACAAAAAAGAGAGAGAGAACTTTACAGACATAGCGGCTCAGAAAAAGGGAGAAAACAGTATGGACTGGCTAAGTCATTATGGAAATTCCCCATTAGGTGGTGAGACCTGAGCTAGTTATCAAAGAATGGATGGAATTTCAACATAGGAAAGGGGGGTGGGGTGGGGAGAAAGAAAATTCTGCACAAAGAAGAAAACCCCAAAAGGCTAGAATTCCAGAGTCTACAGTCCAAAGTCTATGCCTTTGAATAAAAAATCTTAAGCATACGAAATATAGAAAATAATATAAAAAGCTTCTGTGCTCCCTACTCAGCTTTGTCAAATATTAACTTATTGCCCTGTTTAATTCAGATCCACTTTTTGTTTAAAGTAAAGAAAAAGTACAGAGTTAGCTAAAACCTCCTGCATGCTACATCATTATCCTTTTTCCTCAGCAGGGGTAACAACTATCCTGAATATAGAGTTTCTAATTACCGTGAATATTTTCAAATGTTTATCACATGTAGAGATATCTAGGATTATCCCCGTGTTTAAGCTTAATATAAGTGGTAGGACACTTTATGTATTTTCCCCTACTATTTTTACTCAATTACCTTTTTGGAGATCTATGCATATTCTAGTTCCTGTTCTAGTTCATTCATTTTAACTAATACGTAGTGTTCACTGTGTGATCACACAACAACTTACTTATTCATTCTCAGGTTGACAAAAATTCAGGTCATTTCCAGTTAT
This sequence comes from Otolemur garnettii, assembly GCF_000181295.1. Classification (NCBI taxonomy): domain Eukaryota; kingdom Metazoa; phylum Chordata; class Mammalia; order Primates; family Galagidae; genus Otolemur; species Otolemur garnettii. The sequence continues at coordinate 1,776,782 of NW_003852490.1, forward strand.
TTTCCTGTTGTAAACGATGCTTCCATGAACATTTGTCTACATGTCTCCTTGTGCATTTAAGGGAGAGTCTCTTGGGAATACATGGAAAAGTAGAATTGTTAAGATTGTAAGATAGGGACATCTTTCACTTATTTAATCACAATTGGCTTTTGAAGAGCTTGTACCAATTTACATCCCTCCCCATAGCAAGAGTTCCATATCTTCTCTACCTTCGCAACTCTCATAATTACATCGCAGCCTTGGAACTGTCTGGTACCCTTGAGTCAGTGTTTCCTATAAGCTGGCTGTTTATGGGGGTGATGCTTGGTGTTGGATCTCACTAGAAGCCCAACCCAAGCTAAGAGGGGATATCAAAGCTCTGGAAGAGAATTGGGAAAGATTAACGAAAGGGATGGCGTATTGGTTGAGGACTGGGTGCACATCTCATTCATTTTTGCATCCCCAATATCTTGTACAACCTGAAACTCAGATCAAGCTTCAGTAGATGTTAAATTGACTAGAACTAATTATAAATCCTGATCTGTTTCTGGCTTTCACTTCTCTAAGCTTCAATTTCCCCATCTATAAATTATGGATGATAATAATTCAAGAAGTCATTCCAAAGATAAAATGAAATATAAATGTCGAGATATTTATAAGCTCTAGAGAGCCATGCAAATTAAGTTATAAAAGATTAGAAAGCTGTTTCTCTGTTGTGACTTTTTAGATATGGCCAGATAACATGTTAGTGGTTGAAAAGCATTGCCAAGTATCTTGCTGGCATTTTTCCTGTAACCCTAATAATTCCTGGAGTCCCACATACCTAAGACTCTGTCTCAGGTCACATATAAAGATACACAGCAATGAAAAAAGATATTCTAATCTTTAGTTGCAATTCTGAAGGAACATAAAAAAGTAAACCATTCATGGTATAGAGCTACATTTGAATTCCATTCTATTCTCCCTAGTCCTCAAATAAAAGCATAAAATCTCTAGTACTCGATTTGTTGGACTTTTATTTTCTCCCTTCTCCTAACGTTTTAAAGATTGACAGCTTCTGTCTGATCAAATCATCCCCCTTCTCTTCTCACTTCTCCATTCAGACCTCCACTCTCCAGTCCCTAAATTCCACTTCACAAATACAGCAAGGAAAGGCTGGAAAACGTTGGCCTGGGAGAAGAATGAATACTTACACCTCACTACATTATCACACAGGTTTCTGTCATGGAGGTCAGTGACATTATTTTTACTTTGAATGTTTAAAAGATGAAGTCTTTTTCCACTTCTTATAAGAGACCCTTGTTTAAAGGAAAGGGAAAAAAGATTGCTCACCATCACTCTGCACCCTCAGACCTCACTCAGAGACCTCGTGACTCCAACCACAGCCTGTATTTGTATGGCTCTTGCACTTCGCATCTGAACGTGTTACTGTCCTTGCAATAGCTCCTCCTTGAATGCCCTCTCATCTCCTCTAACTCAATATGCCTAAAGGCGAACTTATATCTATTCCAAATTTAGTCTCCCCTCAGGACTTCCATATTTCCATTGTGAGTATTTTAGAAGCTTGTGTATCAGCCAGGTGTGGTAGTATCAGAAGAGGAAGAGAACAAGGCCAAAGAGACTAATTAAGAGGCTTGCACCACATAGCAGAAAATAGACTGCACTCAGATGTGCAGACATGGTGTTTTGGGCTTATGTGGAAAGACAGAACACTCTCCCTAGGTGAAAGGATGCGTAAAGCCTAAATACTGGCATCAGCAATATAAGACTTTTAGGCATTCTAAGTTCCTAAAAACATTTCTCAACATTAAGACAGACATAGCTCCATATTTAAACTTGAAAATGGTTATTCAGAGATTTCAAATAGAATAGGAGTTTATCCATTTGTAAATAAAATGCAAAGTAGCAGGGGAAATTTCACGAGTTTCCTTCCCGTTGTTCCTTTTACAATGAGAACAATTATTCCATTAACACATGTTAAAGCCATTCTGATAGTATTAGATGCTCAAATAAGAAAGCTCATACTACTCATTTGACTATTAATTTATGTTTGACTACTAACTTAAATATGTATTTTTAAAAAGTATCTCTAAGTAACCTAGATGATTAGATCCCAGGCAGAAAGTCTGGCTCTAATACGAAATACGGAGCAGAGGCATGTCTTGATCCGGATGGACTCAGACTCTGCAAATGGCTCTGGAGATCTGGGTGGGTCAGTTTGAGAAATGGGTTTCCTTATAGTCCACCTTGTGCTGTGAGCAAGTATCTTTTTGAGATAATGGAAAATCTTGGCATTTGAACTATTTAACTGAGCTTTAAAAAAAGATTTTTTTTAAACTTGACTGAGTTTTTATTTTTACTTTTTTGCTGTTTTGATTAAGGAAAAAAATCCAGTTGGTTAAACCAAATTAATCAATTTATTCAAAAAGATGAACTTCCTAGATCTATGAATAGATTGCTTTACTACTATCTAGGTTTTATTGGGCAGGGGTGATGGAGTCCTCCCAGGGGAGTGATAGTAACATGCAACAAAGCTTCCAATGAAAAGGCCAGCAGGATGACACCCTGGGGCAGTAAGCCACTCTGCAAACACAATATGTGTAACTATATTTGCTCTGGGCCAGCTCAGCCTGGCCCGAAAGGGGCCTCACTCTGTATTTGGGAACTAGGACAGGAGGCAATGCTTCTTAACTGAGGGCATCTGAGGGAAATGTTAGGCTAGATGTTATATAAAATGGAATAGGGGAAACACCGTGTTCTCCTCTGACATGGGATAACATAATCAGGATTTTATAAAAAAGATGATCTCAGCCATCTCTCAGTCGTCACTTATCAAGCCTGTGCCTCCTTACAGCTCTTCAATACAGTCGTGCGGCCCTTAACGATGGGGACGCATTCTGAGAAATGCATCGTTCTGCAATTTCATGCTTGTGTGAGCATTTACAGAGTGTGTTTACACAAACCTGCATAGTACAGCCTACTATACACCATGGCTTTATGGTATAGCCGATTGCTAAAGAAGAAAGGAGCAGAACTAGGAGGGAGGAGTCTCGGACTGTAACATGTCTTAATACCTGTAAAGCAAGTGAGAAAAGGTGAAGCTTTGGGTAGGAAGAGCCAGCATGCAGAGCAGCTCTGAGAAAGCCTCAGTCAGACCCGGCTCAGTGGCTTATGCCTGTAATCCTGGCACTCCGGGAGGCTGAGGTGGGAGGAACTCTTGAGCTCAGGAGTTCTGGACAACCCTGAGCAAGGTCGAGACCCTGTCTCTACTAAAAATAGAAAAAAATAGCTAGGCATTATAGCGGGCACTTATACTCGCAACTGTAGGGAAGCTGAGGCAAGAGGATCACTTGAACCTAGGAGTTTGAGGTTGCTGTGAGCTAGGCTGAACATAGTGAGATTCTGTCTCAAAAGAAAAAAAA
>NW_003852490.1:1781078-1798865 GCF_000181295.1 Otolemur garnettii
CTGGGGATTCGAACCCGCCACCTTAGGTGTACGTGGCTGGCGCCTTAGCCGGTTGAGCTATAGGCGCCGAGCCTTGAAGTTTTCTAGAAACCCACTTTCTGTCTATTCCATACATCTTCCCTATGAGAATTCATCTCGATCTCCAATTTCAAATACTGCCACTGCTGTATGTTGATACTCAGTCCAGAGGTTGATTCAGGCCCCCATTCTTTCACTACTGTGTGAGACTTCTAACTGTTCTCTAGTCAGGACGCCCACCTTACCACTTGTCTCCAATTCAACTAATGGGCTATTTCTAAGTCACAAGTAAGATCATTTCATGTGCTGAAAACCCATGAATAGTTCTCTTTTATTCTCAGTAAAATAAAATAAAATAAAAATCCAAGTTATTTAACACAATTTATATACTCTTTCATGGACTGGTCCCTGTTTATCACTCTAGACTCTTCTGTTACCACATTCACCATGACCAGAACTTTTTTTTTTTTTTAAGCAGAGTCTCACTGTGTTGCCCAAACGAGAGAGTCCTGGCATCAGCCTATTTTGCAGCAACCTCAAACACCTGGGTTCAAATAAGCCTCCTGCCTCAGCCTTCCTAGTAGCTGCGACTACAGGTGCCCCCACTCCCTCCCCAACACCTGGCTAATTTTCTTGTTTTTGTAGAGATACGGTCTTACTCCTGCTTAGGCTGGTCTATAACTCCTGAGCTCAAGTGATCCTCCCAGAGTGTTAGGATTACCAGTGTGAGCCACAGGCCCCTAGCCCAGAACTATTTCACTCCTTTCAATGTAACACTTGTATCCATCTTAACTGGATAATTCTCTAAGAACCACAAAAGATGGTTCATCTGTGAAGACTTCTATAATCTAAAAAGACTAGATTTGGTGCTCTCCTAAGTGATTTTAGGAACTGTGTGGTAAGGGGCAGGTGGAATCTTGGATGTGAATCCAGAGAGGGCAGTGAAACATTATGTAGATGTTAAACATTGGAAATGTAATAAAAGGGAAATAATCAACATATCAGAACTTTTCTAAGCAAATATACTATATGAGATAGAAAAGTACAGATAAACAGTTTAGTGAGGGTGACAGTTTTCCTGAGGGACATGATAGACAACCATTCTCAATCCAGCCAACCCCACACACACCCTCTAGTTGAAATGTGGGCGTTCAGAAATACGTGTGGCCACTTTTGTTGTTGTCAGTATGGCTGGGAGCAGTATTGACACAGAGGGGGTAGGGACATTATAATGTATAGGGACCATCCCACACAAGAAAAATTTGTCCCACCCAAAATGCTAATAAAACCTCCATTGCATTAGTATGTATGCAAATCTGAAACTGAGCTGAATTGCCCATAGTAAGAGTGGAGGCTGGGAACTGGCACCTGAGAACTCCCAGCTCTACCCACAGCCAGGCAGAGCTCTGCTGTGCCTGTAAATGTATGTTGAGTACATGTTTTAAAAAATATTGATTTAAGATAAAAAACATATATTAGTTCCAGGCTGGGTGCAGTGGCTTACGCCTGTAATCTACCTCTGGGAGGCTGAGGCTGGTGGATTGCTTGAGTTCAGGAGTTTGAGACCAGCCTGAGCAAAAGTGAGATCCCTGTCTGTAATAAAATAGAAAAACTAAGGCAAGAGGATTTCTGAGTCCAAGTGTTGGAAGTTGCTGTGAGCGATGACGCCAGGACAGCCTACCCAGGGAGACAGCTTGAGACTCTCTCTCTCAAAAAAAAAAAAAAAGAAAGAAAAGAAAAAAATATATATATAGGTTCCAAAAAGAGCCAAATTATTAGCCCTAGGGGCATCTAGTATTTCCTTCAAATTCTGCTCCTCTGTACCTATCTCACTGTAAAGTAATTCCCTGAAAACTTGTCTGTATTCTCAATCTATTGCATCATCAAAATCTAATGTGGTATCTGGCCTATGACAGATGCTCAATATATTTTTTAGAATTTTGACTCCTCAAATCTAAAAATCAGACCTGAGATCTTTTTGTTTCAGACCCACACATTTATCACTAATTTTACATTTCCAATTGAGCACCTTAAATACAGGCACAAGGCAGAATCTACTTTGATCCGGTGCTAAAACACTACCCCAGATAATACCAGTTACCCTTTTATGGCAAATGCTATCACAATCCTCCCAACTACCCAAGCTAGAAGCCTGCATGCCACTCATGATTCTGCACTTCCTCAACTTCCCAGGCCCACGAATTCTATCTTCCAATTATCTCTTGAGTTATTTCCCTTCAGTAAGGGAATAGGGACAAGATTTAAACCAAGGTAGCCTGGGCAAGAGATATGCTAGGCTAGGCTACATAACCTCCTAGACCTCTGCAGCTTAAACACATGATAACTCAACAAACTACAAGGTCTTCATGAGCCAGTTCCTGACTTTTTAAAGTATAACTTTCTATTTCTTTTTCTTTCTTTCTTTCTTTTTTTTTTTTTTGAGATAGAATTTCTCTATGTCACCCTCGGTAGAATGCCATGGTATCACAGTTCACAGCAACCTCCAACTCTTGGGCTTAAGTGATTTTCTTGCCTCAGCCTCCCAAGTAGCTGGGACTACAGGCACCCATCACAACGTCCGGCTATTTTTTGGTTGCAGTTGTCATTATCGCTCAGCAGACCCAGGCAGGGTTTGAACCTGCCACCCTAGATGTATGGCTGGGTCCCTTGCCAACTGAGCTACGGGCACCTCCATCAGCTTTAACCTCATTCCTAAAATTTCCTCATGTCTGGCCCCTCCTCTGTACTTCTCACCCTATTTTGTGAGATTGCAAACTCCCTGAGGACAAGCACTGTGACTTTTCGTGTATGTATTTAATACACCAGAATCTAATCATTGGCGCTAACTAAATCGCAAGTAGATAAATTTTGGCTTAGCATTAGGGAAATTAAAAAATATATATACGGTACAGAGACTGTAGACCAGTGGCAAAGAGTGTGGCGTTTGGTGTCACACTGCCTCTGTTCCAATTTGAGCTTTCTGTGATGCTTTCAGCAGTGTAATCTGTCTGTGCCTCATAAAATGGAGATACCTGTGCCATCAGGTTGTTGCACGAATTAAATGAGGTAATACATGGAAAGTACTTGGCTCAGTTCCTTGTAAATACTTGGTAATATCAGATATTATTATTTTTCTATTAGTTAATATGATCAGTCACTAATACTATCTCACAATGATGTGGGTTGCTTTTGAGAATCAGTTGACCCTTTTATTAACTGTAGTCAAGCAGCAGAAAATCTAGGAGAGATGCTATAGAAACAACTCCTGAATTGAAAAGATCAGGTGACTTCTAAAGGTACTTCTTATCATAGAAGAGGGAAACTCTTTCTCTGATTCTAGGAAAAGTATGATCATTATTGACACATCTATCAAAATTGAGGAGTGTTAGAACAGGAAAAAAGGCACTAGATTTGGCTATATGTATATATTACAAAGAAAAAATATTTTATTCTTTGTGAGCAGGTAAGTGCAAAAGCTTTTTTATTTATGTTGTAACCTATAAGGTGAATCAGGCCCTTACATGAAAATCCACCTCTTTTCAAAAGGACTAGTTTGGCCCTGCCAAAATGGAACAAACAAAACTTTAAAGACTGGTCCAGCCCTACTGAAATGTCTTTTCCTTTTGAAAGAAGTCTATTAGTGATATGAGTGCTGAGTTATTTGCACAGATGATAATCTCAGCAAACAAAACAGTGAAACCATTAGAACTTTCTTGCGCAGTATTCAGTCCCCAGAATTTGGCTTTCGGGTATTAAAAAGGCAGAGAAAGGGAGTAGAACTGGTTTCTATTTGGGATGGTTTGTTAGGTCTGCTTATCTGAATTCTGGGCTAATTATCTTGGCCAAACAATTCTCCAAATGTGGACAAACTGAAGGGAATCCTACTCTCTGGGTCCTGGGCAAGTGCTTTAAACAAGTTGTCTTGTTTTTTTAAACTTTATTTTATGTACAAAAAGTTAGCAAGGTTTCTTTCACAGGGGATCCCTGGATAATCCGTTCAAGGAAGGTAACAGGCAAAAGCAGGATCCTTAGTTATGGAATAACATTCATAGTTAGGAGGTGAATTCTAGAAATATATCCATCAGAAGAAATTCAATGATATGTACTTCTAGGGTAGGAAGTTAATTGATACTCTCATATTACTGATTCTTTAAAACAATTAAAAATTAGATAATTGAAAGGCTATTTGTACAGGTGAAGATGACCATTTTCCAACTTCTTTTGGTCGGATACTCAATACAAGCAATTTCTCTAAGAATGTATTAAGTATACAATTTTACCGTAAGCAAAAGGCCTGAAAAGATCTTTATTAATTATATACAGCACTTATCCACAAGTAGTTTGCTTGACTATTATTTGATTATATTGTTTGACAGGTTTGATGAGACCTAGTTTCTCAGGAGCCACAGGGCATTAGGGAATATTAGTGGCTGGAAGCTGTTGCCTAAAGGGATTAGGAAAGCATTTCTGAAGCAAAAACCCAACCTGTTATTGCCGTGCAATGGCCATCACCCAGTTGATTAAAGCTTTTGGAAATGCCTACTGGGCAGTTTACTGAGAACAGAAAAGTTAACCCTCCATTACCTACATGTATCAACAGTAGGAGCTGGTATCCACAGAGTTTGCATGCTACGCTCGCAATCTGGGTCCTAAGCAGGGTGGAGCTTTGGTAGGTAAGGTCGGAGTTAAAGAGCTTCCAGATCATCAGGTGTTTACATTTCAGGTGCGGTAGTGGACCTGGTCCACACTCCACCCTGCACAACCTCTCCTTTGCAGCTTTGCTTGACAGCTTGTCCAGTGGCCGCCAGTCTTTGATAATCCCGGGAGGTCAGTCTCGCTTTAGTTCTGCGCTCTGCCTGCCTCCCACGCGTGCAGGGCGTGGGAGTGGACAGCTGCTCCCGCCAGCTTTCCCCAGGGCTTTCTTGCCCTGCCCACTCCACACACCTCCCCTCTTTCGCACCCCGGCTGGCCAACTCCAGCGGCCCGAGTGTGCCGTATAGAAGTAAGCACAGCTCACTTTTCTAGGGGCCTTTTCTCAGAGTGTGTTGGGCGACCGCCTCCCGCAGTCCTAGAGACGCTGCGGTACTCGGTTGTAACCTATGTGTAGTTGAGTCTAAAAATAATCATAATAATAATTTGGGACACTAGCTACCTTGCCAATTATACTACCTGCTTAGGACAAGGACCAGATACAGAAACGTCAAACTTTGTCCATGGAGGGGAATCAGAAGCGAAGAGGAGCCACTTTCTGCCTGTCCTTCCCGCGGTCCCGGGGGCAGGCAAACCTCCCGAGCGCCTGGCGGCCGCGCGGCCGAGCCCGCAGCTCGGGAACGCGGAGGAGGCCCAGCTCCCGCCGGGGAGGCGCGCGAAGGCGGGGCGCGCACAGGGGCGGGCGCGCGCCGGGCTTGGGAGAGCTCCCTCTGGGATCGCGGCTGCGCAGTCGGGCCGGAGCCGGGAAAAGGGGGAGGAGGGCGGAGGAGCCGGAGTAAGGGGAGGGGGAGGAGCGGCGAAAGCGGAAGCCATGTTGGAGTTTCACCCCGAGCGAGGGGCTGCGAGCGTTCTGCTCTCCTTGTGGGTGTGACCCGGCTCGGCGCGGCGGCCGGCTGCGGGGGGCGGGGACGGTTAGGCCGGCGGCGGCGGCGGCGGCGGCGACTGCGTGAGGGGAGCGGCAGCGGCCGCAGCGTGGAGCTGGGCGATTGTGACCGCCAGGGGAGCAGGGGGCCGGCCGCGGCGCCCACTCTCCGTGTGGCCCCCTGAGCGCCCCCCCTCCCCTGCCCGGGAGGGAGGCGGGGGGCACCCGGGGCCCGCCATGAACCCCGGCTTCGATCTGTCCCGCCGGAACCCGCAGGAGGACTTCGAGCTGATTCAGCGCATCGGCAGCGGCACCTACGGCGACGTCTACAAGGTAAAGACAGGGGCCGCGCGCCGCCGAGGCCGCGGGGTCCCCACTCTGCGCAGGGAGGGCCGGGGGTTCCGGGAGCCTCGGCGTCCGAGTCCGCGCTGCCTTGGGAGACGCTGGCGCCCGGGAGCAGTGGGGGAGGAGGAGGAGCGGGCGCAGAGGGTTCTGCCGCCTGGGGTTGAACAAAGGGCCAAATGTTTAACCCCGAGACCTCCTAGTCCTGACCTGAGCCCTGCCCTGGACGTGATCTTTGACACCTCCCCTCCTGCGCGCAGTTCCAGGGAAGGGCTGAACGTGAGTGAGCCACTGTGCTCTTGGCAGTGCAGAGGTCTGGGCGTTTGTTGCATTGGCAGGGTCAGTGCGACGAACCAGGCAGCAGGGGTTGGCGTTGTCAGACCTGCGTGTTTCACAGTCCTGGGTTATGTCCGCTGTAGGTTGAGAGCTCCTGCCCACTAGGTTGGTAGTAGTTGATACGCTGCTCACCCTCCATCGACTGTCCTCAGCCTTTAGCTTCTTAGCAACCGCCTATCAGTTTCTTTTAAGTTCCCAAGTAATGACTTTTCTTTTGTGAAAGAAATCCAGTTAGTATTGTGGGAGGGGGGATTTTTCAGGGGGAGGAGGAAAGAGCAACATTGTATTTACCTAGTCGAATTGGACTGTGATGCCTTTCAAACTTGTTTTTGTCAGTGACACTCAGGAATCAGCTTTTTTGTTTGTTTGTTTTTTAAAGTGAATCGAATACTTAGGATAGGTACTGGTTTGACAAGGTTAGAATTCAAAGTCCATTAGTAGTACAGCATTCCTGTTGCAGAGGGACCACTTCTAAATGTGGGAAGATAAATCACTCTTCCCTGGCCAGCTCAACTTTTGGCCTCCCAGGGACTGCCAAGAAGAGAGGAGGATGGTGCCAAATGTGGCAGCAGTCTGGATTGAGTTGTGTATCTTATTACTGGTAACTGAAGTTGAACTCCTGCTGTTTCACATAACACCTGAGGATACACACAAAGAAACTTAATTTTACCTTGGAAAGTTTAGCCTCAACTTTACTATTTGAAACAGTGCGTGTGTGTTCTGAATTAGTCTTGTTTTGGGGATGGTTTGCTTTTCACTATTGTGGTTATGAGATCACTTACCCGGGTAGACGATACAGGTGTATTGAGTGCACCTACAGTACATAAGGCACTAAGCATCTAGGTACTTGAGTTGTAGCAGTAAAAGATGTGGTCCCAAATCCTACTAGGCGTTTCTGTTATTTTAGACAAGAACAACATTCAGCAGCCATTTGAATACTTTATTGCAGTTTTATTTTGTGCTGTAGAGTATTAGGATTAGGGTTATGAGAGCATGTAACAGGCAGACCTGTTCTTGTTTGGGGAGTCAGAGGCTCATCACCTTTTAGTTGAGATCTGAAAGGTGATTAGGCATTCTTAGGGCAATGGAGAGAAGGGATTATGTCCGATAATGGGAGCTCTGAGGTCTGGTTTTGAAAGAAGGTCTGTATAGCCTGAGCAGTCAGAGAGGGAGCATGGCCCTACATCTTGCAAGCCTCTTAGCTCTGGTAAGGAAATTGGACTTCTCTTTAGGACAGCCGGGAGCTATTGCAGGATTTTAAGCAACAGAGTAAAGTTAGGTTAAGATTTTCAAGAGATCGCCATACTGCAGTGTGAAGAGTGGAATGGAGGGAGAGGGCAGTTAGGAGGCCATTGTGATAGTCCAGGTAAGAATAATGATGTTTTAGAATATGGTGATGACTGTGAAAGTAGAAGTGGATGGATGCAGGTAGCTAATGACTGGCTGGGTAGGAGGTGAATTGTCCAATTATATTCATATGAAAAGTTAACTAAAACCTTAGGAATGTATAAGTCTTAGGTGGCAGTGTGTACAATAAGTTCTTTTAGAGTTCTTTACAAGAATAATTGGCCACGTATTTGCAGTACAGTAGATCTTCCATAGTTGCCCACCTCCCTACATTGACCACCTCCTTAAGTTTTCCTGCTTTTCATAGACGAGACACCTACCACATACGTGAATCAGTACAGAAGGCCTAGTTCCTTATGTTGACCACCTCCGTATGTTGACCAGTTTGTTACAGTGTCTTGGGTAGTCAACTGATAGAAGTTCTACTGTATTTAAAAAAAAAAAAAGACAGTTGAGCCACATGATTAAAAAGTAAAAAAAAAGGGCCTGTAATTTTTTAAGTGCAATAGAGTCAAAATTAAAATTGATTAATCTTGTCATCTGCTTAAAATAATGATAATACTGGCTGACATTTATGGAGTGCTTATTACTTGCCAGACACTTTCCTAAGATTTTTCTGCTTATTTCTAACAATAACCTTATGAGATAGATGCTGTTCCTGACTTCTTTTGAAGTTGAGGCTCGGCACCTGTGGCTCAAGCGGCTAAGGTGCCAGCCACATACACCTAAGGTGTCGGGTTCGAATCCCCAGCCCGGGCCTGCCAAACAACAATGATGGCTGCAACCAAAAAATGGCCAGGCGTTGTGGCGGGCGCCTGTAGTCCCAGCTACTTGGGAGGCTGAGGCAGGAGACTCGCTTGAGCCCAGGAGTTGGAGGTTGCTGTGAGCTGTGATGCCATGGCACTCTACCCAGGGGGACAGCTTGAGGCTCTGTCTCAAAAAAAAAAAAAAAAAGAAGTTGAAGAAACTGAGGCACAGAGAGATTAACTTGCCAAAGTTATAGTTAGAGCTAAAATTCAAATCAGTTAAAGACTGCATTCTTTTTTTTTTTTTTTTTTTTGAGACAGAGCCTCAAGCTGTCCCCCTGGGTAGAGTGCCGTGGCATTACAGCTCACAGCAACCTCCAACTCCTGGGCTCAAGCGAGTCTCCTGCCTCCGCCTCCCAAGTAGCTGGGACCACAGGTGCCCGCCACAACGCCCGGCTATTTTTTGGTTGCAGCCGTCATTGTTGTTTGGCGGGTCCAGGCTGGGGATTCGAACCCGCCACCTTAGGTGTACGTGGCTGGCGCCTTAGCCGGTTGAGCTATAGGCGCCGAGCCAAAGACTGCATTCTTAACCAGGGATGCCTCTCTAAAGATAGGATATGGGCAAATAATGTATTACTTCATTTCCAGTGGAGAAACTTAGGGTACACATTTAGTTTAGCGTTTGAGTTGTAGCCACACTCTAAGTTACTAGGGATTAATAATGCCTAACTCCTGCTGTGCAGCCAGACCTCACAGTTTTTGTAGTCTGCCAAGTGGACATCAGAATAGATGCTTGATCCCTGCCTGCCAGACTTTTCTAATACCAGGGACCAAAGCAGAAACTTCATGTAGTTTTTGGCATCATACTCCCACCTGCTAAACCCAAATCTTTTTATTTTTTGAGATACAGTCTCACTTTGTTGCCCTTGGTAGAGTGCCATAGTGTCATAGCTCACAGCAACCTCAAACTCTTGGGCTCAAGTGAACCTCTTGCCTCAGTTTTTTTTTTTTCATGTTTCGTGGCGATGGGGTCTCACTCTTGCTCAGGCTGATCTCACACTAGTGACCTCAAGTGATCCACCCACCTCCACCTCCTAGAGTGGTAAGATTATAGGTGTGAGCCACTGCATCTGGCCTCCCAATCTTAAACTATTTGTATTTTTGTCTATAATCACATTTACGCTATAAAGATACATATTGTTTTGTATTTGTTTTGCTGTTTCATATTTCTCCTGTTTATACTAATTGTGTTGATTAATTAGAAAGGACTATATTTTGTTTTCAAAAACCAGTGTGTATAATTTGCTCCTTAATTTGTTAGCATTTAGGTACTAAAAATGGAATGATTGGATTAAGTAGTGAAGTTAGGGGCCTAATTAATTGTAGTCAGACTTGGAAGGTTGGTATTTTAAGGGGTTTTTATTTTGAAACCAATGTAATACAGTATTTATTATATTAAGTGTCATGGTTTAGTTAAAAAGGGCTAAAGTATGATGTGAATGATCTGGGATTTATTAGCTTTGTGATCTTGTAAAATCACTTCGCCTCTCAGAGCTGTTTTGTTGTGAAGGTATTATTACCATAATATGCCCTTCTGCTTTTAGTATTAAATAAATGACTCAAGTTTTACCCAAAGAATAAGTTATCTTTATTTTTTTAAGGTCAATCGAAATAGACATTTATTTCATCTCTATAGTCTTTTTTTTTTTTTTTTTGGTAGTTTTTGGCCGGGGCTGGGTTTGAACCCGCCACCTCGGGCATATGGGACCAGAGCCCTTCTCCTTTGAGCCACATGTGCCGCCCCATCTCTATAGTCTTAAAGTACTTAGATACACTAAACAAACAAAGAAATTGTAGCTTACGTTTTTGTGTGTGTGTGAGAGACACACTAGAGTGCTCTGGTGTCAACCTAGCTCACAGCAACCTCAAACTCCTGGGCTCAGGGGATCTTCTTGCCTCAGCCTCCTGAATAGCTGGGACTGCAGGTGTATGCCACCATGTCCAGCTATATTTTTTTTTTCTGTTTTTAGTAGAGATGGGGTCTTAATCTTGCTCAGGTTGGTCTTGCTGAGTTCCAGTGATCCTCCTGCCTCGGCCTCCCAGAGTGCTGGGGTTATAGGCCTCAGCCACCTCCCCCGGCAGACTTTTATCTGTCATGAAGTATCTGCAGCTGGGGTTACCTAGGGACCTAGCAGTTGACATCTAGAGCTCTTTCACTGAACCTCAGGAGGCTTCTGAGGAGCTCTGAAATTAGTAGGTGTCATGTTGTGTGTATTCTTACTTTTCTGTAGAGATGTCTTGTAGCATTCATTGCATTCTTGAAGAGATGAATGATCTGAAAAAGAAAAGAACAAATAATTAGTAGATTAATCTTTTGAAAGAGTTTTCTTGGCAAAGTAGGTAGTACTGTACTAGATCATAATGTCAGTGTTTAATATGATTTTCACATGCATTGTGCCATCTTTTTTCAGACAGTTTTCTAGTTTAAATTTGTTATTCCTACCCTTAAAGACATCATGTCCTTACTTCTAGAAAGAAACAGGGGATAGTAAAGCTAGAGATAGGATAAAGGCTAAAGAGGCTTTTAAGGAGTAGTCTTCATGTGTTTCTAGGAAGTATCTCATCTAGTCTCATGCCTTTAGCCTGGTCCCTGTGAGAAGCTCCCAGCACTGGTCTCCTGCTTGTGCTTTTCTCCTGCCATTGTCTCAGCTGACACCCTTCTCCAAATGTATGCCTTTCCTCATATCCAACTTTTGTCAAAAGTCCCGGAATTGACAATTTACTAAAAGGCTGGAACCCTTAAAGTTATCTTTTACTTCTAAACTGGAGTTCATAGACATTTTTCAAAGTCTATACACAGGCATTTTCCAAAGGTTAGACAGGTTGCTTCAGGGAAAGCCATACTATGAGTAAAGACTGAGAAGTCCTATGGTAAAGAAGCCTGTTAAACTTTGCTTAACCTAGCAAACTCCAAACTTAGAATTTTTTTATTCCCCTGTAATAATTATTGCTTGTCCTTAGTACTAGTGTCTTGAAGAACATGCTTTGGAAACATTGATACTGGTTTTTAATCTGTGTGTTTGGAAGCTGTTCCCTTTACTTGAGAATCTATCCAGGTAGCTTTCACCTGGTAGTCTAGATTTGCAGTTGCTGTGAAAGCTGATGGGGGGAAAACCGAAGTGTGGGCAGTGAAATCAGGAAACCAACTTGTATGTATTTAGAGCATTATGTATTGGCTTATTGGTAATTATGCATCTTTCAAGGTATTCTGTTTATCAAAGACTAACTCTTCCGTTATACTCAGCATTTGTGAGAACCTTTTTTGGAACATTTTCCTTTGGTGAAGAACGTGAAGAGCTGAAGCATTTAGAAAGGAAATTCAAACATGGTTATCTGGTGTTATGCTCACTTTTATTTCCATGAAGGATAAAGTCTAGATGCAGGGGTCCTCAAACTATGGCCTGCTGAGGACATTTATCCAGCCCACTGAGTGTTTTTACCACCGCTGACTGTCCTGCTTAGCAGCCGACTCATCCCAGGCCCGCAGTCCGGCCCTCCAGCAGTCTGAGGGACAGTGAACTGGCCCCGTGTTTAAAAAGTTTGAAGACCCCTGGTCTAGAGAGACAACAGGTAATGGCCCCAAACTTCAGTAAGATCATTTGAAGTGATAGACTTTTCCAGCATCAGTAGCTATTTGAGGTGGAGGTTGGCAGTGGAACAGATAGGCAAGTAATTTCTCTAGAAAGCTTTAAACCAAACAAATAAGACCCCAGATTATCTGACTTTGATATGGATCTTATTGCCTAAAGTAGATCTCTTTAGACTCTCTAAAGTATTTCTTGGAGATACTTACCTCCAAGCTTTGATCTGTGTATTTATTTGTGAAAGCACATCTAATACATTATTT
Source organism: Otolemur garnettii (assembly GCF_000181295.1). Classification (NCBI taxonomy): domain Eukaryota; kingdom Metazoa; phylum Chordata; class Mammalia; order Primates; family Galagidae; genus Otolemur; species Otolemur garnettii. The sequence goes on from NW_003852490.1 coordinate 1,793,347, forward strand.
TGTATTGAAAATAAACAGTAAGTTCTCTCATAAGAGTACATTGAAAAGCCATCCTATATTGAATAGCTGTAATGAGAGGAAATGTGTCAGAGACTGTGAGTAGAGTAGCAAAAATGGCAAGGCTTAAAACTTGGTATTTATAGGAACATAAAACGTGTACCTGCTATTAGCTGTCATAGTGTAAGACCAGAACCTTGCTGCCTTACTTATTTCTGTCGTATTAAACCTCTTACTTGGCCCTGAGAGATTTTCTAGACACTTCATAATCTGCTCAACCTACCTTTCTGTAGCCTAGTATAGAATTTAAGAACAGGATTCTGGAGCCTGGCTGCCTAGTTATATCACTCAGTAGGATTTTGTCCTTGGGCCAGTTACTCCCTCTCTCTGTGCCTCAGTTTTCCCTTGTTTTAAAATGGAGATGCTTAGAACAGTGCCTGACACATAGTACTCAGACATTGTTAATTGCTGTTAGTATCACGTATTACTTCTTATTGCATTATTTCTCCTGCTACTGTTCTTCTATCTAACCTGTTCTGCTCGTGAAGCTCTGCTTGCACTTGCTGTGTCTACCCTGGAATAATCCTCTTCCTTTTTTCCCTAGTCTCAGCTCAAATGTCACCTTGTTTTTCCTTTTTTCTTTTGAGACAGAGTGTCACTATGTTGCCCTTGTTAGAGTGCTCTGACATCACAGCTTACAGCAAACTCCAACTCTTGGGCTTAAGCGTTTCTCTGGCCTCAGCCTCCCAGGTAGCTGGGACTACAGGTGCCCCCACAACACCTGGCTATTTTTGGTTGCAGTTGTCATTGTTGTTTAGGAGGTTCAGGCTGGGCTCAAACCCACCAGCCTCGGTGTATGTGGCCGGCACCCTAATCACTGAGCTACGGGCACTGAGCCTCAAATGTCGCCTATTCATGAGGCCATTCCTTACTCTCTACAAAAAATAGCACTCTTCCTCCCTCCTTCGGGGATCCAAATTAGGGATGGATCCAGAGTTTCTGGGACCTGAAGTTTATACAATTTGGGGGGGCCATTATTAAGAAAACAAATAAATTAGAATAAAAACTTTGGTTTGAAAGTAAATATTTAGAATGAGAAAAGATATCCCAATAAAATACTGTAAGCTTAAAGGCAGGTCGCTTTCTTGTGAGATTTCCTTAGGCACTGAGTCAGAAATGCTCACAGGAAATGCTTCTGGGGAGCAGCTCCTCCTCTCCACCCAGCATGTTCTGTGTGTCTCAGTAACTCTCAGCTCTCAGAGAGGCCTGGAGAGTGCAGACAGAGGAGCCTGAGCTTTAAGTTTCATTAGCTTCATAGAAAATTGAACTCTGCTTTTCTTTTTCTTTTCTTTCTTTCTTTTTTTTTTTTTGACATGAGTCACTGTCACCTTGGGTAGAGTGCTATAGCATCATAGCTCACAGCAATCTCAAACTCTTGGGCTTGAGCAATCCTCTTACCTCAGCCTCCCAAGTGGCTGGGACTACAGGCACCCACCATGGCACCCAGCTAGTTTTTCTGTTTTTAATAAAGATGGGGGTCTTTCTTTTGCTCAGACTGGTCTTGAACTCATGACCTCAAGCAGTCCACCCCCCTCAGTCTCCTCGCCCCGCTTGGTCTTTAATTTTTCGTTATGGCATATTATCACCACACATTTATTGTTCATTGCCTATTCCTCCCACTAGAGTGTAAATCCTGGTAATTTTATTTCACTCACTGCTGTATCCCCAGAATATAGAAGAGTACCTGACACATGTTAGACACTGAATAAACGATTTGTGGAATGAACTGACATGAGAGAATCCATAACTATGTAAGTTTAGAGGAAGACCGTTGTTTCTGGTTGGGAAGAATCACATAGGCTTTACAGAGGAGGAAGCACTGGGCTAAGAGTTCTGGCAGTTGTAAGTATAGGATGCGTTAAGCGTATTTTATTATTAGGCCAAAACAAAATCAGTGGGTTTAATGTGTGTGTCTTCTGCATATTAAACAATGTTCATATCTATTATATCCATTTGAAGTTACTCTTGTCATTTTAAACCAAAGACACTTGGTGATTAGTGAATTTGTGCGTCACCAGGCTATTACATGGTGCTTTTATTTTGTTTTTTGAAAATGCATGTATGATTAAATTGGGCTCTTAGGAAGAAGTCTTTGTTCACCAATACAAAAAGGCCTTATGATTCAAGAGATGAAATCATGTTTCTTTTCTGCTTTAGTTTTGTTTTTTACAGTCGATTTTTGTTCTGGAAAATGCCACATTTCAGAGTGTCAACCACCTGGACCTGAGATTATAAGTCTAGGTTCCTGATGTAACAGTGTACTGCCTACCTGAGTCTTTAAAGTCTGTAGAAGAATTTATTATTCATTCATTCATTCATTCATTCAGTCTGTGGAAGAATTTAAGATTTGACTTTAGGTATGTTTAAGTAAGACATTTATTTTATTTGTTTAAACTCTTAAAAAACTTCTTTCTGTAGAAATCATTCAACTTCCCTTGCTCAAAGAATCTTCTCTTCATTGTACACTAAAGTACAAACTTTGAAGTGTAACGTTCCTTTGTGCCCTGTGTGTCCTAAGAATGAGTGAGGTTTAAATGACTTGGAGGAGGCAGGGAGAGAGAGGAGGAAAGCAGAGGCGTGAATGGAGGTGGTGTGTGATTCTAGGTGAGTGTAACTCCATGGGTGAAGTCTTGCAGACTAGAAGAGAGGATGGACTGATGTAGAAGGCTGTGTAGGGCCAATTTGTAAACTTGTTGCAATTTTTCTTATATGAAGTGGTAGGATGCTGGGCTTTTGTACAGGAGTAATACTGTTGAAAGTGCTCAGTATTGTCTGACAGTCAGAAGAATGGATCAGAGAGGAAGGACAGAAATACCTGCCAAGTACAATCTGTGATTCTTAAATTTTTTGGTTTCAGAACTTGGATACATGCTTAAAAATTACTGAGAACCTCAGAGTCATTTATGTTACACCTTTTGTTATTTACCACATGATGCATCTGAGATATTTAAAAACTATTAATTTGTTAAAAAAGAATAAATCTGTCACATGTTAACGTAAAAAACATTATTTTTGGAAAAATACTTTATTTTCCAATAAATAAATAAATAAATAAAAAGATAGTAGAGCGGCATTGTACGTTTGCAAGTGTCTTTAATATTTGATTAAATAGAAGACAACAGCTTCTCAATTCTGCTTTTTCATTCAGGGTACGTGATATTTTGAGTAAAAATGGCGTTTTGTGAAAAAAGTGGCTAGGGCAGCTTGCATCTCACAGTCACACAAGTGCTGTTCTTTGAGACAGCCGTTGTACTTTGCTGTGCACCAGATGTGTTTTATGCCTAGTTCCCATTTCATCACATGGAATATTAAAATGGCATATATTCAAAGGTCAAGATTTGATAAAACTTACATTTCAACAAAGACACTGTTACTTGAAACCTGCTCTCTCTACCCCTCCCACCCAGTGCAGGGCAGTGAAGAATTTGGTGACTGCTAGTGCATTGTGGGGCCATTTCTTTGATTTCTGCTGAAGCGCCACCAGTTTTACTAGTGTTGCTTTTGCATCAGAGTGCAAATGTCAACACAATAAAAGGGAGCAGGTAACATTTTTGTATTAATGTGAAAGTAGTTTTGACCTTCCAGACCCTTAAATCCCAGCGACCCCCTAGGGAATCATCAAGCTGTTCTAGAAGTTTATATAGAGTAAGCTAAGTGAGGTAAATGATACGTCAGGCAGTGAAAGCAGTAGTGAAGAATGGAAAGGAAGGAACAGATGAAAAGCATCGTGGAGAAAACTTGATAGGACTTTGTGGGTAGACTCGGGGGAGGAGAAAGCTGATTCAAAGGAGACTTCAAAATGTTAAGGTTGATTTAGGAGCATGTTACTGCTTTATAAATTTGCTTCAATTAATAGTGGGAGAGTGATATCCAGTACAAAGATAGGACATAAAGTTGAGAAGGGGAAGCAGTGATGAATTCTGGATATGTTGATTAAAAATAAAGCTGTAACCTGTGGGATTTCTTTTCTTTTTTTTCTTTTTTTTTGAGACAGAGACTCACTTTGTTAGCCTAGGTAGAGTGTTGTGGTGTCATAGCTCACAGCAATCTCAAATTCTTGGGCTCAAGCGATTTTCTTGCCTCAGCCTCCGGAGTAGCTGGGAGGCTACACGTGCCTGCCACAAAACTCGGTTATTTTTAGGGGCAGGATCTCTTCCTCAGGCTGGTTTCAAACCTGTGAGCTCAGACTGTCCTCCCGCCTCGGCCTTCTGGAGTGTAGGGTTACAGGAGTGTGAGGCACTGCGCCTGGCCTGATTTCTTTTCTGCCCCCCTTCCCCAGTGTATGTGTGTCAAAGACAGACTCTGTGGTTACTCTTCAAAAACTCTAATAATGAGTTACTTCATTTTTCTATGAAAAGTAACAATTCTTTAGCAGTGTCTTAAGGACTAATAAGAACTAAAAATAGAGTCAGTATCTTTTTCTCAGATTTTACTGAGAGATCAGAAAGATGTACAGAGATATGTCCTATTGAAGAAAAATGCTACAGATTTGGAAGGTAATAATATAAACTGTGAGTGGGTAGAGTTTAAGCTAGATATTTTTATTCTGGCATAAGTTTTTAAAATGCCTATTTTATTCTGATTATTGCACATCTTTTAATAATAGACAATAAGAAAATTATAATAAAGTAAATAACTAGTAATTTTATTTCCAGGAGCTACTTCTAATATTTTGATGTATTTTCTTCCCCTTTTTGTATACATATTTTGCAAAACTTGTATGCTGTTGTATTTTTATAATTAAATTATAGTTACATATACTGACATGCACAGATCTTAAGTGCCAGTTAGATGAGTTTTGACAAATGTACACAACTGTGTTACCTGTGCTCTTAACATAGAACATTTCCTTAACCCCAGAAAGTTCCCCTGTCCCCTTTCCCAGTCAATCATAACCACCACACTGCCACTCACCACCCACTTACAGTCACTGTTGTGATTTTTATCACTATAAAAGCTCTTTGAGAACTTCATACAAATGAGTCATGAATGAGTTGCTGTGACACCTTTGATGAAAATCACTTGGCGGTACATGTGTCTGTGTCCTCTCATCAATAAATACCTCACTGCCTTGCCTACTGTAGTTTTATAGGAAATCTTGAAATCAGGTAATATGAATCCTCCAACTTTGTTTTACCTTTGCAAAATGTTTTTATCTATTCTAAGTCCTTTGCTTTTTTGTACAAATTTTAGAATCAGTTTTGTAAGCTAAACATAAAAGCCTGCTGAGGCTGTGCCTGTAGCTCTGTGGGAAGGGTGCTGGCCACATACACCGAGGCTGACAGGTTTGAACCCAGCCCCAGCCAGCTAAATAACAATGACAACTGCAACAAAAAAATAGCCGGGCGGGGCAGCGCCTTTTGGTCAAAGGAATAGGGCCTGGTCCCATATGCCCGAGGTGGTGGTTTCAAACCCAGCCGTGGCCAAAAAAAAAAAAGACAGGTGTTGGCGAGGATGTGGAG
>NW_003852490.1:1798974-1801090 GCF_000181295.1 Otolemur garnettii
GACAGAACTTTAAGATGTCACCCTGGGTAGAGTGCTCATAGCAACCTCCAACTCCTGGGCTTACATGATTCTCCTGTCTCAGCCTCCCAAGTAGCTGGGACCACAAGGCCCGCCACAAATGCCCGGCTATTTTTTGGCTGCTGTTTGGCAGGCCCAGACTGGATTCGAACCTGCTAGCTCTGGTGTATGTGGCTAGTACCCTAGCGGCTTGAGCTACAGGTGCCGAGTCTGAGATTTTGTTCTAACTTTTTATTTCAAAATATGTAATCATAAACTCATAGGAAGTTGCAAAGAGTACAGAGAGATCTCCTGTACCCAACACCCAACTTCCCCCAGTAGTGATATTTTTACATAATTTAATGAATTATCAAAACCAGGAAGTTGATTAGCACAGTACAATTAAGAAAACTTCAGTCAAATTTTACTAATTTTTACATGAACTCATTTTTTTTTTCTTTGCAGTTTTGGCCAGGGCCAGGCTTGAACCCGCTGACCCTGGTATATGGGGCTGGTGCCCTACTCCTTGAGCCACAGGTGCTGCCCCTGCATGTACTCATTTTTAATGTCTTTATTTATAATTTGGCGATATTTTATCACATACATAGCCTGCTTGGATTTTGATTGAGATTGTGTGAGATCTAGAGCTCAATTTGTGGATAATTAAGATCTTAAAACACATTGAGTCTTCTGATTTATGAATATGGTATATTTCCAGTTATTTAGATCTTAATCTCATCAGTGTTTTGCCTTTGTTTTTCTTTTCTTTTCTTTTTTTATTTGAGACAAAGTCTCACTCTGTGCCCTGGATAGAGTGTGTGGCATCATAGCTCACAGCAACCTCAAACTCTTGGGCTCCTGTGATAGTCTTGCCTCAGCCTCCTGAGTAGCTGCGACTACAAGCGCTCACAACAATGCCGGGCTAGTTTTTCTTTTTTTAGTAGAGATGGGGTCTCTCTCATGCTCAGGCAGTTCTTGACCTCCAGCGATCTACCCACCTTGGCCTCCCACAGTGCTAGGATTATAGTTTGCCTTTGTTTTTTATTAATTTATAGATTTTATTACTAGCTTTTTCTACTAATATTATAGTAAAAGATATGGAATACTTCTTCAGGGTCTCATGGCAATTATAATGTGAAGCACATTTTGGGTTTTTATTAAAATCTTCATTGTACTAGTGGTATTTGACTTCTTTTGGCTTAACCTAATTCATTTTTAGCCCTGAGCATATGGACTCCTTTTAAAATTGGCAAAAATGAAAGGAAAAGAAGACTGGGAAAATGACTCTTTAAAAAGATAACCACTTCTGTTATATCCAACAATTAAAACAAAGACTTATAAACGTGGTTTATTTTCACATTTGATTTACATGTGTTTTATGTTGTATATATTTTGAGCTTATTAAAGGAAAATACACTTAGAATTTGCTTCATCCTTAAAGTGAAAAGTAAACTACTACTTTTAGATTGTTTAGCAGAAAGAAAAAAATTTCTTTCTGATTTTGAGGAGCTTATGCTCTGATATAAGGAATCAAAATATCCACAAATGTGGATTAAGCTCTTAAATCTAAGACAGCAGTTCTTAACCTGTAGGTCATGACCCACAGGGACTGTATTAAAGGGCTGCGGCATTAGGAAGGTTGAGAACCGCTGATCTAAGACAAGAAACTATAAAACTTCCTCTAGAAAACATTGAGGAAACACTCCAGGACATTGGTCTAGGCAGAGATTTATTTGTGTAAGACCTCAGAAGCACAGGCAATGAAAGCAAAAATAGACATTTAGGATTGCATCAAGCTAAAAATTCTTCTGTGCAGCAAAGGGAATAGTCAATGAAGTGAAGAGAGAGCCCACAGAATGGGAGAAAATACTTGCAAATTATTTAAGGATTAATAACCAGAATGTATAAGGCGCTCAAACAACTAAATAGCAGAAAAAAAAATCTGATTACAAATGGTGAAAAGATTTAAAACAGAGATTTCTCAAAAGAGGACATAAATGGCCGAGAAGTTTATTTATTTATTTATTTTATTTATTTATTTTTTGAGACAGAGCCTCAAGCTGTCACCCTGGGTAGAGTGCCATGGCATCATAGCTCACAGCAACCTCCAACTCCTGGG
>NW_003852490.1:1801166-1814076 GCF_000181295.1 Otolemur garnettii
AGCTCACAGCAACCTCCAACTCCTGGGCTCAAGCGAGTCTTCTGCCTTAGCCTCCAAAGTAGCTGGGACCAAAGGCGCCCGCCACAATGCCCAGCTATTTTTTGGTCGTAGCCGTCATTGTTGTTTGACAGGCCCGGGCTGGATTTGAACCTGCCACCTTAGGTATAAGTGGCTGGTGCCTTAGCCACTTGAGCCACAGGTGCCAAGCCCAAAGAAGTTTATTTAAAAATGCTCACCATCACAAATCTTTAGAGACATGCCAGTCAGAACCATGGCATCATTAAAATGGCTTGTATCAAAAAGACAATAACAGATGTTGGAGATGCTGGTGAGGATGGAGAGTAAGGGGAACCCTAGTACACTGTTGGTGGGAATGTGAATCAGTACAATTGTGGAGCTCTACCAATTATGGAGAACAGTACTGACATTTTTCACAAAACTAAAAATAGAACTAGTACACTGTTGGTGGGAATGTGAATTAGTATAGCTAATTGTGGAGCTGTACCAATTACAGAGAACAGTATTGACATTTTTCACAAAACTAAAAATAGAACTACCTTTTGATCCAGCATTTCTACAACTGGGTGTGTATCCAAAAGAAAGGATAATCAGTGTATCAAAGAGATATCTGCATTCCTGTATTTATTGCAGCAGTATTCACAATAGCTAAAATAGAGAATCAACCTAAGTGTCCATCAGTGGATGAATGGATCAAGACAATGTGGTGTACATATATAATGACTGTACATTATTGTTCAGCCATAAAAAAGAATGAACTATCATTGTTAGCAACAGGGATGGAACTGGAGGCTGTCAAGTGAAATAAACCAAACACAGAAAGACAAATGTTGCACGTTTTCATTCATACCGAGGCGCTAAAAAATGGATCTCGGGAGGATACAGAGTAGATTGGTGATTACCAGAGGCTGGGAGTGAGGATGAAAGAGAAAAAGGGCCACTGAACTATGCCCTTAAAATAGTAAAGACAGTAAACTATGTGTCTATGTATATTTTAACTCCACAAAAATAAAGCTTTATAAATACCATAGAATTTTAATTTAAGGGAAAGTTGAATTGATTTCCTGGAAGAGTGAATCTCAACCTGGGACTTAAAGAAAGTGGGGTTTGTATTTGTAGAGAACTGTGAAGTCATTCCAGAAGAGTAAATCTGGATAAAAATACTGCTGAGTGGGCAAAGAGGTACGAGACAGCTGTTCTGGTCTACTCAGGACCTATATTGGGAAATGTGATAGATAATATTTCAGATATTCAAGATACAGACAAATTACTGCCAGCTAAAAATGTGGAACTCCTTTGACTTATAGTATTTCCCAAATTCATCAGAGCCAATTTTTCTAACCCACTTGGATTGCTATTTGGATGGCATTCAGTGAGATTTCTTTTATTTCATCTTTTTATTATCTGTTGCCTTAAAAGTTATAGATTTTATTTTTATCCTTTTTAGTGGATATCCTTAAAATTTCAGTATGCATAATTAGTCTAAAGTTAATTATCTTTCTCTGTTCTCTTTCTAGTTACCATGCAGACTTCAGAGTTCTGAATTTCATACTCCACCTTCCGGTTTTGTGCTGTCTCTTTATTTATGTTCTGATGTTTTTAAAGTCCCAGATAAGTCTTTATAATCACTTATAATAAACAATAATATAAATATTATATTTATAATATAAATTACAAATATGATCATTTATAATAAGTGATTATAAAGCCTTGCTTTTGTACAGACAATGCCTTTTTTTTTTTTTTGTACATTACCTATATGAGTTTTCAAGTTTTTCCCTTACTGTTTCTTCTTTGCATCTTGTTCCTTCACTCTCATTTCTTTTTTTTTTTTTTTTTGGCCGGGGCTGGGTTTGAACCTGCCACCTCCGGCATATGGGGCCGGTGCCTGTTCCTTCACTTTCAGTTTTCTTCGGTATTGACCCAATATTTGGTAGGGTTTTTTCCTTTTTTTTTTTCTTCTCTTTAAGTGAGGGACTATATAAGGTAGACTCAGTCTTTTTTCACCCCCAAATGTCTTTACTTTTAAATCATAATTTAGTGGAATTTAGGACTCTAGGTTGACAATTGTCTCAGCACTGTAGAGATATTTTGTTGTCTTCTAGTTACCTGTTTCAGCTTAGAAGTCTGTTGTCAGTTTAATTGTTCCTTGTAGCTAATCTATTTTTCTTCTTTGATTCTGGTGTCCTGTATTTTCACAGTGTTGCATATGGATTTAAATAAAAATATTTGTTATTTTTCTGTAATCGGAAGTGTAGCATATTTCATCATGCATCGGAAAACTGTGGGCTGCTTTGTTTATTTATTTTGAGGTAGAGTCTCATTCTGTTGCTCAGATGGACTGTAGTAGTGTGATCGTACCTTGCTACAGTCTGTAACTCCTGAAGCAGTCCTCCTGCCTTAGGCTCCTAGTAGCTGGGACCATAGGCATCTGCCACCACGTCTGGCTATTTTTGTTCTATTTTTAGTAGAGAAGGGCCTTCCTTGCTCAGGCTAGTCTCAAACTCCTGAGCTCAAGTAATCCTACCTTGGCCTCCCAAAAGTGGTAGGATTATAGGTATGGACCACCATGCCCAGTCTGTGCACTGGTTTACTTTTGACCATCATTTCCTCCCTCATCTCTTCATTGTTTCTCATTAGAGCCTGTATTATATTCTTTATCCCTATTCTATTTCTCTGTATCATATTATGTCATAATTTTTCCAACTCTTCATTCTGTAACTTGTAATATGGTTCATATGTTTATTAACTTCAGTTGTGTTTGTCTCATCTGCTTTTTGAAATGTCTAGTACTTTTAAAGAACATTTCTTTTTCAGTAACTTGAACTTACAAGAGAGTAGCAAGAATGATAGAATAATAAAAATAAAAGAATTCTATATACCCTTACCCAGATTTACCAATGGCTATGCTTTGCCACATTTGCTTTATAACTTTTTCTTTCTTTTTTTTACTGTTTTTACTTTGTGACCCTTGGTAGAAAGCCGTGGCTGCATCACAGCTCACAGCAATCGCTAGCTCTTGGATTTAGGTGATTCTCTTCTCTCAGTCTCCCGAGTAGCTGGGACTACAGGCGCCTGCCACCACTCCTGGCTACTTTTTTTGTTGCAGTTTGGCCTGGGCCCGTTCCAACCCGCCACCCTTGGTATATGGGGCCGGCGCCCTACTCACTGAGCCACAGGTGCCGCCCTATAACTTTTCCTTTACACGTTACACATTATTTTTTCTGAACCATTTGAGAGCAAGTTGCAAAATCATGCTCTTCTACCCCTAAATGCTTCAATGTGTATCTTCAGAATAAAGGACATTTACTTAAATTAAATCACAGTAAATTATCAAAAGAAGGACATTTTAATCTTAATACAGTGTATTTGATCTACAAACCTTGTTCAAATTTCAGTGGTTTCAGTAACGTCTGCAGTAGCACAGTATCTCCTAGTCTAGAAACCAGTCAAAGATCAGACACTGTTTTTAGTTTCTAGACTCAGAGTAGTTTTCACCCTTTCTTTGTCTTTCTGAACATTAACGTTTTTGAATAGTACGTATCATTATTTTGTAGAGTGGCCCTTATTTTGGGTATGTCTACTCTTTCCTTTTGTTTAAATTCAGGTCACACATTTTTGGCAGAAGTTTGTATGTGATGTGTCCTCAGTGAATGGTATAAGGAGGCACATAATGTTGATTTACCACATTATTGATGTTAACTTTGATTATTTGGTTAATGTAGGTCTGCCAGATTTCTTCACTATACAGTTATTATCATTCTCTTTTGTAATTAATAAATAAATTGTGGGGACATACTTTGATATTATATAATAATATCTTGTTCTTCATCAAGTTTATACCCATTTTTTTAGCATCTTTTGATGATTTATACTTAAATTATAGCTTTATAATGGTTGCAAAATATAGTGATTGTCTAACTCCGTTACTCCATTAATTTATTCCACATGTATTGGTTGACATTCTTTTGTGAAGAATTATTTCTTCCCTGTTTTTTTTTTTTTCTTTGACACAAAGTCTCATTCTTTTGCCCAGGCTACAGTGCTGTGGTGTCAGCCTAGCTCACAGAACCTCAAACTCCTGGGTGCAAGTGATCCTCCTGCCTCAATTTCACAATTAGCTGGGACTACAGGTGTGTGCCGCTGTGCCCAGCTAATTTTTCTGTTTTTGGTAGAAACAAGGTTTTGCTCCTGTTCAGGGTATCTCTCAGGAGCTCAAGTGATTGGCCTCCCAGATTGGCCTCCCAGATGGATTACAGGCACAAACCACCCTGGCCTTCCCTGTTTATTTATTTGTTTACTTTTGAACTAATGGATTTTTACTTTGTTCGTTAGGTTGTGATTCATCACTGCCATTTAGTTTGATGCTCAAAGTATTTCAGATTTGGCCAGTTGGATTTTATCTTAACTAGGGCTACTGTATCAAAATACCATACACTATGTATGTGGTTTAAATGACAAATTATTTTCTCACAATTCTGGAGCCTAAAAGTTAAAAATCAAGTTTCCAGTGTGGCTGGATTCTCATGAGGACTCTATTCCTGGCTTGTGGAGATTGCCTTTTGCTGTGTGCTCAGACGGCAGAGAGTGAGCCAGAATGTTGTCCAGTGTCTCTTCTTATGAGGACACTAACCCCATCACAAGGGCCCCACCCTCAGGACCTCACCCTCAAAACCTAGTTTTCTCCCAAAAGCTATACTATCACATTGGGAGTTAGGGCTTCAGCATATTCATTTTAGAGGGGCATAGTTCAGTCCATAGCAGATTTCATTGCTTTTTACATTTTCATAAATTATATTTTTAGAAGTTCTGTTTTTTAAATCTGTATATTCTTTTTTGCATAATTTCTTATTCCTAGAGTTTTAACTTCTTTTATAACTTTGATTATTTTAACATACTTCTAAACATTTTCTTTTAAGTTATTCTATAATTTCACATTTTGGAGGATTTAATCTTGCATTCTGTTGGTTTGTTAAATATGTTGATGCATGGTAGATTTATGGTTTTTTTTTTTTCCTGTAAGAATCTTTGGGGCTCAAGTTGGGAAGGAGGAGGGTGGTATCCTTCCAAAACAATTTTGCTTTTTCTTAGTCCAAGAACCTCATAAGTCTTCTTAGTCAAGGACTAACTTCTATGTTACTTTATTTACGGAATTACCCGCACTTTATAGAGTCTTAAGCTGTTTCCTTGGGTAGAGTGATACGACATCACAGCTCACAGCAACCTCCAACTCCTGGACTTAAGTGATTCTCTTGCCTCAGCCTCCCAAGTAGCTGGGACTACAGGCGCCCGCCACAATGCCCAGCTCTTTCTTGGTTGTAGTTGTCAGTGTTGTTCGGCGGACCCAGGCTGGATTTGATCCCACCAGCCCTGGTGTATGTGGCTGGCACCTTAGTCACTTGAACTACAGGCACAGAGCCTGTTTTCAGATTCTTAAAGGAGTATTTTTCTTCCTCCCTCTCCCAAGCCCAGGCAGAGACATACTTTGTTGTTATTCTCTTGTGCTTGTGGATAATCTGCTTTTTTATTATTACTTTTTTTTTTTGCAGTTTTTGGCTGGGGCTGGGTTTGAACCCACCACCTCTGGCATATGGGGCTGCGCCCTACTCCTTTGAGCCACAGGTGCTGCCTGGAATAATCTGCTTTGTTATTGATTTCTATTTTACTAAAGGCACAGTTATTTTCCTGGCCTTAGCTTTATTCATGAGTCTTTGTTCCATTGTGCTATTTTGAGTGGGCCCGTGGCCTGTTCATCTGCACTCAAATGGTTTTTAGAACCCCAGGCACCTATGTTGCAGAGACTCTCTTATCCCTTCCCTCTCACACTCATCCTTAATCTCCCTCCCCTTGTAGGTGGAAGCTTCAACTCTGGTTTTCCATTTTGCCTTAATGTGATGCATTTGTTAAAGACCATAATTTATATTAGGGTTCAACCTGTGTTACACAGTTCTGTGGGTTTTGACAAATACACTTACCATTATAGTATCTTACAGAATAGTTTCTCTGCCCTGAAAATCCCATCTTCTGTCTTTTCATATTTCCCTTCCAACCCCAGCCCCAACCCTGGCAACCGCTGACCTTTTTACTGTCTTTATAGTCTTGTCTCTTCCCGAATGTCATGTAATTGAGTCATGCACTATGTAGCCTTTTCAGATTTGCTTGTTTCATTCAGCAGTATGCATTTAAGGTTCCTCCCTGTCTTTTTGTGTCTTAACAGCTCATTTCTTTTTATTGCTGAATAATATTTCATTGCATGGAATGAATGTCCTTCAGTATTCACCTATTGAAGGGCATATTGGTTGCTTCCAAGTTTTAGCAATTATAAATTAAGCTGCTGTAAACATCCATTTACAGGTTTTTATGTGGGCATAAGTTTTCACCTTATTTGGGTAAATATCAAAGAATGTAATTGCTGGGTTATATGGTACAACTTTTTTAGCTTTGTGATAAACTGCCACACTGTCTCTCAGGGTGGCTGTGCCCTTTGTATTCGCCCCAGCAGTGCATGAGAGGTCCTGTGGATACACATCCTTATCAGCTTTGGGTGTTGTCAGTTTTTGGCTATTCTGATTGGTGTGTAGGGGGATCCCAGTGGTTTAGTTAGCAATCCTCTTATAATAACATATGATCCAGGCATCTTTTCATAGGCTTATTTGCTACCAGTGTATCCAGCAGATCTTTTGCTTTTTTTTTATTCAACTTTTTAAAAATTGCTGAGTTTTAAGGTTCTTTTTATGTTTTGGATACATGTCCTTCCTCAGATAATGTGTTTTAGAAATATTTTTTTCCCAGTCTGTGTCTTGTCTTTTCATTTTCTCAATAGTGTCTTTCACAGATCAGAAGATTTTAATTAAGTCCTGCTTATCAATTTTTTATTTCATGAATATCATGCCTATGGTATTGTTTCTTTTTTTTTTTTTTTTTTTTGAGACAGAGCCTCAAGCTGTCCCCCTGGGTAGAGTGCCGTGGCATTACAGCTCACAGCAACCTCCAACTCCTGGGCTCAAGCGAGTCTCTTGCCTCCGCCTCCCAAGCAGCTGGGACCACAGGCTCCCGCCACAACGCCCGGCTATTTTTTGGTTGCAGCCGTCATTGTTGTTTTGGCGGGTCCGGGCTGGGGATTCGAACCTGCCACCTTAGGTGTACGTGGCTGGCGCCTTAGCCGGTTGAGCTGTAGGCGCCAAGCCTATGGTATCGTTTCTAAAAACTCATTGTTAGATCCAAACCCAGGGTCACCTGTATTTTCTTGTGTGTTATCATCTAGAAATTTTATAGTTTTGCAGTTTCGGTCTGTAGTCCATTTAGAGTTAATTTTTGTGAAAGGTGTAAGGTCCATGTCTAGATTCTTTCCTTCCTTTCCCTCCTTCCCTTCTTTCCTCCCTCCCTCCCTCCTTCCGTCCCTCCCTCCTTCCTTCCTATATATCTAGGCATTCTGGCACCATTTGTTGAAAAGATTGTCCTATTTCCGCTGGATTGCTTTTGCTTCTTTGAGAAAGATCAGTTGACCGTATGTATCTGTGTAGGTTTATTTCTGGGCTCTTGTATTAATTTGCTAGGACTGCCATAACAAAGTACCACAGACTGGGTGGTTTATGCAACGAAATTTATTTTCTCACAGTTCTGGATGCTGGATGTCCAAGATCAAGATGTTGATAGGTTGGTTTCTTCTAGGACCTCTGTTGGCTTATAGATGGCTGTCTTCTGCCAGTGTCTTTACACAGTCTTTCCTGTGTTACTCTTTTCAAACACGTGGAGTTTTGGGTTGTAAAAGGATGGTAATTTGGAGTCATATATAGCAGAGTACTGGGGAGGTAAGGACCATTGAGTCTAATAGGAGGATGTAATGACTGTAGAGTTGTTTTCTTGAGTGGTTGACAAGGAATCCTAACGTAAGTGGTTCTGAAGGTAAAAGGAGTTGGTGACATCTTCTGTCATCTATGGTCAAGGAGTTTAACTGCTACTTTTTTCTAGTACCATATCATTTCTCTCTTTCTCCTAGTATGTTTCTCAGGAATATTTATCGAGCACCTATGTGGAGCTTTGTACCACGGCTAACAGAGGATGAACAAGGTGTGATCCTTCTTCTCAGAGAGGTGCCATATTTGATATGGAAATAATACTAAGGAATTGAATGACAACATTGAGTAATATGGATGTGTTGAATTACATGATTTCCAGTAAAAGTTTAGAAGACCAAAATATGATTGCAGTTCACGACCAAATAAGGAAGGCTTTTTAAAACAGAGAGAAAGCTGGAGCTTAAAATATGGTTTATATTTAAATAGGTGAAGGGAGAGGCATTATAATTGAGGTGAATATTGCAGAATGAAGATCTGGGAGGGGGAGGAGTAAGCAAGAAGGGATCATGCAGGAAACAGGTTGAACTACATCAAACAATTTGTATTAGGGAATAGTGGGAAATATTGGATATTAATAACAATGATTTTAATTGAACCATTTGTGGAGTACTTACTGTGTCTGTATCAGGGCTAATTTTATTTTATATAATCAGTTTATAGATATTATTACTATTTTTTGAGACAGAGTCTCACTTTGTCACCCTTGGTAGTGTGCCACAGCATCATAGCTCACAGTAACCTCAAACTCTCGGGCTCAAGTGATTCTCTTGTCTCAGCTTCCTGAGTAGTGTGGACTACAGGTGCCCGTCACACCTGGCTGTTTTTAGAGACATATAAGTTAAATATGATAGATTAAGGCAACCATTGAAGCTGTCTGAATAGAAGTGTGTGGAGTGAGCTGCTTGATAGCGGGGATTACTTCTTAGTCCTAAGGGGGATAGATTTGGTGTAGGGTAGACAGTTAATCCTCATTCTTACATTTTAGCTTATCTGAAAGATGGTGAATGGTAATCACATGAAGTAGATTATTATTATTGTTATTTTTAATTTTTTGGCAGTTTTTGTCTGGGGCTGGGTTTGAACCCACCACCTCCAGCATATGGGGCTGGCACCCTACTCCTTGAGTCACAGGCGCCGCCCTGAAGTAGATTATTGACAGGAGAATTTTGGGGCATAGATGACCTGGAAAGATGGGAAAGTTGAATAAAGCAAGATGTGGAAATAGATTTTTGGACAGACTGGTCTAGGTAATATATTCAGGTAGAAAGATGCCCCCTGTCTCTTTGGGGGAAGTTGTAGACTAGTGTATTTGAGGAGACCTATGGGGAGATAATAGTCAACAAGGAAAGAGCACACAGGAGAACAAGAATTCTTCAATGATGGGTGTCAAGAGGAGACATCTTTTGCCTGAGTCTTTAAAGGAAGAAAAATTCTTACTTCTTACATTTAATATCTAAAGAATTCATGATTCATGGTTTCAGTTTTTCCTTTGAAGTGTGATATTTGAGTGAATGAATCAAATTGTGATAAAAGACCTATGCTTTTAAAAAAATAGTTTATATATTTTTAAAATTTCAGAATATTACAGGGGTACACATACTTCGGTTATACAGTTTTCTTTGTACATATCAGGTCAAAGTTAAAAATGTGCCCCTCCCCAAGAATGTGTCCATTTTAGCTGTTAGGTGTGGATTAACCCCCCCACCCTACTTGCTTCCCGTTGAGTTTTATTTCCCTGTGTGTACACGTTAAGTGTTGCTTGACTAGTTCCAATTTAGTTTTGAGTACATATGGTGTTTGTTTTTCCATTCTTGAAATATTTCACTTAGAAGAATGGTCTCCAGCTCCATCCTGGCTGTTAAAAAGATACTAGATCACCTTTTTTTTTAAATGGCTGAGTAGTACTTAGTATACAAATAGCACATTTTATTAATCCACTCTTGTATTCATGGGCATTTGGATTGTTTCCACATCCTTACATTTTTGAATTTTGCTGCTATAAACATTCTAGTGCAAGTGTCTTTGCGATAAAATATCCAGTTTTCCTTTAGATAAATACTTAGTAGTGGAACTGCTGGATTAAGTGGAAGGTCTACTTTTAGTTCTTTGAGATGTCGCCATACTACTTTCCGTAGAGAGTGTCCTAGTTTGCAGTCCCGCCAACAGTGTGTAAGTGTTCCTTTCTCTTTGCATCCATGCCAGCACTTGTTACTTTGGGACTTTTTGATACGAGCCCATTTGGGAAGGGGATCTATTTGGGAAGATCACTGGAGTTGGGTGATATGTCATTATGATTTTGATTTTTAGTTCCTTGATGATTAGAGATGTTGGCCATTTTTTCATGTGTTTGTTGGCCATTAGATGATCTTCCTTTGAAAAGTTTCTGTTCATGTCTTCTGCCTACTTTTTAATAGGGTTGTGTGATTTTTTTTCTTGCTGATGTGCTTGAGTTCTCTGTAGATTCTGTTTATCAGGTTTTTGTTGGACATATAGCATGCACATATTTTTCTCCTATTCTAATGGTTATCTACTCTATTGATTATGTCCTTGGCTGTGCAGAAACTTAAATTTGATCAGGTCCCACTTAGTTTATTTTCATTGTTGCCGTGATTGCTTTTGAGGTCTTCATAAATTCTTTCCCAAGGCCGATACCTATGAGTTTTTCCAGTGTTTTCTTTTAGAATTTTTATAGTTACATGCCTTAGGTTTAAGTCTTTTATCTATCCTGAATTAATTTTTCTAAGTGGTGAGAGGTGTGGATCTTGTTTTAGTCTTTTATATGTGGCTTTCTAAGCACCACTTATTGAACAGGATTTTTTTTTTTTTTTGACAGTCTTTTTCTGTTGCCCTAGGCTAGAGTGCTCTGGTATCATAGCTCACAGCAACCTTAATCTCCTGGGCTTAAGAGATCCTCTTGCTCAGCCTCCCAAGCAGCTGGGACTACAGCCATGTGTACCAAGACTGGCTGATTTTTTTTTTTTTTCTTTTTTCTTTTTTTGAGACAGTCTTACTTGATCAACCTTGGTAGAGTGCTATGATGTCTTAGCTCGCAGCAACCTCAAACTCTTGGGTTCAAGCAATCCTCCTGCTTCAGCCTCCCAAACAGCTAGTATTACAGGCACCTGCCCCAACACCTGCCTATTTTTTAGAGATGGGATCTTGGTCTTGCTCTGGCTAATCTTGAACTGAGCTCAAGCAATCCACTTCCCTCAGCCTCCTAGAATGCTAGGATTATAGGCATGAACCACTGCTCCCAGCCAGTTGACTAGGGTTTCTTTTCCCTGGTGTATGTTTTTCTCTGCTTTGTCAAAAATCATATTGGAATATGAGGATGGTTTCATCTCTGGATTCTCTGTTCTGATCTGTAGGTCTGTGTCTCTGTTCGGTGCCATGCTGTTTTGGTTACTGTAGCCTTGTGGTCTAGATTGAAGTCTGGTAAGGTGATGCCTCCCACTTTGTTCTTATTAGATAAGATTGCATGGGCTCTTTGGGAAGACTTACACTTAAGTATACAAGTATATGGAAGTCCTGATCTTAGGTTTGGCATTGTAAGTTACTGTAATTTTCTAGTTGAAACACATTAAGAATAATGGAGTAAGTAGGTATAGTGAGAAGATTACCCATGGTTGTTATCAGAGTTTTCTTTCAACACCTGTGCATTCTTAAAAGCTCTTTGTGGATTCCTGTATTTCTTTCAGTGCCTCAGAGGAATTGGTGACTTATGATCTGCCTCTGACCCCATGCAGGAAGATTCATGCTCTTCTCCCTTCATGTCATTCTTAGAAGGTGACAATCTGGGAAGAACAAAATATGGAAGGTGCAGAATGATAGGAGTCCCGGATGGGATATGTCATTATGAATTTTTTTCATCTTTCCCTTTGTATTCTCTGTTTTCCCTGTTCCTATCCCATGCTCCACCATCCGTTCTCCTGTCAGTAAAACCTCAGAAACTCCAAATCCTCAAAAAGCATTGGGTAGAGAACATGAAGTCTTGCAGAAACAAGCCACACAGTTATGCTTACTTTTTGAATGCCTTTCAACTTGAGTAGTAATTCATTTTCGTTCCGTAGTTACTGTGTTGATACTTTTCTTTTGGGGGCTGATGTTTCTAGTTAGTGTTATAATGTTTCTTCGCTAACACTGCTGGTCTCTGCTAATCATAGAAAATGTTTTGATTTGGAATGGTGAGGCTTTATTCCCCCCAGTAAACTGTGGTTATGTGAGGTTTGACAAACATTTTTTTTTCTTTCAAAAACCAAAATTAGAGGTTTCTGTTGATTACTGGGGAGAGTTGCTATTTTTACAGTAGGTTTGTATTGTTTGTGTTAAATTTCTTCAGCTCTATCGTGTTATGATGCAATGTTTGAATTAAAATTTAGAGACTGTTTCCATAATGTAACATTACTTTTTTAAGGAAGGCATATATAAAAGGTGCAAAATTTAGGATGTTTTATAAGATTTCAGGCAAAATATTTTTTAAAATATGATTAATGTTAGTGGGCTTCAGAAAAAACATCTGAAAACTATTTTATATAGTAAAAGGACCTAGGTTTTTTCTTTTTTTTTTTTAAGCAAAATTGTAGAAATTATTCATTTACATGGTAAGATTAGCTGTGTTGGAAGAGAAATACCTTCAAATTTTTTTAACTTGTAATATTTAAAACATTATTTCTTTAAGATTAAAAAACCTTAGAATGCTTTTAGATTTACAGAAAATCAGAACACTTTTAGATTTACAAAAAGTTACAAAGACTCATATCTCCATTTTCTTTTTTAACAATTTACATTACCGTGATACATTTGTCACAACTAAGGATCAGTGCTGCTGTTATTATTGTTAACCTCCACGTTTTATTTGGATCTCACTCATTTTTCCCTGACTCTCATCTGTCTTAGGATTTCATGCAGTATACTGTATTGCATTTGGGCATTAGGTCTCCTTAACCAGAATTTTCTGGTCTGTGACAGTTCCACAGACTTGTTTGGTTTTTGATGACTTCAACAGCTTTGAGGCTTGGAGCCTGTGGCTCAAG